>NW_020954550.1:37555954-37563695 GCF_900497805.2 Vombatus ursinus | reverse complement strand
AAGGGAGAACAGATTGGGTGAAAGGGGAATCAGAATGTAGGCCATCATGGGGTGAAGGGGAAGGGAGGAGTGGGGAGAAAATTTGGAACTCAAAATGTTGTGAAAGCAAATGTTGAAAACTAAAAATAAATAAATAAATTGAAAAAAAAAAAAAAGAAATGAGGCTTTTATCAGAGACACTGGCTGTAAAAATTGTTTTCCAGCTTTCTGCTTCCCTTCTGATCTTGGTTGTATTGGCTCTGTGTAAAACCTTTTTAACTTAATGTAATCAAAATTATCCCATTTTTACGTTTCATAATGTTCTGTCTCTTGTTTAGTCATAAATTCTTCCCCTCTCCATAGATCTGACAGGTAAACTATTCGTTGCTCTCCTAATTTGCTTATGGTATCACTCTTTATGTCCAAGTCACGTGTCCATTTTGACCTTATCTGTGTATATAGTGTAAGATGTTGGTCTGTGCCTAATTTCTGCCATACTATTTTCCAGTTTTCCCAGCAGTTTTTGTCTAATAGTGAGTTCTTATTCCAGAAGCTGGAGTCTTTGGGTTTATCAAACAGTAGATTACTGTAATCATTGATTACTGCATCTTGTGTACCTAACCTATTCCACTGATCCACTACTCTATATCTTAGCCAATGCCAAGCAGTTTTGATGATTGTTGCTTTATAATAGTTTTAGATCTGGTATGACTAGGCCACCTTCCTTTGCATTTCTTTCATCACTTCCCTTGATATTCTTGACCTTTTATTCTTCCAGATGAATTTTGTCATTATTTTTTCTAGCCTATAAAATAATTTTTGGTAGTTTAATTGTTATGCCACTGAATGAGTAAATTAATTTAAGGTAGAATTGTCATTGTTATTATATTAGCTTGACCTGCCAAGAGCAAGTGAGATTTTGCCAATTGTTTAGATTTAACTTGATTTGTGTGAAAAGTGTTTTGTAGTTGTGTTCATATAGTTTCTGGGTTTGTCTTGGCAGGTAGACTCCCAGATATTTTATATTGTCTACAGTTATTTTAAATAGAATTTCTCTTTCTATCTCTTGCTGCCAGGCTTTGTTAGTAATATATAGAAATGCTGATGATTTATGTGGGTTTATGTTTTATCCTGCAACTTTGTTAAATTTATTTCAAGTAGTTTTTTAGCTGATTCTTTAGTATTCTTAAATATACCATCGTATCATCTGAAAAAAAATGATAGCTTTGTTTCCTCATTGCCTATTCTAATTCCTTCAAATTCTTTTTATTCTCTTATTGCTGAAGCTAATATTTCCAGTAACAGTGGTGATAATGGACATCCTTGTTTCACCCCCGATTCTAGGAATGCTTCTAGCTTATCCCCATTACATATAATGTTTGCTGATGGTTTTAGATTGATGCTTCTTATTGTTTTGAGGAAGACTCCATTTATTCTTATGCTCTCTAATGTTTTTAATAGGAGTGGGTGCTTTATTTTGTCAAAAGTTTTTTCTGCAGCTATTAAAATAATCATATGATTTCTATTAATTTTATTATTGATATGATCAATTATGCTGATAGTTTTTCTAATACTGAACCAGCCTTACATTCCTGGTATAAATCCCACTGGTCATAGTGAATTATCCTTGTGATGAGTTACTGTAATCTCTTTGCTAATATTTTATTTAAAATTTTTGTGTCTATATTCATTGGGCAAATTGATCTATAATTTTCTTTCTCTGTTTCAGCTCTTCTAGGTTTAGGTATCAGCACAATATCTGTATCATAAAAGGAATTTGGTAGGATTCCTTCTTCACCTACTTTTCCACATAGTTTATGTAGTATTGGAATTAATTGTTCTTTAAAAGTTTGGTAGAATGAATTCCTTTGTAAATCCATCTGGGCCTGGAGATTTTTTTCTTAGGGAGTTCATTGATGGCTTGTTTTAATCTCTTTTTTTCTGAAATGGGGTTATTTAAGCATTTTATTTCCTCCTCTGTTAATCTGGGCAATTTATATTTTTGTAAATATTCATCCATTTCACTTAGATTGTCAGATTTATTGGCATACACTTGGGCAAAATAGTTCCTAATTATTGTTTTAATTCCCTCTTCATTGGTGGTCAATTCATCCTTTTCATTTTTGATACTGGTAATTTTGTTTTCTTTTTAAAAAAAAATCAAGTTAACCAAAGGCATATCTATTTTATTGTTTTTTCCCATAAAACCAGAACTTAATTTTATTTATTAATTCAATATTTTCTTCATTTCAATTTTATTGATTTCTCTTTGATTTTCAGAATTTCTAATTTGGTATTTAATTGGAGATTTTTAATTTGTCCTTTTTCTAGCTTTTGTAGTTGCATGCCCAATTCATTGATCTCCTCTTTCTCTATTTTATTCATGTAAGCATTTAGAGATATAAAATTTCCCCTAAGAACTGCTTTGGCTGCATCCCATAAATTTTGGTATGTTGCCTCATTATTGTCATTCTCTTTAATGAAGTTATTGATTGTTTCTATGATTTATTGTTTGACCCACTCATTCTTTAGGAATAAATTATTTAGTTTCCAGTTAGTTTTTAGTCTGTCTTTCCATGTACATAATTTTTATTGCATCATGATCTGAAAAAGATACATTTAATATTTCTACCTTTCCGCATTTGGTTGTAAGATTTTTATGCCCTACATATGTTCCTAGGAGGGCAATACCACCCCCTGTGGGATGCTGGAACAATCCAGGAAGTAGTAGCCTGGGGTGCAATTGGGGGTTGTTGAATAAAAATAAGGAGGTGGAAGCATAAGGAAAGAAGAGAAGAGGAGAAAAAAAACCTTTCATACATGTTTCATCTGTTGTGTTACAGAGTTAAAGTCATAGTGATTACATCATTTCCAAATAAAAACAAAACATGAAAGTTATAACCATTATAACAAATTATAGTGGTTATAACAAGTTATAATCAGTTTGGAAACTTCTGTCCCAATACATGGTCAATTTTTGTGTAGGTGCATATACTTCTGAGAAAAAGGTATATTCCTTTCTGTCCCCATTCAGTTTCCTCCAGAGGTCTATCATATCTAACTTTTCTAAAATTCTATTCACTTCCTTAACTTCTTTCTTGTTTATTTTCTGGTTAGATTTATCTAGTTTTGAAGGGGTGGTGGTTGAGGTCCCCCACTAGTATAGTTTTACTGTCTATTTCTTCCTGTTAACTCCCTTAACTTCTCTAAGAATTTGGATACTATACCATTTGGTACATATATGCTTAGTATTGATATTATTTCATTGTCTATGGTACCTTTTAGCAAGATGTAGTTTCCTTCCTTATCTCTTTTAATTAAATCTGTTTTTGCCTTTGCTTTGTCTGAGATCAGAATTGTTACCCGCTACTTTTTTTTTTTTTACTTCAGCTGAAGCATGATATATTCTACTCCAGCTTTTTACCTTTACTCTGTGGGTATCTCTCTGCTTCAAATGTTTTTCTTGTAAACAACATATTGTAGGATTGTGGTTTTAAATCTACTTTGCTATCTGCTTCTGTTTTATGGGAGAGTTCATCCCATTCACATCCACAATTATGATTATTAACTGTATCTTTCTCTCCATCCCATTCCCCACTCTGCACCATTTATGCTTTTCTCTCTCCTTTCATTCTTTCCCTCCTCACCAGTGTTTTGCTTCTGATCACAGCCTCCCTCAATCTGCCCTTCTTTCTATCAGCCCCGCTCCTTTTTCTTTCCTTTTTCCCCTATTACTTCTTCCCTCCTTTCTAGTCTCTCTTCTATCCACCCCCTCCCTTTTCCCTTTCTACTCCTACTTCCCTATAGGGTAAGATGGATTTCTATAACCAACTGAGTGTATGTTATCCCCTATTTGAGCCAAATCTGATGAAATTATGGTTCAAACAATGCTCGTCCCCACCCCCATCTTTCTCTCTACTGTAATAAGTCTTTGCATCTTTTCATGTGATGTAATTTACAGTATTCTGCCTCCCCTTTTCTTTTCTCCCAGTATAATCCTTTTTTACCCCTTAATTAATTTTTCATCATCACATGCAAGTCAACTTATACGCACACTCTCTGTCCGTGTATACCCCTTCTAACTGCCCTAATAAAGATAGAATTCTCAAGAGTTACGAGTATCATTTTCCTGTGTAGGGATGTGAACAGTTTAACCTTATTAAATAACATGTTTGTTTATTTCCTGTTTACCTTTTTAAGCTTCTCTTGAGTCTTTTATTTGAAGATCAAATTTTCTGTTGTTCTGTTTTTTTTTCTTCATCAGGAATGATTGAAAGTCTCCTATTTCATTGAACATCTATCTTTTCTCCTGAAAGATTATGCTCAGTTTTGCTGGGTAGTTGATTCTTGGTTGTAATCCAAGCTCCTTTGCTTTCTGGAATACCATATTCCAAGCCCTCCCATAACACTTTTTTTCAAACTACATCTCTCAGGAATTCACTCAGCCATGCCCAATGACTTCTCCCTGCCTGCAGTCTGTTTCAAAGCCAAATTCAAAGGAGATCATTAATGTAGGGAACTGTGATAACTATACCCTCAAAAGAATAAAATAAAGATAAATGGATTGTAACAGAGAACTTCCCTGGCTCTCATCCTAAAGCTGCAGGAAGCTAAGCGTACATGGAAAGTATAAAGGGGAACTAGTCAATGAAACCCTTCCTTAAGAGCAATTTCTTTTCTTTTCTTTTCTTTTTTTTTTTTGGCACAGCAATGGGATTAAGTGACTTGCCCAGGGTCACACAACTAGTGTTATGTGTCTGAGGGCAAATTTGAACTCGGGTCCTCCTGACTCCAGGGCTGGTGCTCTATCCACTTCGCTACCTAGTGGCACCTATGAGCAATTTCAGAGTGCTTGGCTGATACAATACTCACATGGTCTTTGGAGCATTTGTAGACATTCTGTAACCAGTTCTGTTCTACTAACCATGTAGTAAATCGGAATCTGTTTGTCTGCATCTCTGCAGTCAGAATTATAGTGCATACAAATAAGACATATATAGGATAAAGTGGAGACCATCTCAAAAGGTGGGCACTAAGATTAAAGAGGACTAGTAGAGAGGTCTTGCAGAAGGTGAAACTTATGAGAGGAAATATATGGAGGGGAGTAAGGTATAAATACACTGAAAATGTAGGGGAGAGGGGCAGGTGATGTAGTGCTTTGAATGCCAGATAGAGGATTTTATTTTTGATCCTGAAAGTTAGACAAAGCCATTGGAGCAATTTTATTGAATGGGAAGGTGACACAATCAGACCTGAGCTTTAGGAAGATCACTTTGACAGATGGGTGGAGAATGAAGTGGAGTGGGGAGAGATTTGAGACAGGAAGACCAACCAGAAGGCTGTTTATTGCAATTGTCAAGGCATGAGGTGATGAGAAACTGCAAAAGGGCAGTGGCAGTGTTAGGTAAAAGAAGAGAGTCCATATATGAGAGATATTAAAAAGGTAGAAATGGCAGGACTTGGTGACTAATCGGAAATGGGGGATGGTGTGAGAAAGAGTGAGGAATTAAAGATGGCACCCAAATTTCAAGCCTGGGTGAATAAAAGAATGGTGGTTCATGGAACAGAAATAGGGGAGTTAAGAAGAGAGGAGGGTTTGGGGAGAGAAATAATGAGCTCAGTTTTAGACATGTGGAGTTTAAGACGTCTACGAGGCAATCAGTTTGAGGTGTCCAAAAAGCAGTTAGAGATGTGAGAGTGGAGGTCAGAAGAGAGATTAGGTAAATAGATCTGAGAATCATCTGCATAGAGATGATCATTGAATCCATAGGAGCTGATGAAATCATCAAGTAGAATAGTAAAGGGGGAGAAAAGAAGTGGGTCCAGGACAGAGCCTTTGAAGGATATCCACAGTTAGTGGGCAAAACCTGGATAAAGATTCAGCAAAGGAGACTTTAAAGTAGTTGTCAGACAGGTAAGATGAGAACCAGGAGAGAGCAGTGTCATGAAAACTTAGAAAGAAGAAAGAATTAAGGAAAAGAAGGAGATTGACATTGTAAAAGTCTGCAGATAGGTCAAGAAGGGTGAATACTGAAAAGAGGCCATTAGATTTGACAATTAAAAGGGTGTTGAAAAGCAAGGTTCTTTACAAGGTCAACCGGCTGCAAGTGTTTCAACAGAACAAGAAACGATTAACTCCCTGAGGAGGCTTCATTCCTGAGAGATTCTCAGAGATCATCTCTCACAAAACCAAGAGTAATCGAGGGTGTGGGTAAAACGGAAGTTTCAAGAGGTCAATTTAGCCTTGATGTCAGGAAAATCATTCTAAGAACTAGAGCTGTCTAAAAGTAGAATGGGCAGTGGCTTCCGTGGAGGTTTTCAAGCAAAAATTGGACCAGCATTCTTTGTGCAAGTTATATTGGAGATTGGATTAGATGGTTCCTGAGGTCTCTTCTACCTCTCAGATTCTATGATTTCTGTGATTCTCTCCTCTAGAACCACTTCCAAAGCCTTTTCTGATTCCTTCACCCCACTCCCACCCTGCCATCTGCTAAGTTCTCTTTCTCCTAACCTACCTACAGCATTTGTCATTTTCCTTTTTTATCAGCTTTGCCAGTCTGATGGGTGGGAGATTGAATCTCAGATTTGTTTAATTTACATTTCTCTAATTCCTAATTTAGAGCATTTTTTTTAGTATGACTTTTGGTAGCTTAGATTTCCTAAACCTTTTTAAAAGTTAGAAAAAGGACAAATCCACTAATGTTCTGTGGCCTTATCATGGCATAGAGGTGACCTAGGGTTTTCAAAGGCACTCCCAAAAAAGTATAAATTCTTATAGGTTCCACCAAACTGAAAAGGATTTGAGAGGAGCCCTAACAGTGGACATAGTTTATTCTCCAAACAACTCAGTTTGGAGATACCCATCACTAAGTTGGCTGCAAGATGGCAAATTTTTGACTCTTAACACTTGCCTGTTCCTAATGCCTAAAGGCCTAGTGTGTTACATTTCACACCACTCTCAGAGTTCTCTCCTACCCTTGAGGAGGTTTGAGGTGTCTAGTCTTTCTGCCATTGTTTCTAGCCCTCTGCCAATGGTGCTTTCCCATATTGTAGGGACTGAGTCCTCTGTGCCCCTTGTCCAATTAATTGCGGCTAGAACCTATATAACCTGTTGATCTGAACACACCTCCGCTCTCTTCAGTCGGCGCCATTTTTTTGGTGCTCTGAGGGAGACCTTTCTCAAGAAAGCCAATAAATGAATTATTCTTTTTGCTAATATCTGAGTCTCTGATTCATTGATAAGGGTTTCTGTACCCCACACAGTTTTATCCTTGGGGGCTAAACAGAATGTCTAATTCCTCCTTCAAAATATGGTACCTCAACTCAATTATCGTGTCATTTACTCCCCTCTACTCAGCCTCCCCACCCCTCCCAGTCTTTTCCAGTTTAAACATTTCTAATTCCTTCAAATTCATCTATCAGGCCCTTTACTATTTTGGTTGCCCTCCTTTGGACACTCTTCAGCTTATCAATATTCTTTATTAAATTATGGTGCCCAGAACTGAACATAATCTGTAGATGAAGTCTAATAAGGGTAGAGTGCAATGGAACTATAACCTACCTATTCCTGGAAGCCATATCCTTTTTTTTTTTTTTTTTTTAAAGCCACATCCTTCTTAATGCAGCCCAAAATTGGTTTATTTTTTTCGGCTGCCTCATCTCACTGCTGCCTCATATTAAGTTTGTAGTCTACTAAGACCTTCCTAGATCTTTTTATTTTTATTAATTTATTTTGAATTATCAACAATCACTTCCATAAGCT
>NW_020954550.1:37546140-37555753 GCF_900497805.2 Vombatus ursinus | reverse complement strand
TATCTTAGATCCTTGTATTGCTGAGAAGGGTTAAGTTGATCAATATTAGTCATTGTACAATGTTCTCCTGGTTCTACTCACTTCACTCACCATCAGACCATACAAGTCTTTTCAGGTTTTTCTGAAGTCAGTTCTTTTTTTTTTTTTAAATCCAGAAAAACTGTCCCCATTCCATACTTGTGAAATTGATTTTTGATACACTCAAGTTCAGGACTTTATCCCTTTTGAATTTTATCTTATCAGATGAAGTAAGTTTCCAGCCTGTCAAACCTTTTGGATCCTGAACCCACCATTCATTATGCTTTCTATTCATCTCAGCATTGTGACATCTGCAAATTTCATGATTATGTCATCTATGCATTGAACTAAGTCATCAATAAAACAATTGAACAGCAGAGTTGATCCCCAACGGTTCTACACTGAAGACTTCCTGCAGTGATGACCATTCAAACAGATCTGAATGTATTATTACGTGACCCAGATCTCTCCTTTTCTTTACAAAAGTGAGATGCTTTATCAAAAGCTAATAAAAATTTTTCATAACATTCCATTCATCTACTAGTTTTAGTAATCTTGTCAAAAAAGAACTGAAATTAGTCCCACATGACCTGTTGTTGATGAAGCCATGTTGGCTCTTTGTAGCCACTATTTCCCTTTCTAGAAGTTTATCAACCATCTCTTTAATGAATCATTCTAGAATTTTCAGTTAAGGTAACATCATTAGTTTTTTAGTTTGTAGGCTCCATTCTCCTCCCTTTTCTGAAAATTGGGACATTAATCCTTTCTTGTCATATGGTATCTATCCTGTTTTCTATCTTTCAAATATCACTGGCAGTGGCTCAGCAGTCATACCTGCTAATTCTTTCAGTACCTGGGGATGTATAAGTTCACCAGGCTAGGGAATAGCAATTCATGAAGAGCATCTCTCTTCCTCCTTACTTAGGTTGGGTATTGACTACCTATTACTTAGAAATGCATCCCATGCATGAAGAAAGGCCAGTTCTGTGTGTGAAGAACAGAGAGGAGGACAGACTGGCTAAGTGGTAGGGTATAGGAAAAGGAGTAATGAATAATGAGGCTGGAAACATAGGTTGGGGTGAGGTTGTGAAAGGTTTTAAAAGCAAAACTGAAGAGTTTTTATTGGACCCTACAGGTAACAGTGAGATACTGGAGCTTATTAAAGAGGGGAGGGACATGGTTAGAAAAGCGCTTAAAGAAAATCATGTTGGTAGTCGTGTGTGGGAAGGATTAAAGTGGGGAGAGACGTAAAGGCAGGGACACCAATTAGAAGGTCGTTGCAAGAGTCTAGGTGAGAGGCTTTAAGGTGGTGCCTGTCTGAGTAGAGTAAGGGTCAGATGTGAGAGATGTTGAGAAGATAGTAACAAAGAATTTGGTGACTAAATACATAGATTGAAGGAGAATGGGGAATCGAACATAATAACTACTTAGATTATGAACATGGGAGACTGAAGGATAGTGGTACCTTATGCAGAAATAGGAAAGTTTGGAAAAGGGGTGGATTCTGTGACATGTTGTGTTTGAAAAGTCTTTGGGACATCCAATTTGAAATGTCCAATAGGAACTTGGTGCTGTGGGACTGAAGCTCAGGAGAAAATGTGGCTGGATATATTGATCTATGAATCAGCCATGGGAACTGAGGTCATCAAAAGAATACAGAAAAAAGAGGGCACAGATTAGAGCCTTGGTGAACACTCACAGTCGGGGGCATGATACAGATCAAGAGCCAGGACAGGAGACTTGAGAAGGAGCAATCAGATAGGTAGATGTACTGGAAGGGAAGTGTCACAAAAACTCAGAGGACTGTTAGGAGGATAGAGTAGTAAATTGTGTCAAATGCAGCAGAGATCACAAAATTAGGACCTTAACATTTGACAATTAAGAGGTCATTAATTACTTTGAAGAAAGCAGTTTCAGTAGACTGATGAGGTTGGAAGCCAAATTTCAAAAGTTTGAGGACAGGAAAGGAAAGGGAAGAAATGAATAAAAACAGCTTTTTTTCTAGTTTAGTTGAGAAAGGGAGAAAAACAGGATATCTACGAGGTATAGTAAGGTCAACAGGTTTTTAAAGTTCTTTCTCTTACGTACAAGGATCTGTGAAGACTGGGAATGAGGCCCAACTAAGCCACATCATTTCAAGGGCATTAATAAATTAAACCAGTAGGATTAGACACATGCACACACACATGTACAAATGCATGAACAAGAAACAAATTTGTCACTGTTCCTAAAATGATCTTATCATTAATGTCAGCTGAACAATAGTTCAACTCTAAAACCTGTCTCTGATGTGCTATAATTAAGAATAAATGGCATTTAAGATGACAAGTTGAGAAGAGTGGCTGGACCAAAACTTTAAGAAAATCTATGCTCGTGTAGTAGAGGCACAATCAGAAATAAGACATAAAAGCAAAAGGCATCAATAAAAGATCTGACTTGTACATTGAC
The DNA here is from genome assembly GCF_900497805.2 of Vombatus ursinus. NCBI lineage: Eukaryota > Metazoa > Chordata > Mammalia > Diprotodontia > Vombatidae > Vombatus > Vombatus ursinus. Next base: position 37,553,287 of record NW_020954550.1, on the reverse strand, counting down.
TCTGATTAATGTCCCTTGGCATTTTTTTTTGGCTAAGCAATGGGGTTAAGTGACTTGCCCAGGGTCACATAGCTAGTAAATGTTATGTGTCTGGGGCTGGATTTGAACTCAGGTCCTCCTGAATCCAGGGCCAGTGCTCTATCCACTGCACCACCTAGCTGCCCCCCATATCTTTTTCTTGCAGCAATTTTTCTTTGTATTTCTAATTGTAATTGTAACTTATCTAAACAAGTGGAATTGTGAATTTTTGCATCCTTTTAAATTTTTTCTCTTTATATAATATTGCAAGGCACTTAATTTTAGGGCTTTTGGTAACTATAAGACTCTAAGTTGCAGAAAAGGTCTATACCTGCATTATCAGATGGAAGTTTTTTAATCTGTAAGTTCCTTATACCAATAAAGTCAAAGGTCCAATTGCTACACCTATCCTTACCTATTTTTTTTTCCCTAACTCCACAGGATTTTCTTGATTGAAACATTATAGACAGAATCTTTGAATTTTCTAAATTTTCCACATCAGCAAGCCAGAGGTTTAATACTTCTTGATCTATTACTTAAAATTGTCATTTATATTTGCATTCTTTAAAACTATTTTATAGGCTGTTTTTTAATCTGATATACATGATATACAATATTACTTTCTAGTGTAGTTTGCCTATTGCTTCTATTTTTTTCAGGTCTTTTATTATATTATCCTTTTTTTTTTCTTCCTGTGATTTGTGTAAGGAATTCCTTCCACTGAAGATGGCAACTCATCCGTAACTTCTTACTTACCTGGGGCGCTAACTTTAAGTGTTTTACCCATAGTCATATAGTGTGTTGGAACAAAAGCTTGAACTCAGCTCTTTCTGAGCCCAAGCTTAATCCTGTACTACAGGTGTCAAACACGCAGCTTTATTCTGGCCTGAACCAGATTAAAATGTAATTGGGGAATATTCTAATAAAAAAAATTTAATAGAACATAGATCATGTTAACATGTGATTTTCTGTGTTGATATGGAGCTGCAGAAATCCTTATGCACGATTTAGTGGCCTGTTTCTATTTGAGTTTGACACCACTGGTCTACCACACACTTTTTCATCTTTTCTCCATTATTTCCTTCTGATCATTTTTAGGATCAAAATCTTGCTTCAGTTCTTGTCATAATTTTAAAATTTTTATCAGCTATTTACTCTGGTGATTTTCTTAGTGTTACTTATTATTTAAATTACTTAGCTATCATTTAAAGAACCGAGTACTGGGAATCAGAAAAGACAAATCCAATTTCTGACATTTGACTGTGTTACCATGGACAAATCTCTTACTTAAGATTAGACTAACTTTAATTATCATAAAATGGGGATAATGCCAACTACTTTAAAGGTTGGAAGGTCAAGAGACATACTACATATATAGAGTTCTTTAACTGTAAAGTACTATATAAATATTAACTATGATGATTATTCATTTGAGGATATCTCCATGATTAACTTAGTTTATTTTTTACCTTTTTTGCTTCTGATATTTATCCTGCTGCATTTGCTACACACTACTTTTTAAAAAATGTATTCTTGGGGTAGCTAGGTGGTGCAGTGGATAGAGCACTGGCCCTGGATTCAGGAGGACCTGAGTTCAAATCCGGCCTCAGACACAAAACACTTAGTAGCTGTGTGACCCTGGGCAAGTCACTTAACCCAAGTGCCTAGCCAAAAAAGAGAAAAAAAGAAAGAAAATTTAAAAAATAAAATAAAAAATGTATTCTTGTTACTCTGTTTTGCTTGTGGTGGAATGGGGAGAAATTTATTATAATGTGGGTGACTTTTTTTTGGTCACTTGTCTCTTTTAATGTATAAATTTCAGGGGGTATATGAATAGCCTAACTTCTCTGCAACCTATCGCTTTGCCATTCCAGCTTAAGTTCCCTGCAGAATTTTCCAAAACCATTCACTTTCCCTCTGAATCATCACTCAGAAACTGGCCTGGCCGCCTGCTCTGATAATTCTTTTGAAGCAATTTATAGTATTTTTATTGATGTCTTGTTTTCATTAAATTAATTTCCAAATATATTCCTTCCCTGCCTTCTCCAGGGAGTCAACTATTGTAACAAAGATTAAAAAAGAGGAGAAAAAGCAGTTCAGCAACACTAATCAACACATCAACTATGTTATCAATACCCACAAACCTCCCACCTGCAATGTAGGGAAGAATGTCTGCTAACATCTCTTAAATATAAATATTTTTAGGATAACTCTGAATGTTTAAATTATAAAAATCACAAATAAGACACATATATAAAACATACACACATACATAGTGCCATCTTTAATCTCTATGTATAATGAGGTGTGAAAAAGAGACTTCAAAACAGGTTTTAGTTTGGCAACAATGTTATTTCAACTGCATAAAAATGATTTTTTAAAAGGACTAATATAACATACTAGTAGTAAAAAAAGAAGTCATTTGGCATACTTTCTACCACTTGTATATACCAGAAAGTTAAGAACACAGAAACCATACAATCCAATGATTGTACAATGCACTTAATTCTCTAGATTTTCTGGGCAGCTATTCTTCTAGATTAGGGTACATATATCTGAACCTTTATTTTACAGCTCAAAGAACACATATTTAAAGTCCATTTCCATTGTAGTAATCAATGAAGTCGTTCTAATTTAGCCTGAAGAGATTTAAAATTCCCAGTGCTAGCTTGTACTGCTAGGGTTGAGCTCATAGACTGGAGTTCAACAAGATAACAGCAAACAGCATCCATGCAGAGATTTGTAAAACGTCGTCTGAAAAAAAAAATACAGGTTTATCAGTTTACACACTTAGAAACATCTCATACGTGCCCTTATATCCAGGTGTTTTTTTTCTTTTTCTTAAATCAAAGGTAAGTGGAAATGGAATGTGCACATGAGGAATAAATGACAAATAATAAAATTACAGAAAGTAAAACTAGGGAAATAATCAGTAAAGTTAGGGAAATACAGTTAAGTGGTGCTGTTTTCAAGTTTTTAGGTACTTCTAGGTATATAATAAATGATTATATAAATTATTAATATTTATATAATATTATATAATAATAATCATTTGGTAAGAGAGGGTACTTGATCTAAAGGGGGGGACAGGATGGACAGCATATTAGACATTGTTATGCTCATCTCTGACATTAGAAACAAAAAAGGGGAGAAAATGAGGAAAAACAAGTCAAGGGAATGAAGGGAAATGAATTTTATAGATAACATTCTTGGTAATTTATGTCAATAAATTTTTCTAGGGTTTTTAAAGTGGCCATTTTGAGAATAAGAATGATGACCAGATGCATAAAATCAGATGAAATTAGGAATACTACAGCATTAAAAATGAAAAAGCAACTTGAATTTTAGAGCAGCAGTCCCTAATATGATTTTGCTGAGGGTACAGTGATGATCTTTAGAAACAAACCAGATTTTTCTTAAGAAGTTTTCAAAATTAAAATAGAATTGGATTGTTTCATGTTATTTCCCTTCTCTATTTCTTTTTAGCATGGAGTACAGTTAGAGATGTAAATAAAAAATTAGGAGCTAATGAGAACCATAAAAACTTTTGCTAGGTTAATAATGAGTGTGAATGCCTAGAATTCATTATTAGCACCTGTTAAGTTTTATCAACCTGGGTATACACAGAGTCAAACATCCTAGGGGGCTATATTGCTACATGATTAAAGGAGTTAGTTTAAAGACTGGTATTGTGAAAAGGCTGAAAATACAAGTTTACTTACAAGTACTCCTTATAAATTTCTAAGAACAGAAGAATATTAATAGACAAGCATGAGTAGGTCAATTACAACAACACAGAGTAATTTTTATCAGTTAATTTGTATTGTGTCAAATCAATCCACTCAGTCAAAAGGAAAAAGCTTTACAACTTTTCCCATCTCAAATTTTTACTGCAAGAGCTTTATCTTAAGAGTTTTAAAAACTTTTGGCATATTGTAACATTCAATAATTTCTGATTACCTCTCATAATTAGACACCTGATTCGGATTCTCAACATATCTAGACAATAATACATGTATACAATCCAAAAGGTGCAAGGGCTTCTTTATCCTAGTCCAGAATGGGTCCTAAAAAGAAAAGAGACATATAAAGAAATATGAACTATAAGCATTTTCATCAAGCATCTAAGTCAGCTAAAGAAGTTAGATTTACTACCACTATTAACAAGTACTCTGATTGTTTTGAGGTGGCACAGCCTGGTGGAGTGTTGATTTGGGAGTTAGGGTTTGAATCCTAGGTCCACACTGACTGTCGTTGTAACCTTGGGAAAATCCTAACCTCTCTTTGGAAATCCATAACTTTCTATGGATTGCTGCATAGACTGGCTGAGGAAAAGCACAAGGCTGAGTTCTGGATCTAGCCCTGTCCCTTACAAGCTCTTTAAAACTAGACATGCCACATATTCTCTCCAGTCTGGAGTTTATTAATCTGCAAAAAGGGCAGTAATACTTGCCTTCCCTGTCTCACAAGATTGTTGTGAAAAACAAATGAGAATATATGTGTGAATATGCTTTAAAAAGGCAAAATAGAAACTAACAGATATTTAAGATATTATTATTTCAAAATCATTGCCTTTGATCATCAAGAAGACATGTATGGCTCTTATCCTCAAGAGTAAAAGTAAGTGAAAATTAGGTAAAATAAAATGTTAATCTGAAGTTTCACTCAATGAAAAGAATTTTAAATGAGTTAAACAAAGTAAGTTTGACTCTTTTTTTTATTGAAGGTGGCCATCAGAGTCTGTGCTTTTTAGTCTATAATTTGGTTCCGAATATTGCTTATTCCGCTCTGAGTTAGAATGCATTTAATTATTAAAAGATTAGCAGACTGAAGAGATGCCATTATGCCATTTAATAAATCTTCTGTGAAACAGTTCTCTTCTCATAGCACTTTGTACTAGAAATCTGTCAAACAAAAGGCAACATATTCCAATTGTATTTTCCTTACCCTTGATTTGAACAACTGATCATATACTTCTAACAGTCTGGGCAGTGGTACTCCTATTTCATGCATTGTTTGTATCACAAATCCTACATCCCAGTTCAAGTTACATACTTGCTGCTCTAAGAACTGCACGATAAAATCTGAAAAGAGAAAAAAAAACACAGTAAGAAATCAGGAACAGCTTTATTCATTTAGGAGTAGGTTTTAAAGAGAAATTTTTAGATTGAGCACAGGTTACACTTAAAAAATTAATGTCACCTATTTAGAATTAGCAGGTAACTTACATTAATCCTTTTTTTAAATTTAAAATTCAATTTTGTTTTATTCTTTCATTTCTGAATTCTCTCCCTTTCCCCTCTTCCACCCACTGGGAAGGCAAGAAAAATAAAACCCATGACAAATATGTATAATCATACAAAACAAATTCCTTCATTAGTCATGTCAGAAAAAGAGAGAGAGAAAGAGAGAGAGAAGGGGGGGGGCAGGGACATGCTTCAATCTGCACTCTGAGTCCATCTGGAGATAGCATATTTCATCATGAGTCCTTTTGAAATCGTGGTTGGTCACTGTATTGATCAGAGTATTGAGTCTTTCAAAATTGATTCAAAAGATTATTTCATTGGTTGTTCTCAAAGACACCAAACAATTCCTTTATTTAACCAAATAATTCAGAATTTAGCACATACAAATCAGCTAAATTACTATCCATAGGACAACAGTTAGTACTTTCATAATATGGATAAATACTGCAAATTAATCTTACAGATTTATTAGTATGAATTTTGAAATAACTTTAAGACTCCTACAGACAAATACTTTCAGATAGTTCTGTGCCTGTTTATCTCAATCTGTTAGGGCCTTGTGCTCCTGAGGTCAAGATATACATTTTATCTCTTTTGCTTTAGTTAGTTTTTTCTTCTGTTCCCAAAGCCCAGCAAGTCTTGTAAAAGAATGTCAGCGGTCATTCAGATAGGAAACTGGGCAAGAATACAAATCAGTGTAAACTGATCACTCCTATGGGAAATATAGAATTCAGACTTAGGTCAACTGCATTGTTTTCTATATTGCTGTAACCAAATTAAAATAAAAAGTTTTAAATTATTCCTGTCCAGTGAATAAGTAAAAATGAGAACAAGAGGCATGGTTGCTGTTAGGCTGGTACCTCATTTTAATCTAAGAGCTTTTACTTTCTATTCCTAAAATAGAGGGTGTGTGCATGTGTGCCTGCGTGTGTGTATACGTGTAAACAACTCTTGGAGACAGAGTGAGGTGTTCATGGTGTTGCACAAAAAGCACTGGACTAGAGAGGCAAGAGACATGGGCTCGAACGCTTACTCATTGTGTGACCAAGTCTTTCTATCTCCCTGAAACTTAATGTCCTTATATGAAAATAAGAATAATACTTTATCTGTTGTCATAGGGTTGTCAGAACAAAATTCCTTTATAAACTTTATAAGTTATTGATGTTCGTAACTATTACTATACCACCCTATAATGGAACAAATAATCAAAAGTACTAAGTATTTAACAACAATGTGTTTTAAGAATTCAATAATCCCAAAAGGGGGTGGAGCCAAGATGGCAGAGTAAAAGCAGTGGCATGCTTTAGCTCTCCCCCAAACCCCTCCAAATACCTATAAAAAAATGGCTCTAAACAAAATCTAAAGCAGCAGAACCACAAAAAGACAGAGTGAAACAAATTTCCAGCCCAAGACAGCCTGAATGGTTGATCACAAAGGTATATCGCGCCGAGCTGGGAGAGGAGCACAGTTTGATGTGGGCGCGCAGGCAGCAGTTATCCTGAAGCAGGCCTCAGAGGACTGAATTGCGGGCAGCTGTGGTGGTTTCCAGACGTCTCAACCCATGAATGCTAAAGACAACTTAGAAGGTCGGTGGGAAAAGTCTGTGACTGCGAGTGACAGAAGGAGCGAGGTCTCAGCCGCAAGTCCTGGACGTTCCCTTGGGGCAGCGGCTGCCTCCTGAGCTTCTGGCCCACAGCCTGAGGGACAGCCAAGTGGTTGATCAGAGGGGGACTGCAGGAATCTCTCTGTTGGTTCAGGATTCTCCTGCTTTGCCTGTGCTTGGAACTGGGTCACAGTTCTGGGTGGTGGAGCTTGTAGTGTTTGTGGAGAGGAAACCTTCCTCACAGTTCCAAGACAGAAAAGAGTGCTCATAGATCAGAGCA
>NW_020954550.1:37545999-37546130 GCF_900497805.2 Vombatus ursinus | reverse complement strand
AATCTATCTTACCCTACAGGAAAATAAGGGGGGAAGGGGACAAGAGGGCAGGGAGTGGATACAGGGGAGGGCAGGTTAGGGGAGGGGATAATCAAAAGCAAACACTTCTGAGGAGGGACAGGGTCAAAAGA
>NW_020954550.1:37524707-37545873 GCF_900497805.2 Vombatus ursinus | reverse complement strand
AAAAAAAAAATTTTTTAAATTCTACAAAAAAAAAAAGAAGAAACTAGTAAAAAATACTTAGACTGAAGTAGAAAAGACTGAAGGGGAACATGATAACTCTCTTCAAATCTTTGAAGGGCTAAAGAAAAAAAAAACTTCCTGACATCTAGAGCTTCTCCAAAATGGAAAGGGCTACCCTAGAAGGTGGAAAGGTCCCCCTCACTAGAAATCTTCAAGAGAAGCTTGTCAGATATGGCGAAGAGGGGAATTTTTGTTCAGTAGTGGATCAGATTACAATGATCCAAGACAATTCTGAAGGAATCATGATGAAAAATGCTATCTGCCTCCAGAGAAAGAACTAATATAGTCTGAATGCAGATTGAAGCATACTTGTTTTCAGTTTTTTGTGGGAGTTTTTGAGGGGAATGTATTTTCTATTACAACATGACTAATATGTAAATGTTTTGAATGATTGTACATGTATAACCTGTATCAAATTGCTTACTGTCTGGGAGGGAGGTACAGAGAGAATATGGAATTCAAAATTTTTAAAAATCAATTTAAAAAAGTGTTTTAACACATAATTGGGGGAAATAAAATGTTATTCAAAAAGAAAAAAGGAAAAAAAAATAATCCCCAAAGCACAAATAACTAAAAAATGTTTCTGTACTCTATGAGAAAAATTAATGAATAATTAATTATCAATGATTTATATTTTTCAAAAGCTACTTCTAGGTTATATCTTAGGACAGATATGGCTCAAACATCTACAATTTCTATGTTCAGAATCTAGTACAATAATCATCTGCAGGGGGTTGCTAGGTTGTGCAATGGATAGAGCACCGGCCCTGAACTCAGGAGGACCTGTTTTCAAATCTGACCTCAGACACATAACACTTATTAGCTGTGTGACCCTGGGCAAGTCACTTAACTCCATTGCCTAGCCAAAAAAAAAAAAATTTATCTGCATTAAAAATGTTCAAGTTTCTAATACAACCCTGAATTCTCAATGAAACACTAGATTTTGTTCAGTGTAGTTTTACTGTTAAGTTTTTTATTGTATTCTAATTCTCTGAAAATTAAAAAGCAAATCTATTAAATCTATATCAATTTGTTAACCAGAAAGAACAGCGAATCAAATAAAATTTAATTCTCTAACTATTTCCTATAAATAACAGCTTAGTGTACTGGCTATTAACACCAGAAAGACAAGGCATGCAACTAACACAAAATCTTTTTTGACACATGAAACTTGAAAAAGCTTAAGTGTTTCTACTTCACATTTTTTTCTATAGCTTAGTTATGAATGTTTCTTAGTACTCTAAAGACTTATCAGGTAACAAAAGAAAAAAAGTGGTTCTATCTATAAAGACCAGATGGTCAAATGAATCATTACATTACTTTATACTGTTTTTTCTTTTTTTTGTAAATAAGAGGAAATGCTCCTAAATTTTTTCTACTGGTTTACTTCTTTGTCCATATTATTAGTCTTTTCACCTTGAAACAGCAGTAGTATGTCAAATGGTTAAAAAACACGAATGTATTTAAAGAGCAAAATAAAACTTCATCATTGCATAGTTTCCACTATTTTACTAATTTAATTTTTTCCAGATTTTCAGAATTTATATTTTGTTATAATGATATAGCTTTGAATGTATCCTTATTTATAAAATGCTTGAGGCTCTCTGACAGACTTTAAAACTAATGAGAAATATTCCATCCAACTCGTCTGAAGGTAAACCATCAAATGATGAAATCTGACGACTGAAATACTACAACTGCAAGGCTTGAGGCACAGAAAGAGTGTCATCTGACTCCAGTGATGATGAGTCTACCCAGGAAGTTCCTTCTACAACTGACAATCTAAAAGATAATGAGTAATTATTTTTTTACTGGACCCAAGTTCACAAAAAAAGAGATGAACTACAGTGTTTGAACGTTAAAGATGGTTCTTCTTGGCAGTGGGCTGCTGCTTCTCAAGGAGTGGGAGGTCTCTTGCAACAGCTATACATTACTTTGATCTGGTGCTACTGCATATTCTACAACTCATACTTTTAAGCAAAGTCCCTCTTCTTCTTTTTGAATTTCATTTAGAAAGTGAATGCACAGAAACTTTTAGAAATGTACAAATGCCAAGGATTCACAAGTAATAGGCAATGTTAATTAGTCTATTACATTAGATGAAGTAGAAAGTTCACTGTTCTTATTGTTGCTTGGGCTTTATTGACAGAAGAAACCTATCCATAAAAAAGTATGTGGAATAGCCCCTGGGCGTATCCTTTGTTCAACAATAACATGCCATGTAACAAACTCCTAGATATGAGTTTCCTTCATTTTGACCTGAAAGCATAAGGGAAATACAATTTCTGTCTAGTATCCCTACCATGGAGTCCTTCTATTGAAAACTGTCGGGAGGCATTAATTCCTGATGTGTAATGGTTGATGAGCAGTTACTGCGTTGCAAGGGAGGCACTCTGTAAGTTTATTCAACGTAAGTCAAACAAGCCAGGCTAATCTAGCCCAAAATTTTGGTCAGCAATTGACACTGAAAACTCGTACTTGTTAAATGGATTCCCTTAGTTGAGGAATGACAATATTAGAAGTACCGCTGCAGTCACAGATTTTGTGTTGAAGCTCATAAAAACACTATTCAACAATGGCTACAATGTAACCAGTAACAATTTTTTTTTACATTCTTTGATCTTTCCTTAAGACTTTCAAAGCAAAGATGCAGCACAGTTGGAACTATTTCACAGAACCATAGAGAACTTTCAGAAGTAATGAAGACATGCAGGCTGCTGCATAAAACTAGTTTTGAAATCTACAGAGAAGCTAGGGCGATGTTGAGTTTATTCCAGTGCAAGGAATCTAAACCCGTAACTAGGATGAGCACCCTCCCTCCAGATGTGCAGAGTCCAGCAGAGGACAACCCAAAAGCCAGATCCTATGCTATTTTACAACAATATGGTAGGAACAGATGTTCAGGGCAAGAGGTTATTCAGGGAAAGCAGCAAGTAGGAGACGGCCTAGGTACCTTTTCTCTGACTTCCAGAACATCATAGAATATATATGGTCCTCAGTAACAACTTGATAATATATAAAAAACCTGTAATTGAAACACTAGCCATCAAAAATACATTCATAAGGTGACTGAGCTTACTGGAGATTATTCAAGTGGCAAACTAGAAGTTAAAGCAACAATGCTCCTCTGGCCCAAAGGTGTGTGCAAGTCTGCCACATGTGTGACAGTAACAAATGCTGGATGAGGACCTGACATAGGATTACTGTGCAAAAAACTTGTCTGTGGCAAACGCGTGACAAAAAATGCAATCCATAAATAATTACATATTTATGGATCATATTTTGTGCATTTTTGATAAATATTTTGCTTTCTCCTGTCTGTGCAAATGCACTTTAAAAACCAAGTAATTAAAAGCAGATATTATAATTTTAGTTTTAAGTAAACATTTTTATCCTATTGTCTATTTTAGCTTACAGATACAAAGAAAACATCCTGCAACAATTAATGCAGCATGGTGCACCGAGGTACTCTGAAATCCCATTGCTTCTTAGAGCTTTAACACTGATCACATCATAGATATAGCAATGGTACCATGGGAGTAAAAAAAACAAAACAAAAAAAACTGTTGTAGCACTTGCATGCTAATATCTATATGTATATATTTCTAGCTCTGTATTTCCAATGTTCACTGCTTACCCAAAGGAAAAAATCGAGGTGTGCCAGCATAAATTTTGCCGAGCAGCACAATTTTCAGACTAAGAGCTTGCATCCTATCTGAGGAGCTCATTGTCACACTGTCGTTCAACTCTGCAAGAAAGAAAGACATTTGTCACATTTACGTTCCTTTCAAAAGTTAAAATTTATAAAAGTGTCCCACAAGAAGTCTACCACTGAAACCATGATGAACATTATTAGTATATTCTGGTCTATTAATGCCAGCCCTCCTGACATGCCCTCCCAAAGTGGCAGCCAGGAGGGAGGTTTAGGGTAGGCACCTATTACTCTCACTAGGTGATTTTTCAAAGATAACATTTACAATATGACAGAAATACAGATTTCTTTGTGGTCAGGATACACCAATGTTTAGAATGATAAAATGAATTTGTAATTTTGTCAACCTACATGGCTGTGCACTCAACCATTCAGGTCAACATGATTTTACTTGTTCTTGATGTTTGGGCAACTAGCATTTTCTTATTTCTTCCAAGTTATTTACACATTTTTATCAGTATATTCAAGCACTTACCCTTTTCTATGATATCTTGCCAAAGTGTTTGTACCAAGATAGGGTCTGAATGACCAGCACAATGAATTATTGCAAGTTTACACTCTGCAAGTTTGAATGGGTCAGCAAATTCTCCATAAAGCTGAAAAAAAAAAAAAAACAACAACAAAAACCTAAAAAGTAAATAAAAAAAAAAAAAGCTGAAAAAAAAAAAAAAACAACAACAAAAACCTAAAAAGTAAATTAAGTCACAAAAAGCTGAAAAAGAAAACTACAGATTTACCAAAGAAGACTATACATGTAGTGAACCATTCCAGTGAAACTTGATCAATTCTGTTTAAGTTAAATAAAACATAACAATAAGGCTTTTTTCTCTCCTAAAAATGGAATCTGAAATATGACGTAGAAAACTCCCTTTTATGAAAGGAAAAGCTGAGACTACGGAAGAAAATTTCTTTAGAATTTTTAAAATTTTTAAAAATTGGGTTTATTTATTTATTGACAATAAATCACCTTTCCCAGACAGGAGTCTGAGAAACCACAGTACTAAATAGTACTAATATAGAGTCCTCTAACCTAGAAATAAAGATAATTTAAACTGGAAGGAATGGTCATGGTCAAAAAAGTCTGAGTGGAAAAGGGTTGAAAAATATATAAAAAAATGAATGCTTCCAAAGGAAAGGGAGGAGGTGGGTAATTGTTTGTAGCAAGAGATCCTTATGAAAAAAGAAAGCACAATTAAACAGATTTTCAGGGTCAGACTGTTTCTAAAAGTTATCAGGGTATTTCTTACTATGGCTGAGAGAGTCAACTTGCTTTTTTTCAAATAAAGTGGTAGTCACCTCTGGAAATACCAGCAAGGTGATTCTGAACCATTAAAACTTTCCTGGCCTTCAGACTCCAGGGAATCTTTTTTTTAATGGAACCCCCAGAAACTACATAAACTAAACCAAACCAATAACCTTATTTTGCATTTTTGGCAAAAAATTCTAAAAGCTCTACAACAGTTTTGTCTTTCTTTTTATTACCTTGGTTATGTCCATTAGCTCAGAATCTAGCTGTGAAATTGCATCTTGCACTGAAGAATGATGGGAATACTGCCTTTGTAATGTATCTTGAATCTGAAGCTGGATCCTAGCAACCTAATTTGGAAAAAAAAAAAGACATTTTTTTGTAAAATAATAGGGACTTAAAATTCTGAAAGGAAAATAATTAAGAAATAAAATCCTCTAGTAAACCAATAACTCTTTAGCTTTTGGATCTCATAAGACCTATTATAATTTCTTGAAATTAGAGTAAACAAAATAATGCTGCTGGCTGTCTTATCGTATACCTTGTATAACCCCTTAGAAAGGAAATACATAAAATTATTAAACAACAGCAACACCTCTTTTGACAGCTGTGATATTATTTCTTCAGTGTAGAGATCACTGCTGTAGACTAAGACAGCTAGGTGGCAGTGTGGGGCCTGAAATAAGGAAGACCTGAATTTAAATCCAGCGTCGGACACTTACTAGCAGTATGACCCTGGGTAAGTCTCTTAACCTCTTTGCCTCTGTCTCCTCAAATATAAAATGGAGATAATAATACTACCTAAGTCATAGGATTGTTGAGAGGAATGCAGGGCACAAGGTAGACACTATATAAATGCTTATTTTCTTCTCTATGTCCCCATTTACAAAAAGCTCCCAATGGGAAACTCTATGCAGGTCATCCATCACCTTTCAGAAATTTAGTCTTGAGAGAAGTGCCTGGAATGCTAAGAAATTAAGTCCCAAGGTCACACAGTCAGTATCTGTCAGACACATGACTGAAAACCAGGTCTTCCTGATCTGGAGGCCATACTACATCTATTACGCCACACTATGTACATCTCCATGCTGTTTATATCCAGACAATCCAAATGGCTGATTTAAAAACCCCCAGCACTTTTATTGCACTGAAACATGGACAAAAAAGGAAAGAATAAAATCTGTGGCTGCTACACATCTACCACTTCATACAAGCATAATTAAAGGGCGAGGCAGACGCTTCCTGAAGTATGTGAGATAATGAGCAGAAGGTTTCAATGACTCATTTTCCTTACTTCCATCTTTTCTTCGAGTTCATGAAGGAATTCACCATCTGCAGCTATCGATGAAATGGCAGTGGAGCTCTTAGCACTAAGAATGGCACGAGCAATATATTCCAGGCGCTGTTGAAGTGAAATTTCAGTACTGAAGAAAAAATAAACCAAAAAATATAAATTGGGTGCCTCAACCACCAAGGCCCATATGTTAAGATGAAGCAATTTGCCTAAAATGAACATAAAGAAGCATTCTAAACTACTGACAAGTAACTGTGAAAACTCATAAATAGCATTTCCTTACAGTATCCATCTATAAGATTTTATTATTTTTTATCGTGGCTAAGCAACAAGCTGTGTACTGTGGGGAATCTAAGAGATGTATCAAACTTGGCTCCTAATCTGAAGTAGTAACATAAGGAGTGATCACAGTAAAAGCTTCTATAAACATTTCCTGAATTAATAAGGATTAATTAATTACCTGAATTAATTTCAAACTCTTCCTAAGTCTGCTTCTCAAAGTGATTTTTCCTCCTATCCCTCTTAAACATTTAAAAGTATATGTGAATGGAATAGGTTTTTTTTAACAGAGGTTCATAGACAAAGGAGGAGGTGCTTCAGACCTCTGGCATGGTGGCAGTACAAAGCATGGGATTGGGGACTTACGATAATGAAACAATAATATCAGACAGACCAAGTGCTGAAGTAACCCAGGAATGAGGAAACAAGCAGCTAGGATGAGCAAGTGACTCTCTGTATGGTATAACATACCATACTATGTCACTGATCACATGCAGATGTAAAAAACATGACTATTTTGCATGGATGGCATAATAAGGAAATGAAATAATAAATACCAATTTTAAATGTTTTCTGTTTCCTATCTTCACTGAAAACTTTTACTCATTTTCTCTTTCAGACCATTCACTCTATGATTTCAGGTACCTTTCCATGCACCAAAATCAATATTTAATGTGATAATTACACTAACACAAAACAATTTTTTATAATAGCTATTTCTGAGGTTCTCTAAAAGAAGTCACTTAGGAAAAGAATGGGATGGGATTCCACTACCAACAAAACAATGAACAGTTCTAATTTTTTACAGAAAGGGCACTTGTGGACTGTACAAAGGTTATCCTGTGCACTCCTCCACGTGATGCACTGGGTGGATGCTAGTCTTGAAGTCAGGACGGTTCCGGTCCAAATCCTGCCCTAGATATTTACTAAGAAGTTGTGTGATCCTGGTCACCTAACCTTTCTCAGTCTCAATTTCCTCATCTGGATCATAAGGATAATAATAACACCTGCCTCCTAGGAATGTGGTAAAGATCAAATAAGATGATACATGTAAAGCATTTTGCAAACCTTAAAGCACTCTGTAAGCATGAGCTATACCCTTAAGGTAGATAATTGCTGCACTGCAATGAATACCGATAATGTTGATTCTTGATTAGACAGTACATGAATTAACTAGGTCTTTTGCTTGAATTTGCCTTTTAAGAGACTTCAAAGCTCATCAATTTTCTTTTCCCTTTGGTTTCCTTCATTCTCCTCCTCAGATCAGTAAGTACAGGCTGCCCTCTCCACCCCTGGAAGGCTAAATTTGACAGTTTCCACAAAGAACCAGAGCCACTGTGAATGTAAGAGGCAAGAAGGCTGGACTTCAGTTTGGGATTCCATGTGCTCTTAAAGTAAAAACAAAATGATATGAAATTTCTTAAGGAAAGAGAATAAACTGACTACTTTTAGTAATGTCCTGAGGGGTTCTAAAGATCTTGTTTCATCTTTTCTAAGAGACCCGGTCCCTAGCAACCTCCTCTCCCTTGACTCTGCTCAGCTTTGGCTCAGCTCTGCCATGTAAAAGAGGTGCAGCTGTATTTCAACAAGAGAAACCCCAAAAGGAAAGTGCAATGCTTCTTTCTCTTTTTGGACCTTCACACCCTGTATCATTTACTACTCTTTCCTGGTTAAGGATGATACTAAAATAGAAAAACATACACCATAAATTCCCACAAACTACAGAATTCAAAAGTACAATACTGCTGTGAGAAAAATTTCATTATATGGCACAGGCCAAAAGCTTGGTTTAGCTGATTTCACCACAAACAGGTGAAATCCTGAATAGGCAAACCTAAGGGTATTTTCATCTTGCTAATGTCTTATATATAAAAGCTGCTTAATAATTCTTGTTGAATTGGCTTCCTTTCTCAACAAATTTATCCATTAAAATGGGGTTCTGATTACCTACATATTTAATTTATCCAAGCTGTTCATTTAACAATGAGGAATGAATGTATGTATGATTTGCCTCAGTTTCATGGACATCAACATAAAAAAGCCTAATTAAAATAGCCAAAATTTATTTCAACACACAAATCTTGTTATTATATTACTCACTGCTTATACTAACTGAACCATCTAGAGTGGTCAGTTTGAACTACTTAACATTTAGAATTATAGAATAATTAAAAAGAAATATAGTTAGATTACTTTTAAGCGAATCCAGGAGTTCTATTTAATAGCTACCAGTAAAGAGTATTCTCAGGCAGAGGGTCCTGAAAATGGGTTATTACCAACAGAACCACAGAATCCAAGGGTTGGAAGGAGACTCTGAGGCTGACTAGAGTGCCCTCCACCTGACCCAGAACCTCCTTTACCACAGCCTCCAAAATGTGGCAACTCTGCACCTGCCTCCAGAACTCCAATGAAGGGAAAGTCACTGCCTCCAGAAGCAGCTCAACAAAACTTGTCTTTATATAAGTTTCACCCACTGCTTCTGTTTGTTCCTGTGAGGCCAAGAAGAACAAATCTCTTCCTGTACCAACCCCCACCCCTATTTCCACATGAAAACTTTCAAAGGCTTCAAAACTTTTTTCATGCCCCTGCTGAGTCTTCACACTTCTCCAGACTAAACATCACCAATTCATTCAAGCAATCCTCATATGGCACATTCTCAAGTCTTCTCAATACCCTGCCTTTTAGAAAGGTTCCAGGTAAGGTCTGAGCTAAGAAGAATAGAGTAAAACCTTGCTCAGTCATTTCAGTTGTGTCTGACTCTTTGTGACCCCATTTGATATTTTCCTGGCAAAGATACTGGAGTGGTTTGCTATTTGCCTCTCTAGCTTATTTTACAGATGAGAAATTAAGGCAAACTGGATTAAGTGACTTGCCCAGGGTTACACAGCTAATAAGCATCTGAAGCCAGATTTGAACTCAGGGAGAAGAGTCTTTCCAACTCCAGGGTCAGCATTCTATCCACTGTGCTCTATCCATTGCACCACCTAGCTGTCCATATGTTCACAGGCATATAGGAAAAAGGTAAATTTCAGCCCAAGCCACTCCAAATGACCATGAATCCTAAGTTAGTAGCACCTGAATGACTAAAGTTTTAGTGTTCTTCTAAAACTTCAGTGTTATTTCAGAATTAACTAGATTTTTAATTATTTCTCACACTGAAACAGAACCTTTTTCATACCTATGCATATCAGCTAGTTTAGCCAACACTCGAGCAGCATTACTAAAACTCCTGTTCTTCTCAAAGTATCTCCAGAGTAAATCCATATAACGGACTTTGTTTTGATCAACCTTGGCCATACGGACCAGATGTGGCTCCAGAAACGGGGAAGCAATCTGGAAGATTTATAAAGTCAGTTAAAAGCATTTACTAATTGTTGAACATGTACACACCATTGAAATAAAATTGCGAAACACACAACACCTTTTAAAATGTAATTGTATCTCATTAAGGAAATCAGGAACATAAAAATAAAATCTTAAAGAACAAGTAAAAAAAAGGAGATAATATTTGTTAAAAAAGCCTTTTAAAAACATAATGCAAGCTCAGTGGCAGTGTTGCTATTAAGAGGTTGTTCCCTATTGTATTTGAAGCAAGTCATACCATGACATTTAGACATAGACAGTAGCATAGACACATTCGTTATTCCTGTCAGCACTGAAGATGAGAACTCTAAC
Organism: Vombatus ursinus; assembly: GCF_900497805.2. Classification (NCBI taxonomy): domain Eukaryota; kingdom Metazoa; phylum Chordata; class Mammalia; order Diprotodontia; family Vombatidae; genus Vombatus; species Vombatus ursinus. The sequence continues at coordinate 37,535,607 of NW_020954550.1, read as the reverse complement.
CTAAGTTCCCGATTGAGAAAAGACACAAATTTGTTCCATATTAACAAGCAATGAGGGAACACGATTAGTGTGTAACCCTAACACTAATGAAAGAATTAAAACATAAAGAAAAACCACTCTTACCTGCAACAGCTTATCTGCAAGGTCCACTTGTATCAGCCAGTTGTAAAGAGCAATGCTAAAAAGTTCATCTTTAGACCGCTGAGCCAATTTAAGCATTTGTTCAAACTAAAGAAAATATGCAATAAAAATATTGTAAAAATTCACTGATGATTGAGATTATCTGGTACACACACACACACACACAAATTTAGTAATAAAAATTATTAATAAACAGAAATTTGAGGTTTCATCACAGCCTAGAATGTACAGCAGTGTAGTTAATTAATGGCTCTGATACAACGCAAGTCCGTCATATGTTAGGAGCACTTCAGGAGCAATTTCCAATAGAGATATACATATGTTTTCCCCAAGGCTTCCTACACACCTCTACAAACTTTGTTTCAAAAACTGACTCCTTACATGATGTCCTGCTTCTTCATTACTCAACATATTGGGGTCTGACGACAAAACTGGAGGACCTGGCTTTTTAGGCACACTGGGAGACTGAGGTGCAGCTTTACTCTGATTGACAAGTTCCTGAAGTGTATCTGTAATGCACTTGTAGCTATTCAACCTGTAAAAATTTACAAGATATCATAGACATTTAGACAGTGGCTTAACTCATTGGCTTTTACTCATATAATTTAAGTAAACATTTCAATTTGAGAAAAATTAATAGGGATATGTATGAATAAAAATTATACAATTTATATTTTTATTTTTATTATAAGAACTACAGGTTACACAGTGATTTTTTTCAAACACATTTGCAAATTCCTTTTCGAACATAAAAGCTGATGATATAATAAAAACAAATACCAAAAATGGCTCAAGTATTTTGGCACAGCTTACAAAACTTCCTTTGTGTACTTCTCTTCAATAGCTATCCAACACTGTGCAGATTTTTAGAAGCCCTATCCTAAATTTACAAAATAATGAACTTTAGTTAGAATAGAAACCAACTTCAAATTATCACTAAAAATATAATTCATGACGAAGTAAAAAAATGTTTTAATAAAAATATATAGGTGAATTAAAACTGAAACGGTTTCAAATGTGAAAACAATAACAAAAAGCATAATGTATAACCCTGATATACCATTAGGATTGTCAACTGCCAACTTGCCTCTCTTGGAAAGCCTGCAGTCCCACAGTATCTTCTTCTGGCTCTCCATGTTTATAGAAATGGAGTCCAAGACCCTGAGGATCTTTTTTCTCAGCAGCCGTGAGAGAGAGTTCCACAACACCCTCATAAAAACGCACTAATGAAAAGAGAAAATGACAGTTTGGGGATTACATTGATTAGCTGGCCATGAATAATGGAAAACCACATCTGAATCCAAACTGCAGGTCATCCAGAGGAAAATAGAGAGAGACGCATGGTGGGTGCAAAAAGGCTGCAGCATATTATTAAATGATGAAGTATACGTGCACACACACACACGCACCAAAAAAAAACCAAAACAAACCAGAAGAGATATCATCAGAGAGATATATGACCAGGCAAAAGAGACAGGTGGCCTAGCGGACAGCACTGGACTTGGAGTCAGGAAAACCTGTGTTCAAATCCTTCATCAGATATTTATTCCTGTACTACCCTAGCCAGCATCACTTTTCTCATTTGTAAAATGGGGAAAACTGCATTTACCTTATAGGGTTGATGTAACGAACAAATGAGAAAATAGATGTAAAGTAACAGATGCAAACTTTAAAATGCTATGTAACTGTCAGCTACCATTAAAATGAAAATTAACATGATGCAATGACTAACCATGATTTGAGAGAACCAATGATAAAGAATGCTACTCATTTCATGACAGAGAGGTGATGGATTAAACTTGCAGAATGTGACACATTTTTGGACATAGTCAACATAGGAATCTGTTTTGCCTGACTCTGCGTGCTTGTTGTTATTTTTTTTAAGTGGGAAGGGGAGAAAGAAGAGACAAAAAGATTATTAAGAAATTAATCAAAATACATTAAAAAATATAAAATAATATATTTTTAAGAAGGGATGGATCAATCATGAAGTGTCAGGCTGGATGGCCTGTGTATTGCACTGCACCCCCCAGGATGGGAAGATGAGGATGGTTTGTGATCAGTACCACTGAGGAAGCAACCAGATAAGAGAACACAGATTCACTGACAACTGAATAATTAAATACATCTCTTTCTCAGCAAGCACACAAAAATATATTATCTTCAAACTTCACTTCTGGTATCTTGATGTCCATAGAATCTTTCTTTGGTGACAAAGAAGATCAAAACATACAACCAGAAGAAGACAACAAAGTCAAAGCTCCTACATCTAAAGCCTCCAAGAAAAATATGAATCAGTCTCAGGCCATGGAAGAGCTCAAAAAGGATTTTGAAAAGCAAGTAAGAGAAGTAGAAGAAAAACTGAGAAAAGAAATGAGAGTGATGCAAGAAAATCATGAAAAACGAATCAACAGCTTGCTGGAGGAGACCCAAAAAATACTGAAGAAAATAACACCTTAAAAAACAGACTAACTCAAAAGGCAAAAGAGGTCCAAAAAGCCAACAGTGAGAAGAATGCCTTAAAAATGAAGCTTTCCAGTCGTAACTTCCCTTATTTGTAGTGTCTCTGTATTCTATTATCCAACCTTGACCCTGCATGTTAAAAAACCATAAAAGACACTTTGCTTCTCACCTTGTCTATACTGAGCACAAACATTGGAAAGATCCACTTGATGACTAATTTTCTGATACTCCTTCAGTGATTCCCTTAACATTCTTTCCTTTTCAGGTTTGCTTTGAACTTGTCGCGAGCGCTGAAGAAGCTCATTTGCCTAAACATAAATAGATAATCAGACTATGCAAAAATGTATGCAAGGTAAAGAAATATTCCAATATATTCCATCTAGGGTAGAACATACACCTTGATCTATTATCATTAAAATATTAAAACATTTAATTAACTAAATTAATTAAAATATTAAAAATTTACAAATTTGCTTCTTTGTAGTAGCAGAAAGTAAGCTATTTGATAAATGATCTTTAATAAAAGTGAAGAAATCAAACTTATGCTTGATATCTCTAGTATAAAAATTACAGTGACAACTTTATAATCTTTTTCACCTAGAGGAAGAAAGAATATTGCTTTAATTCACTACTTGGGTAGATTATGAATAAAAAAGGCTACATCTTTGAATAAAGATGTCTTTGAATTCCCATTTATAAAAAAAGGAGGATAATAATGGCATTATCTACCTCACAGGGTTATTTTGAGAAATAGTATACTGAAAATGACATTTCTATAGTCCTTTATGGTTTGAAAATGTATTACATTATTTTATTTGAGCCTCATGAGGAAAACACTACATATGTTATCACCATGATCAATGTTTTATAGGAAAGCATTTTGTAAACCTTAAAGGGCTATATAAATATGAGTTATTAATAAATATAATTTCATTATTATTATTAGGTATACTTTCCTAATATTCAGTTAAACTGAATTTTTACTGCAACTCTGTCCTGTACTTTTAGGAAGTGTTTTATATTTTAATTTACTTTCAGGTATTCAGATATGAATACTTTTTTTAATAAAACAGAAATATTTTAAGATAAATCCATAAGTCCTCTTTACATCTTAGATCATCTAGTCTAACAAGTTCATAATAAAGATAGAAAAATGAACCCCAGAGAGGTAAAGCACATAGAATGCTCAATGTCATGCAACAGGACTCATGTCTAGTGCCCTATTAACCAGTCACACCTTCCTAAATTCTGGACCCTCTTTAGTAATGCTCATCATACCTTGGAACAAACTGCATCATCTGTGCTATACAGAAGAGGGCAGATGTCTTGTAAGTGTGAACTGATACCATCAACAGCAGCGTTATCTCTGATATAACAATTGATAAGAGAAGCAATCAATGCTCCAGTCAGTTCTTTGTCTCTAATGACCAGGTCTTTGAAAGTAGTGATCTTCAATTGCTCTTGAAATTCCTAAAAGAAATAAATATACTACTCTGTATTTGAAAAGTAGAGAAGCTTCACACCTCCAAGCAAGATTACATATGCACAAATTTCTCTCCAGTAGATAAAAAACCCCAAACACCAACTAAATTCATAATGTAAGGGAGATGTCATCATCCTTAAATAAACCATAAAATCACTGCTTTTGAACTAGAAGGAATCTTAGAGAACCAAAACACTCCTCCCCCACTTTACAGATGGGAAAACAACAGCATGGAGATATTAACTTGTCCAGTCTTGGTGGGCTGGGAGGCTCCTGACTGCCAGTCAATTCTTTTGAATACATTTTTATAGCTTGTTGGTTATGAACCCTAATTGGATAACAACAGGGATTTAGGAAGTCTGAAACATGGAACAATTAAGAAATTATTCACATTTATCTTTCTAATTCATTATGAGACTGGGGTGGGAGGTGGGGTGGAAGGGAGAAGCAGCAAATTACATGTTCTATACATAAGCTATTATTTACTTTGCATTTGCAAAGCACACACTATATGATGATGGAGGAAGGAAGCCCAGAAGACTGGTGACAGAGAAAGCTAGCCAGAGATATCCCTTAGATACATCACAAAGTGAATACTGAGTTGCTGGTATGTTATCAATAACCTTAAAGCCTACCTCAAATTACAGTGCACGCTAAATAAAGCTAAAAACTGTTACTTAGGTTAGCACTGAGCATATAATTTTCATTAATAAACAGAGTATCTCGGATGAAACATCATCCTGAGTTTTCTAAACTTCAAAAAGAGTAAGAATCTATCCAACAAAAGAACTTCATCCAACAAATAAGGAATATTAATAATCCTTTCTAAAAACTCGTACTTAGGGGAAAGAGTCACTATGAACCAGAACAATATGGACGCACGCGCACGCACACACACACACACACACACACACACACACATTTTCATTCAAAGGTCAGTTTTTATAACTGGTAACCATGCTTCTTGGAATGATCATTGTCCAAAATCATTATTAAAAATTAATCAAATCCTGTCCAAAATAACTGACTCCTCTAAACTGTAAATAAATGTCAAGCACATCTGAAGAAACAATCTGAACTCTACTGTTAATATATTCCATGAACAAAAAATACCTTCTGAAGCTCTCCAACAATGACGGTGAATTGGTGTTCGCACAGGAGTTTCCATAAAGCCAAAGCCTGGTATGATTTTCGAACCAACTGCTGGATCCCCTGAAGTGAAATTTTTTCACTCACTTGAGCCTCTGCTGGAAAAATAAGACTTCGGGAGTTTCATAATAAAGATCGACGTAGAATAGTACAGCAGCGAAATGACAGGTTGAGCGCGTGGGCAGAGAATGACAGTGAAGAACACTGTGCCGCAGCCCTTCTTCACCTTCTCTGTGCCAAGGGTCTGACATTCTGGAGAAGCCTTTCTCAGAATGTCTTAAAACACATAAGATCGAAATTCAAAGTATTATAAAGGAAAGCAATTATGCTGAAACACATTTATTAAAATATTTAAGAAATTATTTCAGGGACCCATGATTAAGAATGTTTATGTTTTACAGTTGCTGACATTAGGTTTCTAAGATTTTTCAGGAGCCATTATTGTGGTACACCATATGACACTATCACTAATATAAAATGAAAATGGTGAGAGTTGAGATTAATGCTCATCCCCAGAAAGGCTCTTGTAGTCATAACCCTTGACTAAGATGCATAGGATTCAATGGCTGGTAAGTGAGTTTTTACAAAATCAGAGTTCATTTAAACTCCTCAGAAGGCATCATATAGCCATCCTACAGCTGTGAACATTTTATTATTACTCCACAAATAGAAATTCTACATACTAATTTTTTTTTATCCTTCTTTTGGATACTGCTTGCTGGGGCCACATTGATTAAGTATTTCCACCAAAGTGAAAGCAAAGAAAATAGATAAGGGTGAAATCTATATCAGGTTATTTTGTATATGACTAAAAAACCTTAGCATGATAAAATGTTTACTTTTTCAGAAAGTACGATTAAATTAAAAAAAAAGATTTTGATGGAAATGAATGTGGAAGCACGTTGAAAAATACAGATACCAGGTTATCATCATTAATTGCAGTTTACCCTGGTAACAAGGAAAATAAAGGTAATTTTATGCTGTCATGTGACTGACAAATTCACTCATTCCAATCCACTGAAGAGGAATCAGGCCCTCTTTTATCTTTGTTTCTCTCTAAACTAAGCACAGAACTTTGTACAAAGCAGGAAACTGATATCTGTCAACTGGCAAATCTGACTAATTGAGACTGTAGACTAGAAATATGCACATTTGATTTTGCGAGAATAATAACATACCATGAAATTTCCTCTGTAATTCCTGTTGCACTTGTTGAGAACTTCCATTTTCAGGACGCATGAATCCAATCAGCCTCTGTTGCACTCTGGCAGGGGTAGTACTGAAATTGGAATAAAAATCTGGGCAGCTGATATAAATGAGGAAAGTTCATTTAAATTACATTAATTTTTCCTTCATCCTTGAAGTTCCAAAGACTTGGTATGAAGAATGGTGGTAAAAGAGGGTATAAAAGAGTATGCTATCAGAGCTATATGTCCCCTTAATATTCCCAAGGAAAAGAAATTATGAGAAACTGAAAGAAAAGTAAAAAAGCACATCAATATTTGGGTATGCATCCAAATTCAAAAGATAATATGAAGATTGCATGACAATTTTGGCAGAAATCAAGGTGAAATGAATAAATGAAGGAATATTTCTCACTAATATTTAGGTGAAGCAAATATAGTAGGCCTGCCTTGTCTGAGAATGACTGGTACTGAAAAAATACCATTTAAAGTGAATTCATTTAAGACATGGACCAACATTTTATAGTAAAGAGTGAAAAGATGGTTTGATTGAAACTTTATACTTAAAAATGAAACAAAACAATTCAAAATATTTTTTTAAAAGACAAGTTTTGTTCTTACTGTGGGTTCCCTATGGGGCCACCTGCAAACTGTGAATTTCTGTCCAGAAATTCTTGCAAACCTTTTAGTTCTTGTAGCACTGATTCCAGCAGCTGCGGTGGTACGCTACTTTCAATCTACAAATAAGAGAAACATTTAAAAAAGCTGAAAAACTACATTACAAAATAAAATTCTGTAACTTGAACACTCAGTACTGAATAAAAATAACTTGATCAGTTCACTGTGAGAAGCAAGATTTAAAAAAAAAACAAAGGGAGCTACCCACTGATTCATACTGAGACTTAGGGGTTAGTAGGTAAACAAATATGGAAATAAAATAGCATCAGAGCTGAAAAGATGACAGATAACTATTGTGTTAAAAAAAAAAAAGTCAAGCAAAAAAGAGAGAAGGGGTTTATATTTGTAAATCAATCAATAAACATGTATTAAGCACCTACTAAGTATCAGGCACTATGCTAAGTGCTGGGGATACACAAAGAGATTTCCAGGTCATTTCAGCTGTGTGTCATCATCTATAAAATAAAGATTTTGGCCCTGGTGACCTGTAAGATCTCTAACACTCTGATTCTAATCTGATGGAGTACAAAAGTAAACAAGACAGTTCCAATTCTACAATCTTTAGCAGTGGATAAAAGAGGATATCTGAAAGGTCACCAACTCAATACAACTAGAAGATATATATAGATATAGATATAGATATATAATACATATGTGTATATATATGCATATATATGTAAATGTACATGCCTTCTCTAAAAAATTTAAACTTTTACATTTAAATTGTTTTAATTTGAGATAAATCAGGAGGTACAAACACAAGCAAAAATGTTTCTTATTTAAAAGCCTAATACATGTTCAGACATAGCTAGTGTTACCAATTTGATTTCCTTGATTATATTTATTATTTGGGAGGATTTAGACAATTATTAGGAGCCCCTGTAAAATGATAGTAATATTTAAAATGAAGGAAAGAATCAATAAAATGTATATAAATAAAAGAATTTTAAAAGAGCCTAATAAGTACAAAGCAAAAAAACTAAAAAACTGGCACCCTACACTTACTGCAATAATCTCTCTGTTGCCACTCTTGAATATTCTCTCCACAACTAAACTTGCATCCCAAATATTTCTGAAACACAGAATATTTTAATTAGCTATTGCACTGACTCAATAAAAAAAATCTGAACACTGTTAATGACCTTCATCTAGCACATCAATTTAAAACACACAATGTTGAAGAAATCAGCTGCTTTTATACTTGACATATCCCAAAAAGTCAAATATACTTCATTTATTAAACTTTTGTTGAGAGAAAATAATGCAAATTGCAGTTTACGTAAGGCTGCTAAAAGAGACATCCTGATAAAATATATGAAGAAAAGCAGTTACATAAGATGATGTAGGTGGAGGTAAACAGAATCAGGAAAAACATAAACACAACCACAACAATATAAAATTACTTTTTAAGTGAAATATAACAGTGTAATTATAATAATCAAACCTGGCCCTGGAAAAGGGTTAAGAAAATGCACCTTTCATTCTTTTTTGCACACTCTAGGTGTGTAATATTGCATATGGTGCAGAATTTAGTTGATATATTAGTTTGTTGGGCTGACTTGTTTTTCCTATTTCCTTATTCTCTCTTACAAGGCATGACTTGCTGAGTATGGGAGGAGAGACAGGTATTTTACAGAAAAGAAAACTATGTAAAAACATGTATCAATAAGTACTTAAAAATATATAATGGATGCTGGTGCTACCTTGTAGCACACAGCCTCCCTTTATTGAATAAAATGTTTTTTAAAACCGAGAGGAGCATATATATGTATAAAATCACTTAGAATCCCCCTTTTCTGTTGTTTTTTTTTGCTTAATTGTTTCCAGGAATTTTATTTTCTCTGTTTTGTTCAAATAAAATTTATTATCAACTAAAAAAATGAAAAAAAATTGTATTATAAGTTATAGTGAATAGAAAACATCACAGAGCTAATTCAAATAATACGTTTTCCTCAAGTAACTTACCCCATAATTCGAGAGAAGTAAATGCAGATACCATTGTGTTTGCCAGAATACACCATCTCTGGCCCAATATTTGTAGTAGGCTGACACAACTGGCTTCCAGTAAGATACACTGGTGTTGACATGGCAGGAGAATGCACACCTAGGACACACATAAATCCTTTAAAGTTTCCAAATCTTCAATGATAAATGTTTTTCCTCATGTGCACGACACAATTAAGTAGACATTTGGTTTGATTTTCCTTAATACCTAATTCAAGTCCAAATGTGGGATCCTGAAATATCTACATCATATGAGAGCAATGCTAGATACAGGTAAAGGAAGACTGACAATGTCTTTGCTTTCCCTTCAGTCTCGAATGTGATTATTTACGATCCATTTCAGAACTTGTTCACTTTTGCACCTGAGTAAGGGATCTGCTATGAATAGCACCAAGGGCATTCTGTCAAACTGAACCCCACTGTTGTCCCGTGGTGATGGCAGCTGTAATGTCCCTTTTGCTAACTGGTCTATTTTCATTCATTTCCTGAATGTCTGCAAATTAAATTATAGTAAGAAGAGAGTCTTAAGGAAGAGAACTTCCACTGCTAATTCCTACCAGAGACTAAAATGTAAAATATTAACCAAAGAATATTTAGGGCAGGTTCTGGCTTGTCAATGCTTTTAAGTCTAAAATGGACAAAGTAAAGTACCTGGAGATGGTGTTCCCAAAAAGGATGGATTAGGATACGGACTACTGACAGGCATAGGGGAACCTAAAAATAAAATCAGAACATATTTGTAAAGAAACATAAAAACCTTTGGAAACAGATTCTATAAGGGACAAAAGTACCCCTCTAGGTCAAAGGGCCTGTGAGCACCATATCCCCACAGACACAAGGACAGAGCCCAGGGAAGCTGAACACTCCCCATGGAATCTATCAGAGGCAAAATAATTCAATAACATTATTGCAGCTTTCTCAAGATTCTCACTTTGAGAATGCTGGTACAAAATTTTAGTTGTCAGGGAACCATGTTTTTGGAAATGATACCAATGTGTTACAAAATTTAAGATATAAGGTGACAACAGATATGCATGTTCTTCCATAAAAAAACAAGCAATAATTAAAAAAGAATAAAAAGCTTTCAGCGTTTGAAAAACATTGTGGAAATGGTTAAAAAGTTTATGAAATACAAACAGAAACTGAAAGTTTTATTTCAGAGCTTCATACTCACTAGGATAGACAGGAGACCCCAAGATGGGTCCAACATTACTTGGAGGAGGAAGAGCTGATGGAAATCGCATCTGTGCCTCTCCACCATACCTATTTTAATAGACAAATCCTGTGTCACTTCATTAAATATATATGTTGTTCGGAAACTACGTTAGGTTCAAAATGTTTAAGAGGCAAAAGTATTATACTAAAATATACTTCTTAAAATTATATCAAACATCTGCCAATTATAAACATTTTTCATACAAAATAGCATTGTAATTTCCATATAAGGCTGTTTTTTGCTTTTATTTCTAAAATCATAATGCACTCTTTCTAAAAATATTTTTTCACAGAAAACATCTATAAGAACACATTTCTTCTAAGTCCTTTACTGTCACTAAAATTTGACAAATCACAGTGTAAACAGTACAAAATAATAGAACCTTAAGAACTGAAAGGGAAGTCATTTATTTCAATTTCTACTTGAAGCATGAATCCACTCTACAATATGATTGAAAAGTGGACTTTAGGGTAGAGAAAAGAAACTCACTATCCTTCCCATTTCAAAAGCAGCCCATTACTTTTTTGTACATCTCTAATTGTTTTACACACACACACACACACACACACACACACACACACA
>NW_020954550.1:37515939-37524681 GCF_900497805.2 Vombatus ursinus | reverse complement strand
CATATATTCTGAACTGAAATCCATTTCTTTGTAACTTCTAGTCACTGTTCTCCGGAACCAAACAGAATTAATCTAATTCTTCCTCATCAACATTTTATTGGGGGCTTATTTCTCAGGGTTAATCAAAAAAAGAAAGGTAATGAGAATTGGAGTAAGAAAAACATTAGTCAATCTAGTCCCTCCTATTACAAATGAGGAAACCATGACCCAGAGAATTTAAATAACTTGCTCATAGTCACTCTAGCACTAAGTGGAAAGACATGGTTTCAAACTGGGTCCTTTGGTTTTGAAGCCTATGAAGTTCTTTGTCCTAACGGAACCTGTTATTTTGTAAGAGATTTAACAAACCAGACTCACAAAATGTTACTAGAATGCCAAGAAATAAAAAAAGGGAGAGAAAACAGAGAAAGGAAGAAAAAAGAAAAAGAGTAGGATGAAACATATAGTGGTACCTGAGGTTTAGGTGGATGAGAAAGGAGGTGCACATTACCATTTATTATTTTCAAATGGGCTACATTAATGTGATTTGTTTAATTTGATGGTCCCTGATTAAGGGAAATTTTGATCTCTATCCTCCGAGCATCTCTAAGGAAGGTAAATGGCACAAATCTCTTTTACAAATGTTTATTGATTGATTATTGATTGATATTCAATTTCCTGTTCAAGAGCTATTCATTAACAGTCTAAATTTGAAACAGGTCTAATCCTGGTCTTTCTCCAACAATATTTTAATTTTAAAAGATACAATTCCAGGATTCAGAGATACAACTGAAACAATATAATACAGATGAAATGAGCATTTATCTCTATACCTGAAGAATGCACGAGTTGCCCAAGCAGATACCTCTCTATCACAGGCAGCAGTGGAGCAAGCCAGGATAAGACAAGTTGCACAAGCCTGATCCTCCTACAGGAAATACTACCATCCATAAATATTGCAAATATGAAAACATCTAAATATATTTTAATCCCTTTATACTAAAAAAAATCTGACAATACTGCCTATTTTAAAAAGATATCCTGTAACATTATAGTATGCACTTCTTACCTTATTAATAGTACTACTTCTAGTTTATTCCCTAGTTTAATCCAAATTTCTTCATTTATGGACATCTCCTACTTAATATCCTACTACTCAGAAAAGAGTAATGTATTGTGTCATGAAAGTTTCCTTAGTGTTTAACCTTAACAGTTGTTTTAGTTTATTCTGAATTACAGTTGTTGTTGTTTTTTAAAGCAATTGATAGCTTTCTCATTATGGGTTATTTTTCTCCTAGTGATACAAAAAAATACATTCTGTGTTTTGTAAAGAAAAGTCAAATTAATGAAACACAAAAAATTGTATTTGCCATTTAAAATAATAGTAGGACCCTAGTTTGCTATAACATGGATTAAAGTACATTTATCAAATCTATCCACAGGAAAAATCAAAACAGACCACAATAAGAAGCCTAAAATACAGTTCTGTCCCCAAACATGAGTATGGAAAGCCAAAACAGGAGCTACTAAAGAAATAAAAACAAATACAAAAAGATTAAAGAATGAAATTGGTTGACTTTGTTATTCTTCAACATTATAGTAATCCTCATTTTTAAATAAGAGAAGTTTAAACCAAAGAGGCTCACTTGGGCTTATCATATAAGCTGAAATTTCATGGCATATAATAAACATGAGGTAAAAAAAAACAACCACCTATTGACTACCTGGATTATATTAAAAAATTAAACACTCTACTACAAACTGGACAAGAATACATGGAGTTTCAAATTTTCACCTGATGCAATTTGAAGAATCTTTCAATCTCTTCTCCATCTCCCCCCAAATTACTAACAAGGAGATGCCTCAGTTGATCCACAGGTCTAAGTTTGTGAAACATAAGACTCCCCTAAGGAAAAAAATGAAGAAACTGATGAGCACAAATATTACAAATGCAGAGTAACAAGCAACAAATCAAATACTGCACCCTCACCAAGACAAAGATACAAATGCTAAAGAACTCAACGCCCTTGTAAAAAACAAAACAAAAAACCAAACATCCCCAGAGAAGTCATTAATGTTTCAACATCAAACATAGTACTTGATCCATAGAACGACATAATACATTTCAAAAGAAAACATTATTAAAAACGCTAATGATAATATTGATCATTTTTTTCTTTTTTTACTAGCTGCTCTTAGAAATCGAGCCCAGGGGCAGCTGGGTGGCGCAGCATATAGAGCACTGGCCCTGGAGTCAGGAGAACCTAAGCTCAAATCTAGCCTCAGACACTTGACACTTTTACTAGCTGTGACCTTGGGCTAGCAAAAAAAAAAAAAAAGACAAAGAGAAATCAAGCCCAGATGGCATGGGATCTTATATTGTTTCAAAATATTGAATAATGGCAAGTAAAGCATATTATTTCAGGAAATTGTTATTCTTCTAATATCCACAGTTACCAGATTTATTTTATCTACATATAAATTATAACTCCATTAAGTTATATAAAAATTATAGTCACCAAGACTTCATTAGAACAAATATTTATGACAATCACAAGATAATGGTATTGTGCTAAATGAGAGTATATTAAAGCCTATTGTTTCACAGAGCTATTAACCGCTATTTCCTTTTCCTGTAACTCTACTTTAACATGAAATGTATACACTTACCTGAGCAGAAAGCAAGACAAATTTCTTCGGGGGTAGCATATGTTGCTGTACAACAACTGGTGAATCTGTTATTGGAATATGGTCTTTATTTAAAGGTGTTATTATCTTATCAATTTTCAACTCATCTATTGCAGAGAGAGCCCAAGAATGACCATCAACACGTGTTGTCATCTATTTAAAAAGAAAATCATTTTCACAAGTCATTAACTAAAGGTAAGAACTTTTAGGAAAATCACTTTACTATTCTATGAACAGAAAGATAATTTAACAAACACACTTTAGACATTAATATTCAATTTCTGATTTTTATGATTTTCAGTTCTTTCCCCTACTCATACATATTTCCTGTGAACAAAAAGGCAAAGGCAGTAGTATTTTTGAACTTCAAAAATCACTTATATTTTGTGACATGACTTATATGCTTACAATGGGCTCATACTATATATTCTTCTTAACCCAAAGTATATCCCACTCCTAGATAATGGTCAATTCAGACAGCAACAGAGACTTAATTTTACATTTGTATTTTGCTAATACGCAAATTACTGTTTCTGAATTACCACCAAGCAGTTCTTATTGATATAATAATTTTCTCAATTTCTTCTTTCTCCTCCAAGAAACATTCATAATATAACATAGGATGCAATTCCATTTTTTTATTTCTAAAGCCTCCACCTTAGATTGGGCCCTCTTCACTACTTCCCTAGATTATTGCAATGGTCACCCCGCCTAGGGCCCTGCTCCACTCCCAGCTATTCTCCACAGAACCGCTAACATGCAGATCTGACCAAGTCACTTCCCTGTTCAATCAACTCCAAAGGTTCCCTATAGTCAAGAGGATCAAATATAATTTCTTTTTAGCTTTTGAAATTCTATATGGCCTTGCCCCAACCAACTTTCCAAGCTTCAAAGTGCATTACACCCCTTTCACACAGGATGTGATCCATACAAACTGCCCTTCTCTGTTCCTCACACGACCTTCCATCAAACCCTCAGTTACTGTGTCCTCACACAGACTAACACCAAAACCTAGAGAGCGCTCCCTCCACACCCTGGCCTCTCCCTTTGAGACATAGCTTAAGCACACCTTCTCGATGAATGAAGCCCTTTTCAATCCCTTCTAATGGCTAGCGCCCCTGCTCCCTCTCTACACTATATTTATATTTATTCTGTGCATACTTGAACTTGTCGGCTTCCTTAACAGAATGCAAACTTCTTGAAAGAAGGGGATGTTTCATTCTTCGACTTTTTATTATCAGTGTACAGCACAAAGTAGCTGCTTAACTAATGCTTGCTGACTAATGCGAGCCTAGATTTAGAACTGGAAGAAGACTCCAAAGATCTTCTAGAATGAAACCCTAATGCCACGGATGGGGAAACTAAGGCCCAGAGTTAACCGGACACAGGTTAGCCTGTGTTCAAATCCAGTAGTGTTCTTTAGTCCAAAACTGTAATAACCATAGTTTTCTAATTGAGGATGCACTGTCTTTCAACTCTCTGAACTCCAAAATTTAGGCAAGACATTCTAGGTAATCCCAAAACAATTTAAACTGTAGAAACTGCCTCATGAAAAAAAGACCAACCAGAAAACAGTTAAATTTCCATAGAATTGAAAAAAGAAAATTCATTAAGAAACAAAAGTATTTCAAGGAAGAAACCTAGGATTAAATGCAGGTTATTTTAATATAGCTTCATGCACATCATATGAAACTTTTAAAAACTCAAATTATATGAAATTCACTGCAAACACAGCATTGATAATGATTTGCAAAGAACAAATTGTAACATAGTAAATGAACATTGTTCAATTCCATTTAATTTTCTAATATAATTTCATATTACTAGATAATTAGAAGCAAATAATCAAAACTAAATCACAATTTTTCCTTTTCCTTACAGGAACGCAGTTACACTTTTAAATATTTGCATTTAAAATTTGAGTTAAAATCTTCCAGAATACTCAGGATGAATTACCTGGGTTTCCATCATTGGCTTTTGGAATGGAAAGGTATCATGGTTGACACACCACAAAATGTCATTATCTTCATTTTCTGAAGCTGCCATCAGTAGAACACCTAAAATGCATAAAAGTGACATAAATATAACTATATGCACTAAGCCAAACTATATGGGTAACCAATGTCATTTGCTAATTCTAAAAAATCAACCTACAATTCATTATTCTATAATTAACCATTGTAAAATTCAAACAAACAATAGTTGGTTCAAGTTTACTTCAGACTGTCTTAAAGGAAAAATGTGTTTAAAAGAATAGTTACTGCATTTTTTTGTTCAATATTCAGCATTACATAAAGTGTTAGTCAATCCTAAGACAGTGGAAATACACAAATTGGAAGTACACAGTAAATTCTACATTATCTGTGTGCAAAAGTACAAATGTTTTTAAAAATAGGTAAACAAAAACATTAAACTTGTTATTTGGCTTTGGAAAATAGTCAAAAACACATGTTCAGTCAAGGACTTCTCTGTACTTAACCTAACCCCCTCTCCTCCTTAGCTGACTTTATTGTTGGTGGCTTAATACTGTTGGTATTAGTGGATGAGTCCACTGATATCCCTGAAAGCAAATAATTCACACATATATCAATTATCATATGTTAAGAGAAAAAAATTGGAAGCTGACTGATAGTACACAAAGCAATGCAAATAACATTTATTCAGAAAACATTTCTCATGTTAAAAAAAAATTAAGTGAATTTGGAGTGTAAACTCAAAGTGAGAGATTTTAATTTTTTCATCTTTTAATTTTAAAGGAAAAGCTTCTAGAGAAATGCTAAATATCTTTGTCAAACATACTACAGTACAGTAAAGTAGGTAATTTTATCAACATTAAGTCATTAAGCATGACTTAAATAAAACAAAACTTCCATTTTCAATAGTTAAAAGTTTGAACTTCTAGCATGATTTAGAATAATTAGCATCATTGAATAATAAAATCAAAAATAGAAAAGTACACCTATGAATTCTCCTGAAGTATTAAATAACAATGGTGTAAATGTGTATAATGTGGGACAATTGTAATAATTCTGCTTAAGATACAATTCTCTGTCTCAAAATCCATAAGATGAAAAAATATAACAAAAGCATATTCCAGCACTTACCTTTGCTATAAAGAGCTCTATGCACCTTTGATGGTTTTTCCACAGTTGAAGAAGCTGAGAATCCAGGAGGTAAGCGGACATGAACTAGTACCAGTGTACTGGGCCTTGCAAATGGCTGTCTAAATGGGCATGTGCTGAAATACAATCTTACACCTAGGCACACGGGAAAATAAGAAAATTGGTCACGGATAATTAAAGAACTAAAATGCTTGCTAGTGGCACACATTCATGATCAAAAGTTTTGATAAGAAACAAAGAACTCTGCTAAACTCATAGTCTTCGAATTCACTTGAATTATTGCACAGGAACATTTACTTGAGTTCAATAAACTACAGCTACCACAATCAACTAAAACCACCTTTCTAGTTTTTTAATTGGTAGTGAAGCAGTTATTCAACTTGAGGTTAACTACTGTATAGATTCCAAAACCATGACAGGGTTGGGGGAATCCAGCATCTAGCTCTGGCTTTGCAACTAATAAATTACAAAATCTTGTGGGAGTTACTTAACATTTCTGAGCTCTGGGCCTCCTTCCCTTGACTCTTAGAACCCCTAGTTTTCAATGCTTGACTCAACACCCCGAAACTGAGATCTTTACAGCTCCCCACAGCTGCTATCATCTCCCTCCCTCCCGAACAACCTTATATTTTATGTATTAGTTTTGTATACATTTGTATATGTTTTTATACAATGCACTGTCCTCTCTGATAGAAAGGCCTTGAGAGCAGTTTCATTTTTGTCTTTGTATTCCCAATGCCTGGCACATAATAAGCATTTAATAATTCTGTTGATTGACTATCTCCTTATCCGCCCAAAATAAACCCTGAAAAAGAAAGTTCTATTTGAAGAAATATATAGGATTTGCACCTTCTTTTATTTTCTTTATTCCAATGAGGAGCTTGGACGAGATGTCTTGAAGGTCTTTTCAAGCTCTACAGTGGATTGTGGTTTTACATTACACAATGATGCATGACAGAAACAGATAATAAATGTCTAATCTCTTCATCTGATGACTTAAACATACCTGCATGTGTGATTGCTAGTAACTGACAGTCTATGGATTCTGAGTTTTCAATCACTGCTATTTGGACAATTGGCTTAAAAACAGAACGATCTATGGTCCTAAAAACAATAGAAAAAAACATCTAAATTTTAAAAAAAAAATTCATGATGTGAGGAAATGTGCATTAAGTTATAACAGGGAAGATTTTTACAATAAACATTTTTATACAGGTGAACATATCCCAATCAAACTTAAGATTAACTTAAATACTCTAGAGTCAACATAATAAACAATGGGAAAATGCTAGGAGTAATTTCACTAGAAAGAGGTATAAAACAAGGATGTTCACTTATACCACTTTTATTTAACACAGTATTGAAAATTCTAGCAATTGCAGCAAAATGGGAAAAAAGACATTGTAGGAATAAACACTGGAAATGAAGAGGTGAAAATATCATTATCTATAGATGACAATGGCATAACCAGAAAATATACTGTCTTGACCAAAAAATTACTTTAGCAAGGTTACAGGCTATGAAATTAATTCACAAGCATAATTTACATTATTATTTAAAGAGAAAGACCAAGAAAATATCATAAAAAAGAAACCCTACAGGGAGTAACAGCAAAAACAATGCTTACTTCAGAGTTAAGCAAAACTGAAATTCATATATAATCTGTATATAT
Organism: Vombatus ursinus; assembly: GCF_900497805.2. Taxonomy (NCBI): domain Eukaryota; kingdom Metazoa; phylum Chordata; class Mammalia; order Diprotodontia; family Vombatidae; genus Vombatus; species Vombatus ursinus. The sequence continues at coordinate 37,517,220 of NW_020954550.1, read as the reverse complement.
CATGGATAACTTAGGTGGGATGAGAAATTTTAGCACATGTTAATGGGGAAAAAAAGTTGGATTTGATTAATAGTACATATAACAATGTTAACTGTAAACAATACTTATCCCCCTCCCTATTCTCATATATAAAAAATAATATAATTTAGAATAGGAACTCTGATAATGTAGACTTTTTTCATCTTTTAAATTTTAAGGAAAAGTTGTGGGAATGCAAATTTTATCTGTAAAGTATACTAGACAATATAGTAGACTACAAATCTAACCATACATATGGTAAAAATAACTAAAATGAACAAAATGACGGAAAATCTAAGCAAATGAAAGAATATTTAATCCTCAAGAGTTAATACAGCAAAGATGACAATATTCCCCAAATCAATTTAAATATTTAATGAATCCCAATCAAAACACAAAAAGGTTTTTTCATAGAGTTAAATAAAATTATAATGAAATTGAAATGAAAATAATAAATGACATAGAATATCAAAGGGCGTACTGAAATGAGAAAAAAAGGCTGATAAAAGTGTTGTTGCACTTGAAGACTTTGAAACATACTGCAGAGCTATCATCATCAAAACTAGTGCAAAAAAAGCACTAGATCAAAGGAAGAGGTTATGAGATACCAGCCATCCAATCACATGCACACAAAAGATTACTAGTTGATAAAATCATAGAACGGTTTTTTAAAAAGCTATTATTAAACAAATTTATATGAGAAAACTTAACAATTTACGGGGTAAATTGTTTAGGTCAACATTACACACAACAGATAGTGAGTTACACACTTTAATGAATTCTGTTGATTGCAAATTCAAACATTAAAAAAAAACTTTAAAAAGGATAGAAGAAAATGGAGGAACGCATTTATCTCAATTGGGGAGGAGAAATGATTTTTTTGGTACTGAGCTAATAGAGTAATTATTAGGAACAAGATAGATAGGCTTGTTTTTTGTAGCAGTTCTATGGCTTCATGGGTGTAGGGAATTCCTGGAGAGGAAATTCCCTGTATCAATGATGTTCTGGTAGCCTCTATTCTGCGTAAGTCCCCTCTAGATTTGTCTGGAGCACTGAGACACAAATGACTCACCTAGGGTCATACAGACAATGTGTCAAAGGTAGGAACTGAACAAAAGTCTTCTGAGCCTGATTCCAAGACTAGAGCTCTATCTACTATACCATGCTGACTCTCTAGAAGTATTCGATTTACATTAAAATAGCAAATTTCAGCGGCAGCTAGGTGGCGCAGTGGATAGAGCACCGGCCCTGAAGTCAGGAGGA
>NW_020954550.1:37432510-37515860 GCF_900497805.2 Vombatus ursinus | reverse complement strand
ATTTTAACAAAGTAAAATTATAAGAATATATATGGGAAATATATGGGGGGAAATGGGAAATGGAAAAAATATAGGTGAAAAATATTTGTGACAAAATTATAGGAAAAAATATGTGAGAAAAATATTTATGGCAAATAAAAACAATATGAACAAAGCTAATTCCTATTCCATGATAAAAAAGTCAAAGGAAATGAAAGGATTTTCCAAAGAGGAAGCACAAATTGTTAACAATAACTTTGAAAAAAATGACTTTAACTTCTCTATCAGAGAGGTGCAAAGGAACACATTGAGGAAAAACTTATGCACCAAAATGGCAAAAATAATTAAAAGCAATAAAAATGCAATGTGTGGTTGGTTGCTGAGAAAAAGTTACACTCATTCACTACTGGTAGAATTACAAACTAGTAGAATCTTTTTAGAAAGCAATCTGGAAAAGATATAAAAGATGATCAAATCCTTTGATCTAATAATGTCATTATTAGATATCTGTACTAAGAGTGGTATCAAGAAGAAAAGAAAACACATCACTATAAAGATATTAACTTCCTTTAAAAACAAAAACAAAAACAAAACAAAAAACAAAACATAGGGTAATAGTAGGAAAGAACAAGTAGCAAATTCATAAAATACAGCTGTGTGCACTGCCAAGGTCAAGGCTCATTATCTGTATCACAATCTTTATTACTGACTGAAGAGTAAATAAAACTGTGCTTTTTCATGGGATTGCTTGAATTTTACAACTCTTCTGTTTTAGAGGAGAGACTCCGGCTTAGCTGTTTCTTTTAAGAGCTGGAATACGCAGTTAAGATTTTTTCAGAAATGGAAGCATAACCCCAATTTTAATTCATGAATTTTTTAATTATAGAGACATTACTCAATCTCATTTATTAGTCTTAATAAATAATTACAACAAACAGATACACTTGGAACTTAAATACTTAACATTACTTTTTTCAATTACCTTGCAATATTTCCAGCAGCAGAAACAATAGCATTCTGTGAAACAGAAGCAACTCTGCATATTCCTTTTCCATCTTGGCCCAAATCATAAACCTGTAATTAAATAATTATGTTCAAATAATTTCCTCCTTCCAAAGAAAAAAAGGCCCACAAAACCATGCATATGTATTTCTTCAAACTTTTTCTAAGCTTATTTTGTCTATTTTTCATGCAAGAATGGAAAAAGAAAGGACAAAGTTGGTAGCTACATTAAAGGAATTTTAAGAAACAGTTTGGCAATGTCTTTTTAAAGAGCAAACAACTCTAGAAATCCATCAATATCCTATTGAGAATATGATCATTTCTACTAAGAAGAATTTTTCTTTTACTTTCTCTAAAATGTTACATATTTTTAGTTACCTGTATCACACCTCTTTCTGAGCGAGTGTATAAGATGTTCCTGGAATTGTCAATTGCAATCTGTACAATGGGATCTAAGTTTGAGGGAAAACAAAAACAAAGTTAAACACAAGTCATTTAAAAGAAGGTAAGTTTGCTTTACCAAACCTCTATACCTCAGAGCCTTCTTCCCAATACTGTTTAGCAAAGGTTCCAAGCTATTTAAAGGAGAGCTTTGCCAAGGAAGGTTTTTGATGAATTGTAAACTGATGAAATAGATGAAAAATGTTTTGGAAAAAAATTTAAAGCCCCACTTAAATAAATATAAGGTACTATGTGCACTGAGTTTTAGATGACTTGTATTTTTCTTTTTTACCCATTTCTTTTCCATGAAGACAGCCAAAAATTTCCAGAAATACACTGATTTACTTCACAGAAATGAGTTTCATTTAGTTAACATGTAGGTATCTCATAGTTCATGAAAAGCCCAGTTCTAAACCAACTTCCCCCTAAGAAGTCTTTCTAGACAATACAAAATAGCAATTCAATTTTTCACCTGTACTCACAAGTATTTATTTAAATTACTATGTAGTTTTATTTTTCTGGCAATTTCTTCTGGCCTGTCTATTTAGCTTTTAGTGAACCTAGCAACCATACCCACAATATTGTAAAAGAAAATGTGTAAAGAATCTCCACAATACTAGCAGACATATGTTAGTAAAATCAACGTAAACAACAGTTTTTCATGCAAGGATGAGGATTTGCCAATAAAACATTGATTTACTATCTTCAGTATAGCTGTAAAATCTGTGACTTTAATAGTTTCTTACCATCTTCTGAGAATGTGAATTGCAGCAAAGATGGAACAAGGAAAGAAAGTGAACTCTTTGAGTGGTTTATCTTTCTGCACCTCTGGCTAAACCAGCCAGCTTCTGCCTGGAGGAATATAAAAGATTGTAATTCTATGTTAGCTCCCCCATAATAATTATTGAATTTTAACTGCATATCTGTTGCACAAAATGTCAATGGTTACAAAGGACTGTTCAAAACTAAAAGCTGTAGGATATGTCATTAAAACAGCCAAAGAACAGCTGTTTCCCCATATGTGTCATCTTTATTTTTCTCCTGGAAGTGTTGGTATGGAAATGCTTTGTACTGGCAAACTAATTTTTATATTTTCTTGAAAATTCTTAACTAAGCAGTAATGAAGAGGATATACATATTAAAAAAAAACGAAAACAAAAACAAACACCACCACAATTCTAAGACGTTTATGGATTCTTAGCTACCTCCATTTCACATAAATTCCTTTAGTAAAGACCCAATTATATCAGTGGCAGCAAATCTCCCCAGAGGTCTGTGCCTTTGGAAATGGAGGTGGAGAAATCCAGTGTTATGGAAATGTAGGGAACAAGGCCCATATTCACTAGTGATGGATCGCAGTAGGATGAGCAGTGAAAAAAGGAAAGATACATACACAAAAAGTATAAATAAAATAAATACAAGGTCATTTTGAGGGGAAACACTAACAATTGAGGGTAGGGATCAGAAAAGGCATTAGATATTCAACCATTCTGGAAAATAATCTAGAATTATTGAGAAAAAAACTTTAAATTCTTTGTAATTCTTAGCATTACTGATTTTCTGATTCAGTAATTCTCTTGCTGACTTTATATCCCAAGGAAATTATTATTACTTCTGGAAAATAAGCTAACAACAATAAAAACTTAACATGCTTAAGACATTTTAGGCAAGGTAGAGTTCTTTCAAAGAAGGGAGTATTGTGGGGAAAGTCACATACATGGTTCTATACTTTAAAAAATTTTAGTCAATCAATATTACTGAGGGTCAATATGCTGAATATTGTAAAAAGGTGCTACAATTCTGAATCATTTGATTATGATTACTTTCTGTAACTTCCCAGTGTGGTTTTCTATGGGGAAATCATGCAAAGTAGTATAAAATGCCCTAGATAGGATTTGGAGATCCAGATTCTACTTATCCCACCACCTGTTGGATCATTCTCTATGTATCTATCCATTTCCTTCTCTGTAAAATGAAGCACCTTTTAGATATAAGGTTAGTGGGAGTATTCTTAAGCATTAAAGGAATAGAAGAGATTCTAAAAGAGGAAAGAGACAATTTAAATTACAAAATCAAAAGCTTTTGATAGACAAGATCAACTCAGCTAGTATTAGAAGCTGTCAAATGAGTAAAAATACCTGGCATTAAATATCTCTAATAAAAGTTTGATATCCAAAATATATAACAGGTTGAAACAATTACATAAGATCAAGAAATGTCCTTCAATATGAAGTTAAGATATAAATAAATAAAAGGATATAAACCACACATTTTAAAAAGAAATGCAAAAATGTTGGAGAAATTGCACAAAGATCAGCACTTCATTCACTGCTGGTGGAGCTGTGAATTAGCACAACCAATCTGCAAAGTAATTTGGAATTACATTAATAAAATGGCTAAAATGTTCATACACTTTGACCTACAAATTCCACCACACGGAATATATACCAAGAAGGTCACTAATAAAAAAGTACCAGGACAGCTAGGTGACACAATGGATAGAGTACTGGCCCTGGAGTTAGAGAGACCCGAGTTCAAATCCGACCTCAGACACTTGACACTTATTAGCTGTGAGATCCTGGGTAAGTCATTTAACCCCAACTGCCTCGCCAAGAAAAAAAAAGTTTCACATGCACCACACTATATATAGCAGTATTTTTTATGATAACAAAGAACTGAATACAAAGTAGATGCTCATCCATTGGAGTACGACTAAATAAACTGTGGTACACGAATGTGACAGCATTGTGTTGTTAAGACAAAAACAATGATATAAAAAAGCATAAAAAGACTTATATGAAGTGAAACAAAGTAAAATAAGCAGACTCAAGAAAACAATGTATACGATGACTACCACAACGTAAATGTAAAGAACCACCATCACAAAAAGTAAATGTTGCAAAATTACAAAGATTAAATTAGACTCCAAAGAAGAGATGAGCAGATAACCACCCCTTCCCCAACATACACATTCCTTTTGTACACTTGGGAGGTTGGGGGGGAAAGTGTCCAGAAGTATGGAACTCTACATATAGTCATACAGAATTTTTCAACATACTGATCTGTTTTCCAGATTTTTTTTTCTTACACTTTAAAAAAAATTGTTACAAGGGATGATCTTCTGGGAGAGGGTAGGGGTAGAAGAAACTTAGATGATGTACGAAGGATATTTAAGGGGCAGCTAGGTGCCGCAGTGGATAGAGCACCAATCCTGAAGTCAGGAGGACCTGAGTTCAAATCTGGCCTCACCAAACACTTGACACTTACTAGCTGTGTGACCCTAGGTAAGTCACTTAACCCCAAATGCCAAAAAAAATTTAAAAAAAAAAAAGGATATCCAAAAAAAATGTATTTTTAAAAACATGTAAATTATAAACTGCAAATATAGCAAAATGCTTCAAATCACTAATAAAAGAAAAGCAAATCAAATCTCTGAACTTATACCTTATACCCAAAATAGCAAGATGAGAAAAGACAGAAATAGTTAATGTTGGATGGGCTTTGGGAAGACAGGCACACTAAAAGCTTATTGGTGAAGCTATGGATTGGTCTAACTAACCATGCTGGAAATAACTTGAAATTAGAAATGTCACTAAACTATTCATATCCTCCAATCTGATGGGCATATACCTGATGGAAAGTCATAGACAGAAAGAAATGCCCTACATATAATTGCAAAATAATTATAGCAGAACTTTTTATAATAGCAAAAAGTTAGAAACATAGTAGGTTCCCATCAAACTGGGGAACAGCTGAACAAACAGCAGTATATCAAGATAACAGAATGATTGTATCATTAAAAAAATAAGTATAAAGAATTCAGAAAAACATGAAAAAACATATGAACTGAGAGACTAAAAAAAAGTAAAACAAGGAGAAAAAAATATGACTATAACATGTAAATAAAAACAGTAAGAGGCAGAGTGATTCAAATTAACTGAACTGACCAAATTATTCCCAGAGGGCAGATGTGAAACACTTCCTTCTACTTGGTAGTCAGAAGACAGAATGGTACATACACTGTCAGCTGTAATTCTTGTCAAGTTGTTCTGCTCAACTGTTTTTCTGTTACATGGAAGGGGTCAATGGAGATGGGGATATACTGGGAAATTACTATGATCTAAAAAACAAGTGCCATCAGTAAAACTTTAAGAAAAAAAAAAGGAAGAAAGAAAAATAAATGAGGAAGGGGTGGACCAGATAAACTCTAAGTTCCTCTTAACTCAAACATTTTGTGACTCTGCCAAATCAATGAAGATTAGACAAGGAAACATTTTATTTAATCAATTTCTGCAATTTTTGAGAAAACACAACCTATCACTAAAGAAGAGTCACAATTGTTAAAAATAAATTAATTTGGACTTAAATTTAAAGATTGTAAGCTCCTTGAGGACAGAGCCTGTCTTTTTGTCTAACTTCAGTGCTTAGCACCAGTGCCTGGCACATAGTAGAAGCTTAATAAATGTTTATGGATTGATTGAAAGAATGATTCATATATATGCTTACAAATCAATTTTCATTCTGATTCTTCAATCATATGTCCCCTAATTAGAGAAAATAACCTAAGATTCTAGAAAGCCAGGAGAGTGGAATTTGAAGAAACTGGGGGAAAAACATTATAGGGGTAGGTTTCCCTTTTGCTAAGACTTAATTTAAGAAAAATTTTCTCTGTCCTCTTAAGATTTTTATCTTTTACCCTAGAAGAGCAAATTAAAACCTTCCTAAGCACATCTTTCTATATTCTTTCTCTAATATAAGACACTAATTCCAGAACATTTCTCATTTTCATATGATTACTACAATCTTCAAAATAAAATATCTCAAGAAATCTAGCCATCCCCAGCACCTTAATCAAGAGATTGACAATTGTGTCTAGTTTCCTAAAACTGAATACTTACTTGGTATGCTACTTCATATAAACAGCCATCTTTTCCAGCCAAAAAAATTCTACCATTGTCCGTAGAAGTAATTGTCAAAAGATAAGTATTGTCAGTGGGTAGTGAATACAAAGGATCTGGAAGTAACTGCATTCCACCAGACATACTGTCATTAAGGACTCCAACACCTAGTTCAAGTCAAAAAACAATGAAATATTTTATAACTCCAAGAGAAATATCCACTTTGCTTTTTTGGTTTTAAAGTATAATCAATCACATATTGTCATGAATAATGGATTTCATTATAGATAGACCTGAAGAGTTTTATAATTGGTCAGACTTAAAATGTGTTAGGCAGGTTAATATTTTTATGATTTGGAAAAAGAAATATTTATTTCTTTTATTAATTACTTGATACTCAAGTAAAATAGCATCTAAGATATTTGAAGAAATCCCTAAGTACATGATGAAATCATTTGCCAGACAAATCTGGAAAAAAGTCTGAGATGGGCTAAATCGATAGGAACATAGAATTATGCTTTAAGCATATACTAAATTCAAAGAATTAAGCATCACATCAACTAAAATGCACTTCTAAAATGATCCGTTCTTTCAAACAAGTGTCTGTGTTTAGATCACAAAATCTTGACTCTAAAACAAGTATTAGGATTCACGAGGACCAGGACTCACCACTAAATTCTGAACTAATCAGGACATTTACATGTTAGGCAGAGAAATTAGACCATAATTAACCCAAACATATGGGGAAATGCTATACTCTTCCCAATTAAAGAGCCAATGAAGTTAATATTGTCATTAGATTAGTTTCAAATTAAAATATGAAACCATTCAAAATATTTTCATTTAAGACACAATAAATCTACATACATACCTGTTTGCAAATTAGCATAGCTGAGTCCTAGAATCACTATATCTACAGGGGTGGCCAGAACCAGGAGGTGTCTTACATGAGGCTGAAAAATACCTTTTAAGAGGACAAATTCAGATAGAGATCTTTCTTGAGGAAGAAGAACATGAGTTTATTTAAATAAAAACAAACACCTACTCTTTGTATAGTAAATTTCATAATATTATCTGATTCTAGTCCAACTAATGTTGACTTAAAATATGTATTATTTCTAACACATGACATTCAAAAATTATAGTAACTTGCGATCACAAATAATCAGTCTCATTTAGCTGAATAAGAGTTGAAAAGCAAACATTGGGAGAGAATCTTTGCTAACATTAACATGAATTAACATTCAGATTGAGAGCTGCATAACAGTGATAGATCAAAAACACAATACATAAATACAATTCCTGGTAATTTTAAAACAACCTGTATTTTTTTAAACTACACTCACTTGGCAGGTTATGTGTGGGAAAAACAGTTATAGAGGGTAAGCATACATCATGATTTATCTTTAAAAATGACTTCCATTCCTAAAATATAGAATTCAGGTTTTTTGGGAAAGTTTGGGGTTTATTCCCCGCTTAAAATAAACTCCTTTCAGGGAACTTATAGTTACTTCAATGTTAATTAACATCTTGAAGACATGGAGGACATGAGATAAAATGTTCCCAATTGTAAAGGGATTGGGGGAGAAGACAGGTTGAAAGACATGAGGTAAAATGATCGGGGATTTTATGAATTTCATTTAGCAATCTCAAGACGCAAGATTCAAAATCCAAAGGAACAATGTAGCCACTAGAAACAATGGCACATTTAACAATTTGTTTTTAACATACCGGAAAATTACATTAAACAGAAATCTAAAATACTGCCACCTCCAATCAACTTTAAATGACAAATATTTAGGTACCATAAGGAAAGAGGAACAAATCTAAAATATTTCAGATAAAAATATTAATAGTTACTGGTTAAAATTAAGTTATTTTCACACTTACAATGAAGATGTCTTATGTCTAAATTATTTTAATTTTAATCAGCGTAATCTAAGAACAAGGATTCAAAAGAAAATCTACCTCATTTAAAGCATTTACATATGGATTCTAACCATCTGGAGTCACATACACACAAGAGTGTGTGTGTATGTATGTGATATCCACTTTCTTACCAGGCTTTGGCTTGACAAGACCCACAGCAAGAATAGTTTCACTAAGACCATCAAAGTAGGCAAGGTCCCCTCTGCCAATAGTTGAAAGAAAAGTTATACAAGTATTAATAACAATTCTTTTAATATACAAATTATTTACTAAGTAAATCTTTAACTACTTTTATTAATTACAAAAATCAGAGTAATTAATATTTATAGCAACAAGGCAACTAGATGGCACAGTGGATAGCATCCTGGAGTCAATAAGACTCATCTTTCTGAGTTAAAATCTGACCTCAAGACCCTGGGCAAATCACTTAACTTTGTTTGCCTCAGTTGGACATGGCAAACAACCCTAGTATCTTTGCCAAGAAAACCCCAAATGGAGTCACAAAGAGTCAGACACAAATGAAAAATTACTGAACAACAAAATAAATAGGCAATCATGAACTTCCAATTTGTATTTAAATCTACCAGTCTTGCACTAAGCTTCTGCAAAGTACACTGTTTCAAAAAAACAATCTATAATAAAGAGCTGTACAAATGTTTTCCTCAGAAATGTTTAAGACATAATGCATTTAAATGCCCATAGGAAAACAGAAGAAACCCATTCACTATAGAAACATAGTGTTTATGGATACATTAGTCATCACAACATTCCACATCTAAGTGGCCAAGTTGGGATTTGAGTGTTAGAAATGGAAGGGTGAGAGATGGAGGGAAAGAAAGAAAAAAAAGGTAAATGTCTGATGAGGATGTACAGGGCCAACAGCATACAATGTAGGACCATGTCTCCAGTGTTCACCCCAAAGATGAGCCCTAAAGCAAAATAAAAACTAACATATTCATCCAACTCTATAGCTAAGCATTAAAGGATTAACTCTGGATTGTGCTCAATCCACCAACAATAAAAGGGCAGCAATCCAAGAAATCACTTGGAGATTACATGTGTACACTGACCATGAAATATTTCCTATGCTCTATACCTTCCAGTAATTCTGTATTTTACTTATATCAGGTGTTTTGCTTGTATGTAATGGGTCTTCTCCATTTCTTCAAGGTGGAACTATATTCAAATTAAGCTTTTTCAATGAAGTGTAGCAAAGCACTGGACTAAAAGTCAGAAGACAGGCGACTAATCAATTGTATTATTTTGTTCCTCAATTTCCTTCATTTTTAATGAGGGAGTTGCATTATAGCATCACTATGGTCCTTGTTAGACCTTTAAGTTCGATGATTATACCAAAATTAACTAAAGATAATCTCTATTTTTTGTCACAATGTGATCTGGATAGCCTGATCTGTTTAAAAAAGACAGCTGTTGGAGGAAGTATGAACTGATGCCTCACTGGGGAACCAAACAGTAAGTTTTTAAAAAGGAGTTTCTTTAACTTCTCTTATCAATTATTAGGAAAGGTATAGGAGAATACTGCAATTAAAGAACAGAAGTACACTGTAGGTGTTAGATTCCTAGTTTCAAGGTCAGAGGAATCTCATTTGTCTTATGTACTCAAAACATACATACCCATCTTCATAGTTCCACATAAATATGTCACTGTCAATAGTGAGCCATGCCCTCCCAATTTCAGGGAACACCCCCATCATACAGTTACACTGCATATCTGAAGCATTATAGATGTAAGGTTTAAATGTTTTGATCTCACCCCAAATCTGTTTCAAAAGCCTTAAAAAGCTGTTTAAATAAGTTATAACTTCTTCACACCCTATGCAGAGTAAATAACCTATGAAGTATTAGAAGATTTTATCTTCAATTAAGAATCATAATTTTTAAAGCAGAAAAATTCTTGGTAATCCTTTAGAACAAGTAACATATGGTATATCTATTTTGTGATATTTAATTTCATTAACTAACTAATCAAAAGTATCAATTAAAATGTACCACACATTTTTACATCAAAGCTTAATATAAGAAAAATTGTTCATGAAAAAAGGGGAGAAAATTATGTACAAGTAGTTTCTGATTAATGCAAATAATGAATCACCCTGTATTGGTTGCATTATTTGAAATTGTACTGCATATTTCTACTATGTTGTAACTAATTACATATTTTAAATAATTTTGACTGAAAAATTAAAATACCTGCAACCACTTCAAGGGGATTTATTGTTCACACTAATTGGGATACAACTATGTATGGCATTTGGAAGTCATGAATAGGTGTCAATTTCACAAAGAGGTGCAACAGTTGAGTGGAAGAGAACTGAACTTATAGTCAGAAAGAACTATAAATCCAAACTATTACTAGTTGTGTAACCACAGATTAAATTATTCAATCTCTGAGTCTTAGGTTCCTTCTCGGTAAAATAAGAACAGTAATAAAGATGCTAAATAAGAGTTTGAAGTCTTTATAAGTGGGAACACAATAAATTGTTCTGTGCTAAAAGGGAACAACTTATATAAACTAATGGGACCAGGAAATGTGAAAATGAAATCCATAGGACAATTCTGATAAAAAAAAATTTTCAAGTATTATAATTGTGTTAAATGTAAATTTAAAAATTGAGATGGGCTGGAGTGTGAGACACATAAAACATAATAAAATGTTGTTTTTAGGCACTTCACAAGAACTGAGACTAGAAATTTTAGAAGAAACAAATTTTCTTTTGCTAACTTTTCTATTTATACTCTATTCTTAGTCCATTTGTATTTCCTTTCCATTACTTGGCTGCTATTGTCAATATTTCAAAACATTCATTCCTTTTCCTTTTTAAACATCCAATTAAGTTTTAAGTTAAATTATTTGTATAATTCCTTGAGTTTTTTATCAAAGGCTATAAATCACTAAAATATACAGTAGTCTTCTAAAAATAGTAACTCAAAAATGAATGTACCTATATTACAGAAAAATGATACATGTGTACCCCACTTTTAAAGACTAAAATTTAGGAGATCCTCTAAACATGCTCTTCACTGTCCCACTCAAGATACAGTTATCCTTCGGAAATACAATAGACACCTCACTCCTAGCATCTCCCTATTTCCAGTAGCAGGAAGGGTAGTCAGTCATTTTTTTGGAGATAAATCCATGAATAACTACGAAGACTACTTGAACAGGAGCATACTAACTTACAAAACAACTAAATTAGGGATAAAATGTTTGCATTACAAAATGATTTACTAGGGATTTCTTTAAATCTCTCACAAATGTCAGTAATATATTTTAAATTATACAATTTGCAAAATTTTAATTTATCATAATTTTCAGGAATATATCTTCAGTACATCATACACAACACTGACTTTTGAGCATAACCAACATATTTTTATGACAAAAACTAAACCAAAAAATAATGAATATAATCCAAATAACAAAAAGTTCTCAATTCTCATTCTCTCTCTCTCTCACACACAGACACAGACAGAGACACACACACAGACTCACTCACCTTTCCCCCCACCCCCCCAAAATAAATATAGGATACGGCCAAACTGTTCAACAAGTTCAGGTGGGAGAGGAACTCTTCGAATTGAACTGATTTCTGGAAGACTGGGTACTGAGAGCAAACCAGGTCCTTGGAGTGGATAATCCATGTCTGACATGCCTGAAACTGTGGGACAATCTACAAAAAAGAAAATCATTCGTTCAAAATGAGCAGTAAAAGATTATTTGGAGCATTTAAGATTTTTTTTTAAAATTATGGTTTCTAGTGGATCTGAGCACTTGGTTATTAGGGCTAGTGAGTTAGGTTATTTTCCTGAAGCCCACTTATCTCATATCATAAGCCAATGATAGCAAATAAAATACCTGTATCTAAAATCAGGAAGATAAAAATACCAGAAGACTTCCTGACAAAATCCATTACTTCCTTATGTTTATGTTCTGTAACTATTTTTGAAGTTGATTATATTTTCTAGCTGTTTGTATTATGTTTTCATTATCTCCTCAACCACATGATAAACTCTTCAATGGAAAGAATCACATGGTTCTGGATGTGTTGGGATCCTCAAACAAAACATTACAGAATAGATAAAACTTTGTATTTTCTTTGATTAACTTCATTTTTTTGTCATGGAGCATGCCATTCTTTGCAATAGAGATATCTCAATAGGCACATAAGCATAAGCAAAGAGATAGAAGACAAAGGGAGAGGAACTATAAGTACGGAAATATTTATAATAGAATACTATTGTGCTGTAAGAAATGATGAAAGTGATGATTTCAGAGAAAACTGGGTACTCTTGTGTGAAATGATGCAGAGTGAAGTGAGCAGAACCAAGAGAACAATGTATACAACAACAAAATCATAAAGAAAACAATTTTGAAAGACTTAAAGACTCTAATCAAACAATGACAGAAAAAGATTCCAGAGGACTGAGAGATTTAGGACTGAGAGGCTATCTCTTGACAAGAGAGGTGATGGGACTGAGGGTGTAGACTGAGACATACACTTTTTGGATATGACCAATGAAGCAATTTGTTTTACTTGACTGTACTTATTTGATAGAAGAGAGTTTTTCTGTGTTGAGAAACAGGAGCAATGATGGTAATGTGAAAAAATAGGAAAAAAGTGTCAAATATTTTTAAATGCACAGAAGATAACAGAAGGGGACAAAGAAGCAGAGCAGTGTTGAAAATACATTAAATTTAACATAAAGTTTTTAAAAGTTCTATGTAACTGATTTGTGGCATCATATACAATGCTTTTTTCTGTTCTTTTTTATTTTGAAATGTTCCCATTTGTCCAATTCATAATAAAAAATTTTAAAAATATAAAACATTAAAAATAAGATACCCCTCCATAATATTTTTGCTACTACCCATCAGATTAATGATAACACTCATACAAGCTACTTGTTAAATGCTGGATAACAGCTAGCAAACAGCTTTACAGTTTTGGGACCCAAAATAATGGAAAAGGAACATCTATACAGGAAGCAGTTCTTTGTGGGAGCACAGTCTTAACTGTCAATCTCCTGTGGCTCTCTTCAAGTCTAGAAGTTTAGGTTGAAAATTTCCAAAAAAGGAAAGAACAACAGCAACGGCACACCAGTATAGCGGAGTAAACTCCTCTGTCATCTGGCTTGCACAGTGGATTACTGACATGAAGGAAATGAACAGAATAATGGAGGACCATTGTACTGCTCTCTTATAAATGTTGGTGCTGATTAGGAGAACAAGGGTTGAGATAAAGATGGAAGGGAAGAGAAGGATATTACCAGTCAGCCAATGAATTACACATACACTACAAATACCATTCTGAATTTCGGACTGGACCTACTCACAGACCAGTTCAGGTCCTCAACACCTAAACCACTCCAATACGCTCCTAATAAGTCTCCCTCCAGCACCAATCTATTCTTCACAAAACTGCCAAGATAATCTCCTAAAGCATAGGTTTGACCCGGACACTTCCCGGTTAACTTTCAGCAAAGACTAGGATAAAATACAAATTCCTTAGTCAAGAACCTAAAAGCTTCCACCATCTGACCCTAGTCTACGTTAACAACCTTATTTCCCATTATTTCCCATTACACACTTGTTTCCGTCAAACTGGACTTGCCATTTCTTCCCTCTGTGAACTCCCACAAGTTATCATTCACTCCTGGAACACAATCCCTCTGCATTTCCACCTCAGAATCCTTTATCATTCTTCAATGCTTGGTTCCCATCAGCTCCTTGAAGCCTTCCCCAACTGCTCAGAATGGTCTTTCCCTCCTCAGATTACCTTGCATTTTTACTTTTCTGTGTACAGATTACCATTCCTCAGTGGAATGTAACCTGGTCCAGAGACTTTCATTTCTGCCTAGCATAGTACTCTGCGTTGAGTAGGTACTTTATAAACGTTTGCTCAATTGATGACCAGATCTATGCACTAGAAAAATAATTCTGGCAGGAATATAATGGCTTGTAGAGTTTAAATGGAAGACTTCTGAAGAAGCTATTACAGTACAGAACATTAAAATTGAGGAGGCCAACTAGCGCGACCTTGATCAGCTCTAGAATCTCCCCTCCAATACTTAAACTACTAAATCAGCAAACAAGACTAGCTCTTCTCCCAAACTCGACAGGTTATCACGGTATGAGCAATGGGGGAGATTATGCATCTTTCTCTCCTTTCAAGGCTCGGGTAAGATGCTACTCCTCCGTGTCGCCTTCCTTGCTTGCCTCCTCCAGCTGAAAACGTCCTCTCCCTGATCAAATGTCCTCACAGCACCGACTGCATCACTCCCTACTTTGAATTTACTCATCTTCTCCATCCTACCCTCCATGAGGGCAGGCTTTGTCTGCCTGGCACATATTAAGAGCTTAATAAATGGTGAAATGAATTTACACCCGTAGCGTGGGGTGTAGGAGCAGGGAGAGGCTGAGCGCGGGAGCCACGACGGAAAGGCGAGCAAACATGTCTCACTTGGGGCCGGCACCATGAGCAGCTCCGACAGGTCGGGATAGAGGCGGTCATCCTGCACTTGGCGGTCGATGAGCCGCCCCGCGCTCTCCAGAGCCTCCTGCAGGGCCGCGGCCGCCGAAGGCGTGACCGCTGCGGCCGCCGGGCACACGAGCGAGGACGGCATCGTCAGCTACCCGGTCTGCACCGGCGGGGCCGCCGTCACTGCTTTGGCAACAAAAATCCGTAGAAGATCTGAAAAGAAAGAGAGGAAAGAGAGGGAGAAGCCCGGGAGAAGTGTGCAGCCCCAAACCGCTGGTCAAAAGCGCGCCGCGGCGCCCGGCAGTGACGTATTTCCGGTTCCGTAGGACCGCCTCTTGGCCCTTCCGTTGCCGGAAGAAAGAAGAGAGGGGGAGGGGAGGAGTCGAAGGGGGCCGTGATTTTGGCGGGGAGGGCAGAGAGGTGAGAGGGGCGGGGCTGGAGCCTGTGTGAATTAGAAAGAGGAAAGAGAGAAAGAAGAGGAGTACAAAGGAAAGGAGGGTGGGGGAAGAGGAGGGGGGAGGGGGGAAGAGTGAAAGGGGAAGGGGAAGGGGAAGGGGAAGGAGAAGGGAGCGGGTTAGGGGTCTGGGCTCTGGAATCTTGCGGCCGGTTGCCAGGTGAGGCGGCTTCCGGGCTACGCGAGGAGCGCGAGCCAAGGCTCGAACCGAGGCTGGGCTGGGATCCCGGCACCTCCCGAGGCCGCTAGGGGGCGCCATAGTGCCCAGGGCACCGGCCCGGAGTTCCCAGGTAGCCTCGGGGGCTTCCTCGCTGTGGGACCCTGGGCAACTCACTTATCCCGGGCAGGGGAACCTGCAGCCTTGAGGCCATCTAGGTCCTCAAGGGCGGCCTTTTGACTGAGTTTGTTTTTCACAACAAAAACTTTTATTAAAGGGATTTGTTCAGTGAAGTTAGGGTTCTGTCAAAGGGCCGCTCTTGAGGACCTAGAGGGCCACACGTGGCCTTGAGACTGCAGGTTCCCCAGCTCTGCACTTATCCTTTGCTTGCCTCAGTTTCCTCATCTGTAGAATGAGGATAATTAAATAGCAGCACCTAATACTTAGGGTTGTTGTGAGGATAAAATGAGATGTTTGTAAAGCACTTGCAAACTTTAAAATTTATAATAAAATATATTTTAAGTGTATAAAATATTTTACATAAATATAAAAATACTATATATAAACCTATAAATATTTCACATATAAATATGCAAAAGTACAATTTAATAATTAAAAAATAATTATTCCAATAGATAAGTGCTTCATTTCCAAATCAAATCAACCAGCACTGTGAGACTATGTAACAGGCACTGAGCAGCATCCTTAACCAAGGGCCTGCTTACTATAAGCTAGGTAGACATTGTTGCTTGAAGCTGAGGATACCATGACACAAAACTAGAAAGAGTAGACCTTGCCCTCAAGATGTTTGTCTATGGGGAAACAATATGAATACAGATCAATCAATAGCATTCCTAAACCTGTTGGGCTCAGGCTCTGTGCTATGTGTGGTTGATACAAAGACAAAAATGGAACAATCCTTGACCTCATGAAACTTAGGTTATTAAGGGGGTTTTATTTTTTGAATGAAAAAATAGAATGTATTATACAAAACAGTAAGTTGGGGAGGGGGGTGTTGAAGAATCAAGATGGATTTTCAGAGTACAATGAAGGAGATAACATACAATTATGAATAAATTTTATATATATATGCATATATATGTACATACACAAATACATATATATACCATATATGATAAATTGGAGGTACTCTCAGAAGAGAGGTGCTAAGATTAAGGAAGAACTGTAAAGACTTCTTACAGGATGTAAGAATTTAACTGGTACTTGAAGGAAGATAGGAAAGCTAGCAGGCAAAGATGAGGAGGGAATAGCCAGTGAAAATACATGGAGTTGGGAGATGGAATGTCCCATTGGAAAAATAGCAATGAAGCAAGTTTCATTGGATCTCAGAGTAAATGAAGGGGAGTGTCACAGGTGAAATTAAATAAAAGGATAAACTGGGGCAATTCTCCAAGCAAGATAACGTTTATTAGCAGGGTCAATAAATGGGTTGATGGTTTGCCTCCATTTATGCCAAAGACCCCAAGCAAAAGAACAGTTCCCCTTTTACAGGTTTTGAGGAGTACAGAACAAAGAAAAGAACAAGGTAGGTGACATCACAGAGTTGAGGGCAACATGATTGGTTACAGAGCTGAGACGTAGGGAACAACATGATTAGTTGGAAGTTTGGTAATAGGGACTAGCAAGAACTCCCTCTTTCTCTCCTGAGAATAAGAAGTGCTCATTGTTTGAGTCCAGGTGCAAGATAGTGGGCCAGACTTGTGGACAGTAAACCAGGCATCTTTGAAGGATAGCTTGGTGATGTAAAGATTTTAGACCCAACTCTCTTGCATTCACAAATGTTCCCCCGAAGTCAACTAAATTCTTTGAGGCAAGAATAAATCAGTGATTAGCAGGAGAACTGGATTTTTTAACTTAACACATTACAGACCAGCTGAATTCTGAACTAACTTCAGAGACAAAGATCCACAACTTAAGCAATTACAAGATAAAAGCAGATAAAGGACAAAATCAATTAGCTGTAAATAGGATCAATAAATAAATGATACAAGATCAATCTTAATCTTCTCAGGAGTAATGTGAGAGAAGGAAGGAAAGGACCATGCTATAAAGGGCTTTAAAATACAAATGGAAGATTTTATATTTGATCTTATAGGCGATAGGGAACCATTGACCATATGGTCAGACCTGCCTTTTAGGAAGATCACTTTGACAGTTGAATGGAGGATGGATTGGAGTGGGGAAAGACTCGAAGTTTGAAACATGAACCAGAAGGCTATTGCAATAGTCTAGTTGTGAAGTGCAGAGAGACAGGAGAATATATTAGATTTATTATGAAGGTGGAATTGACAGGGCTTCCAAACAGATCAGGAGTGAGGATAGTGTAATTCTTGATAACAATAAGGAATTTGGGAAGAAGGAAAGGTTTGAGGGAAAGATAATGAGTTCAGTATTGAACATGTTGAGTTTAAGATGTTTATGAGACAACCAGTTTGAGATGTCCAGTAGATAGTTGGAGGTCAAGAGAGGGATGAAGACTGGACATAATAGATATCAGCATCATCTGCAAAGAGACTGATATTTGAATCCCTGAAAGCTGATGAGATCACCAAAAGAAATAATATAGAAGAAGAAGAGGACCTAGGACAGAGCCTTAGGGGACATCCACAATTAGTGGACATTACCTGGATGAAGATATAGCAAAGGAGACTGAAAAGTTAGACAGGACAAAAATGGGATGGGAGAGTGTCATGAAAATCTAGAGAGAAAAGAATATCAAGGAAAAGAATGTGACCCATAGGTTAGAGGCTACAGAAAAGTCAAGAAGGATGAAGATCAAGAAAAATACATTAGATTTGGAAATTGAAATTATTTTAAAACTTGAAGTTTCAGTTGTGTGATGAGTTTGGAAACCAGACTGCAGAGAGTCAATAGAGGAAAGTGGTAGTAGTGATTACAGATGGTCTTTAAAAAGGGGGGGATAATAACAGGTATGGACAGATCAAGTGAGAGTTTTTTGAAGATGGGGGAAACATGGGCAGCAGGGAAGCAACAAGTAGACAAGGAGAGCATGAAGATTAGTGAGAGCATGGTGATGATATATAGGGGGCAATCTTCTGGGGAAGACTGGATAGAATGGGATCATATGCATCTAGAGGTCAATAATAGTCAAATATTTATTAAGCACCTACTATATGCCAGGCACTCTGCTAAGGCATTCAAGAGTTAGCTTTGGCAAGGAAAAAGGCTACTTATCTCATGTGAGATAAGTGAAAGATGAGATAGAGGAGGAAGACATCTGAGTGATGTGAGATGAAATGGAGAAGATAAGAAGGAGCGCTTGGCAAATGGCTAATATTTTTTAGTGAAACATGAGGTAAGGTTCTCGGGTAGGGGACAGACGAATAGCTGTGGGAGGTTTAAAGAGGGATGAAAAGGTGCTGTGATGAATGGAATAATGAATCAATTAGAGAAGTATAAAAGGACTGCCTTGTAGCAGTGAGTGCTTAGTTGAGATTATGTAACATAAATTTGTAGTAGACCCAATCAGCATGATTTTGTGATTTTCTTCAGCTTTTTTCAGCAGCATGTGAGTGGGAATGAAAACTGTGGATGTTGGGAATAATCCAAGGTTTAAACTTGGCAGGGCAAGATCAGCAGTAGGAAAAAGTGGCAAGGGATTCAAGAGAAGAGGACAGTGTAGAGTTGAACTGGTTTACCACAGACCAAGGTGGGGAAGGGAGGAGAGTGTAGTCCATGCAGGGGTGATGGCCTGGGAAAGAACTGAGGGGGTCAAGGCATTGGAATTCATGGTGAGGTTGAAGGGTGGCTTTGAGATTGCAAGACAGAGGGAGAGGCAGAATGATCAGATAAAGGAATTGCAGAGCTTATAACCATGAATGTGGAACACGTGAGTAATGGCAATCTCTGAGTCTGAGGTTGGGTGGAGGAGAGAAAAGGGTAAATTGAGGAACTGTGAGGTTAGGGTGTTTCAGGGAGTATCAGGATGTATGTTGAAGCCTTTCAGTATGAGGGTATAAGTTGGTGAAAGGAAAAAGACTGTGAGCCAGGCACTGAAAATTGTGGAGGAATGATGGTTGGTAGGTAACAGCTACCAGAGTCTTGATTGGGTGGTAAATATGAATGAAGTGAAGCTCAAAGCAGGAGAGGTTACTGAGTGATGGAGATATATGGACAGCCCTAAAGTGCCAATGGGGAGCATGAGTATTACAAGATCCTCACCTTGATAATGAGTTGGGAGTATGAATGAAAATGTAACAAGTACTGGAAAGAATGGCCATGGAAGCTGGGTCACCAGGAAGGAGTCAGGTCTCAGTCAGTGCAAGATGGAAGAAACAGAAAAGGAAAGGGTTTAATTTGAAGCAAGTTTATTAATAATGGAGCAGTCAACAGTGTTAGGAGGGTAGCTTTAGAGTAAGATATTGGGTTGGGGGAAGAGGTGGGATGAGAGGAATAGGAAGCAGGGAGCACGCAGTGTGGAACTGAAAAAGTTTGAATAATGAAAACTGGGGATTCAGAATCACTGGGATAGGGAGAATGGGAGTTTGTTAATTATTGAACAATGGGTTCAGGTAGGTTATCAACATCTCTAGGCATTTGGCCTCAGGTTGGAAACGTTTGGGAGCATTAAGTATCTGTGTGTAACTGGAAAGCTGAGAAGGGGAAGAGAAGGGAGGGGAGTTATCCACTACAAGAGGCCCCTGCCTGTGACTGATGAAGGCAGCATTATAGAATTTGGGGTCCTTTTCCCCCCAGAAGGCCAGGCAAGAGACTGGTGGTTTGGTGTGTCTCTCCTTCCTTGGGTAGGGAACTGGTGGAGGAAGCCCAATGGAATGCGGTGTTCCTCTTCCTTCCCAAATCCTCCCTTCTCCCAGGCCCAGACAAGAATTGACAAATGATTGCATATGTGGAGTAAGGGAAAATAAAGAGCCAAAGATAACAACCAGATTATGAACCTGAGAAACTGGAAGAATGGTGGTGCCTTTAGCAGTGATAAGGGAAATTCAGAAGAAGGGTGGGCTTTGAGGGAAATATAATGAATTCTGTTTTAGACATGTTGAATTTGATATATCTCTGGGACATCCAGTTTGAAATATTCAATCAGCAATTGGTGATGTAGGACTGAAGTTTAGGACAAAGGTTGGGGTTTTATACATACATACATACATGCATGCATATATACATATATATTTATTTGCCTAGAGATAATCAAACCCATAGGAACTGATGAGGTCATGAGAAAAAGAGCAGAGAAAGAAGAGAAAAGGGCCCAATATAGAGCCCAGTGGAATACTCATACTTAAGAGATGTCATATGGATGACGAACAAGCCAAGGAAACTGAGGAGCCATTAGACATGTAAAAGAACCACAAGAGTATGTCACAAAAAATGAATGAATGATTGCAAAAGCATTTAGTAAGCAGAGAACTGTGTTAAGTGTGAGGTATACAAATAGAAAACCTAGGACATTTCTGTTCTCAAGTCCTCCCATTCAGATGGAGGCCATAAAACCTATAGGAAGTTTCAGCTGCAGGACTGATGGGAAAGTCTTGTGGTCTTTAGGATTCCGGGGCAAAGCAGATGGTAACAGATCATCTTTAATGTCATATCCACTGGCCAAACCATATCTATTTCTGATGCCAAACCATTTGACCGTGCAAATGACTCTTATGATGAGCACTTCTTTTCCAGGTTTTCAGTAGTTTTCAGTAGTTGTGGCTGCTGAGGAGGTGGGGGGTTTGCAGCACCTACAGTAGTAGTTGTCAAGGTGAATCTTTGCAGGGGTTACTTCCTTGGATGCAGGCTGTGGAAGCTGGGCTGGAAGCAGGACAAGTGATCTGGGGGAGCTATGTGCTGGTATGATGAGGGATTGTGGGCCCACCTGCCAGTAGATAGCAGTTGGTCAATAGTGGTGGTGGTGGTGGAAAGGATATTGGGCCTTTTGTCCCCAAGTGCTGTTCACCTTGATAATGGCTGTGGGGAGTGGGCTGGAAGGCACTATTCTCCAGAAAGTAGAGAGTATGCAGAAGGTAAGGGTGGTCAATAGTGTCTAAGGCAACAGAGAGGTCAAGCAGAGTGAAGACTAAGAAAAGATAATCAGATTTGGCAATGAAGACATTATTAATAACTTTGGAAAGAGCAGTTTAAGTTGAGTGATGAAGTCAGAAGTCATGTCACAAAGGGTTGAGAAGTCAGTGAGAGAAGTAGAGGAAGTGAGTATCAATAACTTTTTTCTAGGGGTTTGGCTGAGGAAAGGAGGGAAGCCACAGGATAATAGTTTGAAGGGATGAGGCAACGGAGAAGGAATTAGTAGATTGCAAACTTTTTGAGGGCAAGGACTGTCTTTTGCCTCTTGTTGTATCCACGGTGCTTAGCACAGTCTCTAGCACATAGTAGGTACTTAATAAATGTTTATTAATTGATAGAAAATGTTGTTGTTCAGTCACATCTGGCTCTTTGTGACCCCATTTGGGGTTTTCTTGGCAGAGATACTGGAGTGGTTTTTCATTTCCTTCTCCTTCTCATTTTACAGATGAGAAAACTGAGGCAAACCAGGGTAAGCAACTTGCCCAGGATCACACAGCTGGTAAGTGTCTGAGGTCAGACTTGAACTCAGGAAGATGAGTGTTCTTGTCTCTGGGCCCAGCACTTTATCCACCTAGCTGCCCCGTGTTCTACTGAGGAATATCATTTGTGAAAGCTTACCTACTCTCTAATAATACTATTATTCAGGATGTCCTCGATATGGATGTAGATTATTCACATGAAAATTTTTATATAGATAGGAAAGGAGGTATATAGGTTAGTAGTAGCTGATAGTCTCTTGGTTGCCCTTTTTGTATTAATAATGTCTTTGATTTTGTTCTATTATTTTTGTCTCTGTTGCATGCTCTATGGATCAGTTCCTCAATGGTGACAATTTTGTCACTTCTAATGTAGACGTCCCACAGGGACACTTTGTATCTGAGTTGCTTTTCTTGTCTTTGCTTTCTTCAGTCATTTCTATTTCCTCTATGAGTGCATCTGGATGTGTGGTGTTGAGTTCAAGTGTGGTAGCTCCACTGTAACTGATGGTGAAAAAATCTGTTGTAAAACTGCAGATTTTTTCCGCTTTCCTTCTTGTTACCCTTTCATTTTGATTTTTAAATATCCTTGGAATGACTTTACTTGGCTGTGTCTGTTGGCAAGCTGTCTTTAGTTTTACTCTGCATTGCTTCTCTATTTATGAGCGGATACTGCTCATAAGGTTCTATTATCTTTCTCCATAAAATTTTATGAGAGTTTATAATCTAAACTTGTGTCACCCTTGGTTATCACATCTCTCTGCTTGGTGAGTGAGTCATGTTTGCTAATGAAGGTACTTTTAAGGGCTCTTTTGGTTTTCCTTTTATCGCAATTGATTTTATACTGGTGAAACTGTTGTATGGCATTATTTTCATATGTGGATATGTCCTTTCTGTTGTCTATATCCTGTTATTATTATCAGTAATAATTCTAGACAGTGCTGTCTATATTTGTTGCCTCCATTTACTCTACTGTGACTCACTTCTCACCATTAACAGGCTGGTCAATTGAAACTCTTGTCTCTAAAGTTACTAATGATTTCTTAATTGCCAAATCTGATGGCTTTTTCTCATTCTTCATTCTCCTTGACCTCTATGCAGCATTTGACATTGTCAACTTCCCCTTCCTCTGGGATATCCTCTGAGTTTTTGTGATAGTGCTCTCTCCTGGTTCTCCCCCTGCCCTTCTGACCACACCCTCTTGGTCTCCTTTGCTGAATCTTCTTCCATATCTTGGCACAAACCACTGGTGAGTCCCAAGGCTTTATGTTGGTTTCTCTTGTCTTTTCTCTCTGTATTTCCTGACTTGGTGATCTCATCAACTCTCATGGGTTCAATCATCATCTCTGTATCTTTTCTGTCTTAATTATATGCCTAGCAGTTGGAGTCTGAGGCAGCTAGGTGGTACGATGGCTAGAGTCCTAGACTTCGGAAGGAGTCAGGAAGACCTGATTTGAAATCTTGCTTCAGATGTTTACTAGCTTTGTACCAATTGGGCAAATCACAACCTCTGTTTGACTGTTTCCTCTATAAAATTTGTGAAATTACTCCCATCTCCCAGGATTTTTGTGAGAATCAAATGAGATAATATATGTAAGGGCATTATATAAATGGCACTATATAATTGCTTAAGGCACTACAGAAATATTAGCTGTTATTATGGCTTTCATGGTCAGTGAATAGAGTGTTGTCCTGGTTGAGATTTGTATAAGTGATAATAAAAAACACTGCATACTGATCCTGAAAAAAAAGTAGCAAAAAGTAGCAGAGCCAGAATCCTCAGGAAAACTTAAGGGGACTCTAGTTATACCCATTCTTGAAATACTCATTCTGCTTCATCCAGTGAGTTCCCAAATATACCTTTAAATTGAACTCAAATACCATCTCTTCCTTTATGTTTTTCTTGAATGTCCTTCCCTCTTAGACCTCATGGATACTCTTATTTTAAATTATCAGGTAATATTGTGCACTTTTCCAAAAGTAATCCAGGCTTCTCTCTTCTTCCTTTTCAATTCTGTGCCCAACTTATTATCCAACTGAAATATATGTCCAAAATTAGATGCACTGATGGACTAGTTGTAAAGGTTATTGATCCATTTGCCTATTGTAGTCTGGACAACAGGCATTCTTGCTTTTTTCCTGAGCACAGAGTCAGGCTGAACTTTTCTGAGGCATTATGAACTAAATTTAGGACTTCTGCAATAAATATTTCAGGGCTTTGATGTAAAACAGGAGCATCTGGAAGACTGCATTATTTATAGGGTACCACAACTGATTTGGACTTCTACACTAGACACTCTTCATGATGGTGGAAATACCTTTCACGAGCATGTGTCTCTTTCACATCTTGGTTCATATTAATAACCATGGCATCATTCAACATTATTTCTGTTGTATCTTTAGAGGAATATTTTATTATTTTAACATATGTATGAGAGACCTCTTGTTTGAAGGAAGCCTTTAAATCAGTATTCTGCTCTAAGGAATCAAATGCTTTTTCTATAGCCAACAAACACAATGGGATCTCTTCTTTCTTTTTAGTCAATTGCATACTTGTAAAGATGTGATATACTATACATTGATTTATGAAAGCTTGTTTATTCACTTTTCAAATTATTTTCACTTCATCAAATATTTTTCCTATTGTCTTTGTACCTACTGTGGATGGTATTTTGCTCTTAAAGATGCTTAATAAATGGTGAACACAGAAGCAGCAACTTTGCTTGTCTGTGTCCCATTTTGAACTTCTTTCACTCTTAGATTGGATCAAAAACGTACCTAAGTTGTGAGAAAAGGTGTAGGAAGGAGAGAATTATGACAAATTTCCCATATTTCACAATTTTATCCAGAGGTAGCCTTCACAAATACTATTAGCATGGTTATTTTAGCTCTCTAGTAAGGATCAGTCATTAAGTCTATACACACACACACACACACACACACACACACACGTATATATATATATATATATATATATATATATATCCTAAGGCAACTCAGAACCTATCTGTGCATCAGGTTTTTGCGCTATCAAATATTTTCACATACTTATTGTGAAACTCAAGTTTAATAGTGATTTCAGGCTCAGTAGAAAGTGATCTTTCTGATAAGACTTCTTGATATTCTTAACTCCTGTAATGCACTTTTCATACTCAAATTTGTATTTGTATCATTTGTTGTTCAATCGTTTCAGTTGTGTCCAATTCTTTGTGACCCCATTTTGGAGTTTTCTTGGCAAAGATGATGGAGTAATTTGTATCACCTCTTTTATCTTTGTATTACCCTCAATTCCCTAATATAGTGCTTATTACATAACACTTAACAAATATGTTTTGAATGAGTAAATTAAGAAAAAGCCTCTGAAATGCTTACCCCTTTTAAAGTGAAATGTAAATTCACAATGTTATCTTAGTATTATCATTAATAATCCAAACATTAATGTGATGTAATAGAAAGGGCATTTGGAGTAACTGAACCTGGTTGTAATTGAGCTCTGCCAATTATGTGACTTAAAGCAAGTTAATTCACCTCTTGGGGTCTTGTTTTCCTTATCTGCAAAATAGGTATAATTATGCTTGTACTGCTTTCCTCAAAGACTTAAGAGAAGAGCCTTTTACAAAAGTAAAGCTAGGGGCAGCTCTGTGGTGAAGTGGATGGAGCTCCGGCCTTGGAGTCAGGAGGACCTGAGTTCAAATCCGGCCTCAGGCACTTGAGGCTTACTAGGTGGGTGACTCTGGGCAAGTCACTTAACCCTGATTGCCTAAGGGGAAAAAAAAAAGTTAAAAAAAAGCTAGTCACACGTTATTGTCATTTAAAATATTATGATTGTGGAGAAGTTGTGTTACAGACTGGAAAAAAGACCTGGCCATTGAGTCAGAAGAACTAGATTCAAGACCTTTCTCTGCCACATAGTAGAAATGTGACCCTGGACAAGTCACTTAACCTGTGAGTGCCCTAGGAAGCTCTCTAAGAGCACTGATCTGCTTTGGTGGAGTTTCCTCAATTGGGATTTACCTACATGGATAAAATCACAGGGCTAGAATAAACAAAATCATGGTTTTCAGCTTAGTATAGGGATGTAGGGTCACTCTCTCTCACCCTACAGAACCAATCAGTTGTCAGATCTTGCTGTCTCTCACCATATGACCTCCTCTTACTTTTCATACAGTCATCACCTTCACTCAGGCCTCTTGGCTTCTGCTTGGACTACTGCAGCAGCCTCCTAATTTTATTCCTTGCCACAAATCTCTTCTCACGCCAATCTATCGCCCATATGGCTGAGAATGTCTTGTTATACTCATCTCCTTACTTAATAAGGGTATTGATTAAGTACCTACTAAGTGCCAGGTACTGTGCTAAGAGCTTGGAATACAAATAAGACAATCCCTGCTCTCCAGGAGCTTACATCTAATGGGGGGTGGACAACACACAAAAGGAAGCTGAAAAGGGAGGGGTTCCAGTGGCTGAGGGTAGGGGTAGGGGAATGGAGTAGATACCAAAGAGAACAGCTAGTAGTAAATGAAAACATAAACTCCTCTTTTCCTTTTAAAGCCCTTCACAACCTAGTCCAAACCCATTTTTGCAGCCTGACTCCCCCTTCTTGCACTCCACATCCAGGGTTTCTTGCTGTTCCTCATGCACCACATTCCCATCTCCGAGCCTCTGCACTGGAGGTACCCCCTGCTTGGAGTGCCCTTCCTTCCTCCCCTCTGCCTCAGGCAATCCCTTACTTCCTTCAAGCCTTTCCTGATTCCCTCCTTTCCCTCCTCCCCGCCACCCTACTACTTGGAATTTATACTTATACATGTAGGTTCCCTGGAAAGAATGTCAGCTGCTTGAGGGCAGGGGATTGTTCTGCGGCTGCTTCCTCATCGCGGGAGCCCTGCACACCGCGCCCAGGAGTATATAAATCTTCCCTGCGCGAGCTTTATTACTCGCCGTTCCCGCCAGGAGGCGCTGTGGGCGGAGCCGCGGGTCACCTCCTCCGGCCAGGCGCGTCGTCTCTCGTTGTCAGTAGCACCATTTCCTGGTTTGTGGCGACGCTTCCGCCCGGCTGCGAAGACACTTCCGCCCTGCTGCGATTACGCTTCCGCCCGGCTGCGTAGAGCTGGGCGAGCGTGTTGGGGTTTAGGTCTCTACCTGTCTTGGGAGCCGGCATGGAGACCTCGACGGGCGGTGATGGTGGGTTCGGTCTCCAGGCGGGGGTAGGGGCGGCCCGGGACAGGCAGAGCGGCCCTAACGAAGCTCCCCTTCTCTCTTCCTTCCTGCCTCACAGGCACCGACGCGCCGGCGGCCGATCCGGAGCTGGCTTCCACCATGGGCTTCACCGGATTTGGTGAGTTCGGGGGCGCCGGGCGGGGGCGGGGGCGGCGCGGCAGGAGCCCCGGGAGAGCCCGCGGAGGGAGAGCGGCCTGTGGGGCTCCATGGCCCGTGACCCCCAGGGTAGCCCCGACTCCTCCCCTTGGAGTGGAGGTCACCCACCCACGGCCGCAGCGCAGCCCCCAGGCCCACGCACCCTCTGACAGCTCGGCGCTGCTGCCCCTTCTGGGCCCGGCCTTTGGCTGGGGGAGGGGGAGGTGGGGGGAGGATGGGCAGGAAAAAAGAGGATGGGGAGGGGGGGAGGGAGGAAAGAGAGGGAGAGAAGGAGGGAGAAGGGAGGAAGAAGAGGAGGGGGAGAAGGAGAAGAGAGAGGAAGGAACAGATGGAGGAGGGAAAAGCAGGGGGTGGAGGTGGGGAACGGGGTACAGGGAGCACCGCAGAAAGGTCAGGCAGATTAAGTTTCTTTGCATTCAAGGAGTCAAGTCTTAGGTCAGAAGAGGTTCTTCAGACTCTGGTACTAAGTGGAGATATAGTTGGTCCCTGTGGGTAGAAAACTGTGTTGCAGGTGCCAGGGGGTAAATAGCAACTCTGTGAATTATAGACACATGGTGAAGGAATCTCTGTGAGGAAAACTGCAACAAAAACTAAACTTGATGATTTGCTGCAGTGACCTCATCCCTTACTAGTCATAAAGGGAAATGCATATTTCCAATGATTGTATGTTTGACATCAATCAACAAACGTTTATTTATTTTTTATTTCCACAAAATTTATTATTTATTTGTAGCATTCATGTAAAATAATTTTGAATTCTAAATTAATCTCTCTCCATTGGCCCTCCACTGTCCATTGAGAAGGCAAACAATATCAATTATACATGTGAAGTCAAGCAAAACATTTTTGAGTTAGCCAACAACAAACATTTATTAAGTGCCTGCTGTGCTAAGCACTTTGCTGAGGATTTATACATGTACACATACATATATACACATATACTTATATATACATATGTCTATGTATGTATATATATGTATATGTATATTCCTAAGAATCTGAAGAGCTTAAGATTGCATCCATCCACCCCTTTTTTTCATGGCAACAGACATGGATTCCACATCCAAACATCCATGTATGTATGTATGCATGTATATGTGTATATATATGTATGTATGTGTGTGTACATACACACACACACACACGCACACACACACATATATATATATGCATGTATGTATGCCGTTGTTCCTAAAGGTGACTAAGAGAAAAGATGAAAAAGCAAAGCTGTTTTATGACTGGTCAGGTAAAAGGTTGCACTGGATAATTTCTATAGTTCCCTTTATCTCTAAAATGCTATGTTTGGACAACTCATAGGAAATTCTGCAACATTAGTGCATCAATATTGACTTCTTCAATACAACAGCACTATCATTTGTACTAATCCTGTGATTTCATTGGTATGAGGAACTCTCAGTAAGGAAACTCCTTCCACTAAAGCAAATTAACACCTGCTCTGGAAACTCACAGACATTGAGAAGTTAAATGATCAGAGTCACACGGCCAGTGTATGTCAAGGTGGAACTGGCACCTGTGTCTTCCTGACTGTTTCTTGTTGCCTCTCTTACTTACTTTTGGTCCTTTTGCTACTACCATCACCACTACCACCACCACTACCACCTGTATTTTCTGAGTACTGCCAAGTTGTACAAGGGGAAATAATATTTTCCAGCACACTTGTAGCATGCAAAACAGAAATGGATATCCCTAATAGGAGCTATTTTGCCAAAAGATTGTTTTCCTTTCTAATTCCCTATCTTCCCCTGTTTTTGTTTACTTGTGTAGGGTCTAAAGCCTCTGAAAATGTATGAACATAACATTGATAACTAACAGAGCACCTTAAAGTATGTTGGAGTATTTGATGTGCGTTTTTCTCATTTGAGCAGTATACCAACCCTCTGAAGTAGATAATTTGCTGTTATCCTCATTTTGTATGTGCTTAAACTGTTTTTTGGCTTGGTCCACTCTTTGAGAAGTGGTACTCAGAGGAGTGGTTCTTAAGTTCTTTAATTCTGGGTCATAATTGCTGCTTTCCCTCTTTTCCCTCTCAAAACAAAGACAGACACAGAGTTACCTCCCCCACCTCTCTTCCACAGTAGGACCATGATTTCTAGGTTAAAGAAGTGATAATTGGAGGCTTGAGGGGCATCTATTGTGCATTGAACACTCTGTTGTTATGTGTTGTGGTCATCCTGTACTATGCTGTAAATTAGATTAATCAAAAATTTTATTCACTGTACAGTATCAACTGTCTGTCATCCATCCCTCTACATTTTAGGAAAGAAAGCCAGGACATTTGACTTGGAAGCCATGTTTGAGCAAACCCGAAGAACAGCAGTGGAAAGAAGTAGAAAAGTTTTGGGTAAGTTTAGATACCTGTATTTACATTTGTTCAAGTTAAATGCTATAGGTTGCATAATAGCACAAAGTTATAATTAAATACTTTAAAAATGTTTTCTAGTTTTAAAAATGTATGTTAAACCTTTTTTCTTGAACAAGTGTTTGTGGTTTTTAAACTTCTATAACATTTCAATTAAAGTATTCTCATGGATGTGAATACTCCTACCTCCAGTACAAAGGACAAACCAGCTGTAATGTCTTATCTTGAGTGATTCTCATCTATAACTTGCCTTAAGTCCTTCATAGAGGACCTATCATGCATACTAGAGATGTTATTATTCTAGATTATTATTCTAGTTCTTCTAATATTTCTTGGTAATTGTTTTAAGCCTTGCATGCTGTCTCTCACTCTCTGTTTAGAGTACAAGCTCTTTTTAAACCATTAAGGTTGACAGAAGATTATTGGAACTCTCATCTCCCCAAACAGTAAAAAAAAAGACAGTGGAAGCAATGTGAACTCACAAAAAGTTTGGCTTGTGACAGACCGTTCCACAGTAATTTTTTGAATATGATAAAAATTGCAACTGAACAGAAGATGGAGATCTGACCAAATTTTACATTATTGAATGCTTACAACTTGCTGGAATTTTAAAGTGTGCTTTTATAGATTCTCTAGGACTTTTAACTTCATTGATGAATAATTGATCAACTCCAGTGGGAGATATAAATTGATCAGAGTTAAAGGATATCAGTTTCAGTCTCCCCAAAGCTTCAATTCTTTATACACCCACCAACAATATGATGAAAATATTTGTTTATCTGAAGCCCTGGAAACAGTGAATTTTATTGTGTTATTCTTTGTTTGCCATTTGCATACATTCTGGTACCTTACCCTTTTAATTTGCGTTCTCTATTTAATAGAAAGTGACTATTTTAATTGTTTAGACACAGTTTATCTTTCCTCTTCCTAAAATTGTCATTTGGCTATTTCTTAATTTGAGAATGGATATATAGTAGGTTTTTATTAGCTATAGTTCCATTGGTAGTTAGATATTTTTTTAGATATAGTTCCATTAGAGTAGTTCCTTGGTATTTGGATTAGCAGTTACATCTTGCTTGAGATCTCATGAGCTGCCATGGGTTTAGTTGTCATTTTGTAGATGATCAATATATCCAGCTCTAACCTTTCTGCTGAATTCTAGTCCCACATCACCAAATAGCCTCTTGGACATCTTGAATTGAAAATACTGTAAGCATCTTAAACTCAACATGTTCAAAATAGAACACATTATCTTTCCTCTGCCCTCCAACCCTCCTTCCTTTTCAGTTTTTTTATTACAATTGAGAACTGGAAACTAAGAGGGTATTCATTATTTGGGGAATGACTGAACAAATTATGGTCTGTGAATCTGATGGAATATTGTTGTGCTGCAAAAATGAAGAAAGAGATGATTTCAGAGAAACTTGGATCGACTTTGTGGACTGATATAGAATGAAATGAGCAAAACCAGGAGAACAGTTTATAATGTGACACCAACACTTATACATTGTCACATAGCTGTGTTGGTTTGACTCTGGGCAAGTCATTTAAAGGTTACTCTTCATGCCCATGGCAACTAAGACTATAGATGACATGCTTCTAACCAGAGAAAAAGATAGTATCCTGGGGTAGCACCATTGAGCACCCCACCATCCTGTAAGTCATCCAGGCTCACAAACCTTGGTGTCATCTTTGACTTCTGTCTTTTACATATTAAATACTTCATATTCAATCTGTTGTCAAGTGTTGTCATTTTCTTTTTGGGGTTCCTGTCAGGGGATGCTTGATGAATTCTTTCTATTTTACTTTCTTGTTCTCTGATTCTAATTGATGTGTGCAGTTTTAATTTATGAATTCTTAAAATATAGTATCTAAATGATTCATAAATTATCTCTCCTTGATTTGTTTTCCTGTATGTTTTTGATGCTAGATATTTTAAATTTCCTTTTTTTCAATCTTTGATTTTATTTAAATTTTTTTTTGTTATCATGAAGTCATCGATTTCTGTTTGCATTGGCTGTGTGAAAAAGAAAAAAAATATAAATACCTCTATATCTTGTTCTCTACTATGAGTCTTTTACTTCTATCAGGAGGTAAGTAGCTTGTTTTAGCATGAGTCCTCTGGAATCCCGGTTGGTCATTACACTCATCAGAGTTCCTAAGTTTTTCAAAGTTATTTGTCTTTACAATGTTGTTGTCATTATATTAATTATTCAGATTTTGTTCCGTTCACTCTATATCAGTTCATACAAATCTTCCCAAGTTTTTCTGAAACCATTCTCTTAATCATATCTTATAGCACAATAAAATCTCATATTTATATGCCATAATTTGTTCATCCCTTCCCCAGTTTACTTCCTTAGTTTCCAGTTCTTTGCCATCACAAAAAGAGGCAAATATTTTTGTATATCCTTTTTTAGAGTTTGTTTTGCTTAGGACTAATTGCTTCCTTTATCTAACCTCCTAATTTTCCTTCTGCCTTTTCCGCCCATTTCCCTTTTAAATGACACATAATTCTATATCCAACTCTGTGTGTGTGTGTATGTGTGTATGTGTATGTGTATGTATTCTTCCATTCTTTGACCAGTTCAGATGAGAGTGAAGTTCAAGTGTCAGCTGCCCCCTACCCTTTCCTCCTTGTTTGTATAGGCTTCTGCTTCAGTACCCGATTGTGTGAGATAATTTATCCTGAATTTTTTCTCTCTTCTCTTTCTCCCCCCATCCTCAATATATTCCTCTTCCCCTCCTTTACCATTCTTCTTTTATGATTGTCAGGGTATAACAACCTTGGCCATACCTTCTGTCTAAATAGGATTCAGAGGGTCCATATGTTTCCTCTCCCTGTAGGAGAATATAAGCAGTTTATTTTTGTTTAGTCCTTCATTATTATTAATTTCTGTTTACCTTTTTAGATTTCTCTTAACTCTCTTTTCACTTCAGAGTTTTTACATAGCTCTTGCTTTTCATCATGAATGCTTCAAATCCTTTATTTCATTAAAGTTCATTTTTCTCCTGTAGGATTATTCTTGGTTTTGTTAGGGATGTCTTTCTTTGCTGTTAAGTCATAGCTGTGCTAGAGTCAGCTCATATCTTCTCATGAAAACCAACTGTGAAGTTTTCAGTGTAAGCACTTACACCTCTGAAATTGGCAAATGCTACAAATGAGTACTTGATTTATTGTTTTCTTGATTGTTTAGACTTAAGAAGGTGATGAGGAAGATGTTACTAATGTAGATTAAACTTAAAAATATGTCATATATACATTTTTTCCCCTAGAGAGCTGATTATTAAACATTTACCAGCACACTATGCTGTAAACCTTTATCTTTTCCTTCTAGAATATTGTAGACCAAGGTCTCTGTTACTCTGTGGTGGTGACTGCTAAATCGTGCACGAGTCTGACTGGCTCCTCAGCACTTGAATTTTTTCTTTTTGCCTGCTCCTAGTATTTTTCCTTTGATCTGGAAGATCTGGATTTTGGCTGTAATGTCTTTGAGTTTTGATTTTGGGGTTTCTGTCAGAAGGTGACCACTGAATTCTTTCTGTATCTATTTGCCCTCTGGATCTGAGAGATCTGGGCAGTTCTCTTTTAAGATTTCTTGAAATAATATGTCAAGGCAGTTTTTTTTTTTAACATGGCTTTCAAGTGGTCCAATGATCCTTAAATTTTTTTCGCTCAATCTGTTTTCCAGGTCAGTTGTTTTTACTATGGTTTTTTTCACTTTCATCCACTTTTGACAGTCTTTTGACTTTGTTTTTCATGTTCTTGTCTTATGGAGTCATTAGCTTCTATTTTTTCCATTCTGGTTTTCAGGGAGCTTTTTGTTTGGGCAAGGTTTTATACCTGTTGTGCCAAGCTGTTAATTCCCTTTTCAGTTCTTCCATAGCCCTCATTTCTTTTAAATTTTTTTCCTCAAGAGATCTCATTTCATTTATAATTTTTTTAAACTTTTTTTTTTTTTTAGGCAATTGGGGTTAAGTGACTTGCCCAGGGTCACACAGTTAGTAAGTGTCAAGTGTTTGGTCTGAGGTCAGATTTGAACTCAGGTCCTCCTGACTTCAGGGCTGGTGGTATATCCACTGCGCCACCTAGCTGCCTCCTAAACTCTTTAAGGGAAAAAAAAAAACCTTGCTTCATCTTTTCCAGGAATTTTTACTTGATTTTTTTGTCAAGCTGTTTTTTTTTCCTTGAAGCTTTCCTTATAAATGTTTTGTAATAATTTTCTCCTTTTGGGTTTGTGTCTTGAGCATCTCTGTCACCATGATAGAGTCTTCTTTTATTTGCTCATTCTTCAAATCCTTTGTCCTACTTTATTGCTTCAGGCTTTGTTAAGACTTGGCTCTGTGGCACTTGTGAAGGGAAGGTCTGGACTGGTCCTGTTGCTGCTTTCATGGGGTATTGAGTATTGTGATACTCCACTCTCTCAGGGACAGCTTAGGCTTGGAAACCTGCATGTTTTCAGTGATCACAAAGTGGTGTGATCCAGGACAAAGTCTGATTTTCCCCTCGACCTCTGTCTAAGATTTGCAAGGTCTGGATCTGGGTTTCATTCTGAGCAATAGTAGATGGCTCCTGTGCCAACCACTTTCAACCAATTGGAAAGCTCTGTTGATTTAGAATGACAGAACTGTAGGCTGCTCTTTAGTCTTCAGTTCCTGCCCTGGTTATTCTTTGCAGGCTTCAGTTTGGGCTTGAAGTTGGAGCTAAGTCCCTGCTCTGATCCTGAATCTGAGCCAGACCACTGCTTCTTGCTCTGAACTTTCTTCTTGCTCTGTACACTGGCTATGGTTGGCAACTGCTCCTCATGTCAGAATGCGGTACAGATCCCTTTCTCATCCACTCTGGATTTATGACCTAGAATTGACTAGTGAGTGACAAAGCTGCCCATTGACACCTGTTCCAAATCCTTGCAGGATGTCTTGGGGCCCTGTTGGTCTCTAGTGTCTCTTACCTTGATGCACAACTTTACCCTGCTCTGTCCACCTGCTTGTGTGTGGATCCTGTCCCCAGTGTCCATAGACCTCTCTTCTGTCTCAGTGTTGGCTTGTGCTAGACAGATTACTCATGATTTTTTTCTTGGATTTCCCTGTCAGATTCAGTCTGGTGCATTTTTTTGTTCTTTTTAGAGGAATTTTTTGAGGGGAGGTCACTGTATTTCTTTTTATTATTTCATTGTCTTGGCTCTGCCTTCTGTTTTATATAGTATTAGAAATGTTGGCAATAATATTAATTCATGAAAAAAGTAATAAGGGTTAGTGAAGAAATAAAAATATATCCATTTGTAGGTAATGTGATTTTATATATTGAAAATTCATTTGCTTATTTAAGTTAATAAGTGTTTTAATTAAAGTAACATATTAGAAGTTGACAAAAAATAGTTTTTTAATATATACCACCAAGAAATATCAAGAAAAACTAATTGAAATGGAAATTCCATTTGTACTGATATGAAAATATATTAACTATTTAGACATAAAAGTGACATAAAGGTTTTAAGAATAATTTTGATCATTGTTGAAGGAAAACTGGACAAATGGAAAAATGTCCCCCGAATGTCATAAAGTTGAACAAAATGTTAATGCTTCCAAAATTAATTTAGAGATTTAGTGTTATACCAACCAAAATACTGACAGGCTACTCTAGAACTAGCTATGGTCATTAAAAAATATCTAGGGAAAAAAAGAGATAGGCAAGTGGGGCTGTGAGAAAGAATATTGATAAAAGGAGAATCATCCTGATTAATTTATTTTAAAAAAATTAAAATGTTTTGTTTTGACAAATCATTTACTTCTCAATAATCTAACATTCCCGTGAGAACATTCCGGAATTTCTATAATTCCAGAACAATTCTATTTCCCAGTATATTCATCAGACTTCATTACATTTCTCGGAATTCTTTAAGTTCTTTGTTTCTTATGGTAAAATGTTCCATTCTATTCATATACCACAGTTCAGTCATTCCTCAGTTGTTAGGCCCCTAAATTGTTTTAAACATTTTGCTATTAAGCTATTATTTTTGGTACATTGTCATACATTCTCATATGGTTTGCTCCTAGAGTATTTCAAGAGGTTAAATGAGTGGATTGTGCTTGGTGTGGGTTCAGCACAATCAAAGGGTGAAATCTTCTGGTCTCCCAGGAGGTTGCCCCTGGGTATTTACCCTTTTTTCATAACTTCAGATAAATTTTGCAAATATGTCCAAATGCAAGGGATATAGACATCTTTTGGTCCTGATAGATCAACTCAACACTTGGCCTGAAAAATTTCTAAGCCATAGGGCTGTAGCTGAGGTGGTGATAAAAGACCTTAAAAAAAAATCATTCCCCATTCAGTCTATCCTTAATTATTGAAAACAAGCAGGAGACTTTCTTCACTGGTAACATTATTCAAAGATTTACCCAGATAATAGGGACGCAATAAAAATAATACACACCTCATCATCCACAGTCTTCAGAACAAGTAGAGAGAATGAATGAGTCAATTAAAACCAAACTAGGGGCAGGTAGGTGGCACATAGAGCACTGGCCCTGGAGTCAGGAGGACCTCAGTTCAAATCCTGCTTCAGATACTTACTAGCTATGTGATCTCGGTCAAGTCACTTAACTCCAATTGCCTCCTACCTCCCGCAAAACAACAACAACAAACTAGCCGATATCTGCCAACATACAGGATTAAAATGGCCATTTGACCTTCCATTAACATTATTTTCTCTTAGGACCTCCCCATGGGCAAAACTGAAGTTTTTATCATTCAGAATCATTTTTGGCAGACTTCTTTTGTCATTATCTTCTCTCTTCCTTGCTCCTGTTTCTTCACTGAGGGACTGAGGTGGGTGGGAGGGGCGGTGGGAAGAGGGAATGAGGAGGAGGAGGAGGAGGCCTTTGCAGTACCAGTTATCCTTCCTTCACAGGTATGTAGCTTTGGGACAACCAGTACCTTTGGATGTCCCTGCCCACTGAATCCTACCATATGACCAGTCTTTGTACAGACCTAGCACAAGGATCCACTGGAATCCAAGTTAAGAGGTACCTTCCTGGTGCTTTTGACTACCCCAGCATCAATCATGGTCAAGGGAAAGGAAACCTTGTTCCTCTACACTAGAGTTAAAAAGGATCCCATAGGAGGAAAAGATACTGAGGTCCTTAAACAGGACACTGGACTTGTGGAAGCAGATCACTTTGGACTTTGAGGGAACAACACAGGCATACCTTCCAGAAATGGTAATCTAGAAGCAGATGAGTGTAAGGCCTGCCCTTTAGCTGGCATGAAAGCTTAAATTTTCTCATGTGAACTGTAACCAAGGCCTGATCTAATAAAAATTGAGAGTTTTGGTTTTTTTTGGTTTTTTTTTCTTGGTTTTTGTTTTTGCTTTCTGCTTGGTGGTTAGGGGAGAACCGCTTCTGTTTCTTGGAGTCCTGGTAACCATTATCATTGTATTGGCAGAGTTTGTGGAAATATAGTCATATTAGATTATGAGATTTTAGAGTTAAGGTTCAGTATCAATGCCCTTCCCTTTGTTGTGATTCACCTGAAATTATAGTTGGCATTAATAGCCCATCTGAGCAGGTGTGCCTTTCCCCTCATTTCCTGGTGTTCAAATAGTCCAGTGATCACTGGGCATCTCAGCAATAATAATTCATGTAAAACCCTGATGATATCCCTCTCCAGCTCTTCCAGTTCCTGTAACAACCTTAACCAGCCCCTCACCCCACTAAGAGCCCATCTATAGAGCTTCTATCAGCTAAAGATGAAGACTGGTACTCAAATTCCTATTTGAGATTATTGCGTAAAGTGGCCCCGGTAACTGAAGCAAACTGTTGAGTGTGTATGAATGTTTCCACCCCACGCTAAGGGAGTCACCCCTATGATTGCCCTGCTCTTGATGATAGGGGAGCTGGCTAGTGCTATTCCTAAGGACTGGAATATCACCATTTACAATTATACTTCCTACATTACCATTACATCAGAGGTAGTGTTTGCTCTGGAAATGGGACTTCACTAGGGTACACTTGCTGAGTATAATTAATCAAATGAATCTCGAGTAGTCCCTGCATGGAGAGACTTTTGCCAATAGAACCCTGGAAATGTTGTGGGAAATTTTAATGAATAGCCAGAAAACCACCTAACCTGATAGATACTCCAGATGGGCTGTTTGACCTATGGTCTTTTTTGGGTATATAGGCATAGGGCAATAGTTTACATTACCTCCCTCAATAGGTAGACTCTGCTATCTGGGGAGTAATCATACTTGGCATTCACATATAACCCACACTTCCAAAGGGTGGATCTGGAAACTGAGGTCCCCTGTCACTCAATTAAATTATCTTAGTGACATCCAGGCTATGGGAGAATCTTACATCAGAGGGTTCTTTCCTCATTATGGGATAAGTTAATCACATTGGCATTTGTTGATTATTGGATTTATTGATGCTTTGTTAAAAGATTCATGAATGAATCTATCAGCACTGCCAAATCATTACTAATATGACTAAAGTTAGACAGTTAGCATTTTTGAATCTCATAGCCCTTGATTCTTTTTTCTTTTTTGAATTTTTTTTTAATGAGGCAGTTGGGATTAAGTGACTTGCCCAGAGTCAGACAGCTAGTGAGTATTGTATCTAAGGCCAGATTTGAACTCAGGTCCTTTTGACTCCAGGGCGGTGCTCTATCCACTGCTCCATCTTGATGCCCTGCCCTTGATTCTTTACTAGCTAGTTAAAGAGGTAGCTTAGTGGGGGTTAAATAATACCTTAATTAAATTAAATACCTTAGTAGGGACTGCATGCTACACTTTTGTATCTGATCAAACACCCAATGCTGTCTGCCATGTGAACTGAATTGGAAAGTTGCAATCAGAATTAGAACACATTAAATGTGAAGGGATATCTCAATGGGACATTTGGGCTTGGTTGCTAGATTTAGGCTGGATTAAGGAAGTTTTGAAAACCCTGTGCTTTATGATACTAATTATAGTTACTGTATTAATTTTGCTTTGCTCTAATATACAATGTTTCCCAATGATTTACATGTTTACATGCCTTTGGAAATTCCTACCAATAAACATGTAAGAGTGTATCCTGAGAAGAAATTGCTAGATTGTATAAGTATATGGTTCTAGAGTAACCATATGTATAATCTGGGACTGAATTCGGGGACGGATAAAAGAAAGACACTGATGGGAAAGAAACTGTGGCTCAGGTTTCTTGTTGCCACTGTGATAAGAAAACGACTGTGATGGAAAAGAAATTGGCTCAGACTTCTGTCTGCCACTATGACAAGAAGAGGAGGCTGCCTCAGTGTCTGTTTTGAGCTTCTGGACATTGTTGCTAGAACCTAGATCATACCGCTTGCAACAATCAAGTTTGGGATATAAACCACAGTTCCAGTGATCAGCTGTTTCTGGGGGCAGATGTCTTTATTTTTCCCTTCTATTACTTGTTTCAGATGTATGCCTTTATCTTTCCCTCTTTGTTGTGTTAAATTCCATTTTCTTGTGCTGTTTATGTATTCACTTTCTTTATAAGGGTGCTCTGAACTCATTACTATATACAATCAGCATAGTCTGTGCTCTGAGCACAATAAAAATTGCAGTTGCTCTCTTTGCGTTGTTGATTTGGTGATTTACAACAGTACCTAATTAGTTGACCTTTGTACAATTTTATCTCATCATCTTTCATACAATTTAGCAGAAAAAGTTAAAATCCTATATTGCCTGACCCGTAGGGACACCATTAAGTGGTTTGTGAAACTTGACACTCTCATAAACTTTATTGAAAACAACACACAATAAAAGTTATATAACTGATCATACTGTTTTACCCAGTAATCATGTTGCTTGGACTGTGTCCTAAAGATGTCATTAAAAGGAAGAAAGATCCTATCCTCAAAATGTTCAGGCCTATTTTACTTATGAGAGACAACATTGCATAGTGGAATGAGTGCAGGACTTGGAGTTGGGGAGACCTGATTTGGATTCTCTCTGGTCCACAGTTTCCATGTTTTCATCATATGGGGATAATACTGGCTATAGCACCTGAGTCTTACTGTTATTTCAAGTGAAATAGCATATAAAGTACTCTGATAGATGTCAGCTATTGTTGTTAATGATGGGGAGTAGCTGAATAAATTATTGTTTATTAGTATAGTGAAACACATCAGAGACAAAAACAATAGAAGGGAATGTATAAAATCCCATGTGAAGTGATGGCAAAGCTAGATGTGTGGAATTAGAATTATGTTCACATTGATTACCAATGTGCATGTGTATATTCAGAACTTTCCTAGGTGTACAATGGCCTTAAAGCAATTGTGTTCTTTTTCATTTTG
The DNA here is from genome assembly GCF_900497805.2 of Vombatus ursinus. Lineage (NCBI taxonomy): Eukaryota > Metazoa > Chordata > Mammalia > Diprotodontia > Vombatidae > Vombatus > Vombatus ursinus. Next base: position 37,475,875 of record NW_020954550.1, on the reverse strand, counting down.
TTAGAGGGCATGGTATGGAATTTTCTTTTTAATTAAAATGTTAGTAGTTTAAATTTTAGAACTTTATTTGGAAATTTGCCTTATTTGTTTATTAGTATTTGGGGTGCATGTTAATTTTAAGAAAAATACTGTATTTCCTGTTTTTTTAATACTGAAATCTTTGAAGCCTGAGTATGAATTCTGTTTTTTCTTCCATTTCAGAAGCCAGAGAGAAAGAGGAAGAACTGCAGAAAGAGAGAGAATTAAGAAGGCAACATGAAGATAATGAATCAATACCTTCAGGCTCAAGTTTGACCAAACATCCTTCTGTATCAGCTTACAGGTGCCTAGTTTTCTAAGAAGGAATTATGCAACATTTTCAGTTGTCTAATTATTTAATACATTGTCATAATATTGCTGTTATTGTTTTGGTGATCAAAAGGCAAATTTAAACCTGATTATCAAAAAGAACAAAAACTTGCACATTTTTCTTACTTTTAGACAAATTCAAAGTATACATCTGTAAGTCTAAGGCCATGAGAAATTATATCTGTTATATTCTAAACAATTTGAGTTTTCCTTGTCCAAATGTAGTATATTTATGCATTTTCAACACAGAGTGCATTATTACAGATTTAGCAAGAAATCTGTTATTTCACATTTTTTTTGTCTAGTTAATTTTCTCAGTATCTGTATATTCTTTTGTTTCTTTTTCAGAAAATTTATATTTATGGTACTCTTTTTGCTAATTTGAAATAGGTAGTGGAAAATAATAAAAAGTAGACATCTTGTTAAAATTTACTGATTTAAGGAAGATAAAGATGGGGAGGGAATAGCTGATAAGGCTATATATGTAATTAAGGACATAGTTTCCTTGGTATTCTTTTATATTTTTATATTTATATTTTTATATATATATTTAATTTAATGCATTTAAAGCCATTATTTTGAGAAGGGGCCTGTAAACTTTACTAGACACACAAAAAAATTAGTCTCTCAATTAGAGGGAAAGCTTAATAATGCAAAAAAATTGACAGTTTGTGAACATGTGAACAAACCACCAAGGGAGTAATGTCCTATTGTATAAATATCTCATATTTGTATTCCTTTGTTGAGGCTGGGGGATAGATTATTTAGGTGTCTTAAAATCCTGATTGGCATTTTGATTTTACATCAAATAATTGGAACTTGGAAATTGATCTCAAAGATGCAAAAAGAGAATTTTTTTTTTAAAACAACACATTCATAAGCTCCAGTTGGATATAGCAAAAGAGAAAAACAAGGAGACAGTATTTTTTTAGTTTTTAGTTTTCCCAGGGAAATGATTGCAATGCCATCTTATGAATTATGCAAGTCTACCATATTTTGGATGAGGCATGGTAGGAAGCATTACTACATCAGTCTTCTGGAGAATCAACAAGGTGATTGTTTTCTTTCTAAACTTAAAAAAACAATTTCCCTTAATGGAGACTTGTAAAATGATTTCTTAAAAATTCTGGAAAAATGTATTTTTGTTTAGGGAAACATTGAGAGTCCTTAGATTGAATTAGTTAACGGATATCTTTTTGAGATATCATGTGGTAGAGAAAATGATTCCCAGAACCTGGGGAATAGGAAAATTGATTATTTTGCTTTTGATCAATCATTTCCATATTTTCAGGTCGCTTATGATAGACATCTGAGTTTTACCTTTGAATGTGGGAGCTGGTGCGAGAGGACATTAATTACCAATTCCTATTGGTTGTACATTGGCATTCTCTCTCAAATCTGCTTCATCTTTTCTGATTTCCTGGTCACCATTTTACTAGAGGCTCTCATTACTGCCCAATAGACTATTGAGGTAGCCTCCTAATTGGTCTTCCTCACCCTTGCCTATAATCAATCTTTCCTGCTGTAGCCATATTAATTTTCCTTTTGCATAAATCTAACTATGTCATTGCTCTTCAATGAGTGCCCTATTTTTTGGCAAATAAAAGCCCAAATTCTTAACTTGTCATTTAAGGACCTTTCAGTTTGATGTCTTCCTCCTTCTTTTAGTTGGTTTTATACAAGCTTGGTTTTAGCCAAGCTTGACCATGAACTGTCCGTGGTAAACATCCCACCCTTTTCTGCCTCTGTCACTTTGATTCTGCCTTTTCCCATGGAGGGGATGTTCTCTGCATTTTGAAATCTGACTTGTCCTGATAGGTCCAGTTTATTTACTCCTCTCTACCCAGTTGGAAGCTTTACTTTCCCCTACTTCTCATAATGCTTCATGTCACTAGTATTCTCATTATATTTTCTTCTGCCCTCTAGGGATCAGTCCTAAGATTTTGTGGTGAGATGGTTTGATTCTGTATTATGCATAGCATATTAGCTTTGTGACCATGAATCTTTTGACCTCCCTGAATCTCAATTTCTTTGTGTATAAAATGGCGATAAAAATGCCTGTAGTATCTATCTTTTATGGTCATTGTGAGGATCAAATGTGGCTGAATTCACATCTGGCCTCAGACACTTACTCGCTGTGTGACCCTGGGCAAGTTGCTTAATTTGTTTGCTTCAGTTTCCTTGACAGTCAAATAGAGATAATAATAGCCAGCATCTACCTCATAGTGTTGTTGTGAGGATCAGATGAGATATTTATGATACACTTAGCATATAGTAGCTGCTTACTAAATGCTTCTTCCATTTCCTCCCTTCCTTCCCTTTTCTCCACACTCTTCATCTCTACTCTGACTTCCCAGGCAAAAATGGATTTTTTTTCTACTTTAATAGTTGTATAATAAATAATACTTTAAAGATGTTTACATTTCTACCTCTTTATGTGATAATTTGATGTTTTTATTGCCTTGTGTTTAAAATGTTTGTTCATTTTCTTAAACCTATTTTTCAGAGTGAAATCTGGGTATTTGTATGGTATGTTTCTTTTGAAGAGGCAGCATGGTGATAGATAGAGGGCTGGCCTTGAGCTCAGGAAGAGCTGGGTCCAAACGCTTACATCTCCCACACAGGCTCAGTGGCCATAGGCAAGTTAAAGATGATTCCCTGTATCTTCACTGGTGGAAGGAGTTTCCGTAGTAGAACTTCCCCACATTTCTGAGTGTAGGTCTCTATTCCTCTCCACAAAGTTATTTTTGATAAAAAAATTTTATTGTTTTTGTGTCATAAACATTTTTCTTATTTTGTTGCTTTTGCTTTATTGTGTTAGATTTTGTTATGTTTATTTTTAAAATATTAAAATTCTATGTGTTTATCTTTGTTTGTAATTTTCTTTTCTTTATTAATAATGGAATTTATCTTCTCTGTATCTGGGATAATTATTTTTTTTGTTGTTGGCTTCTAGTAATAGATTAGTTTTCAAAATTTATAATATATTTGAGATATATTGCAGTGTGAGGTATAGATTAAAAAATATTTTTTTTCCATAGTACCCCAACTATGTTTATTAAATACTAATTCCTTTTCCCATTATTAACTTATGGAATGATAAAGAATTTTGGAGCCAATAGGGATCTTAGAAAACTTCTAGTTCAACTTCTTAATTTTATAGATGAGAATACTGAAGTTCCACAAGGGAAGGTCATACAGCTTATTGGTAGCAGTGCTGCAATTAAAACCATGTCTTTTCATGACTACTGGGTTTTTTGTTTTTTTGGGTTTTTTTTGGCATACCATATAAATACTTATAATTGTTTTCATTATATATTTATATATATATTGGTCATTTTTGTTTATATCTCAGTACTATATCTTTCTTTGAAAATACATTTCTTTGCTAACATTGGTTTTTTTCCCACCTAAATTTGTCCCATTACTCCTCCTCTTCTCCCTTCTCTCTTCCCAGAGAGCTATCCCATATAAGAGTATTTTTTTTTTAAAGAAAAGAAAAAAAGGCTAGAGAATAAAGAAATAGTACATCCAGAAAGTCTGAAAATATATGCAGTGTACTCCACCCACTGACCTCACATTTCTGCAAGGGGGAAGTATCTTCAAATAGCTCTCCTTTGGGGTCACTATTTCTTTATAATTTTGTAGAATTAATTTTCCATTTTTTTTAGTTTTTCTATTTGCATTGTTGTAGTTATTGTGTATATTGTTTTCTTTGTGAGCTTGCTTCACTCTGCATCACTTCATGCAAGTCTTCATGCTTTTCCCTCTTAACTTTTGCCAACTGTGGTCGTGGGCAGGTTTCAACTTTTTGGTGCTCCAGGCAACTCTAAAAATTTAAGTTACAGATGAGTTAAGAATCTACATTAGTGAAGAGATATTTCTACAATGGGAGTTATCCTCCTGAGCTCACAGATCTGACAACTTCCCTACATTTTATAGGGTTAGAGGATAGCCTTCTGTTATTGACATACGTGCTGTAGTTTTGACCTGTTTGTCAACCTGCTGAACACTTTTTTTCTTTTACTTATTTAGAATGACAATAAATTTTGATGCAGTTCTTTCTTTTGGTCTTTTAGTCTGCCTGTCTCTCTATCCTTCTTATATCTCTGGATAGATAAAGAGTATAGTTTAATAGAAAGAGCACTGGATTCAGACAAGTTTGAATCCTGAATCTCCTGATCTCTTCCCTTTGCCAGTTGTTAAAATGATTATCTCAAAGACTTACTTGTTCTTCAAAGGTTTGAGAAAATTTAAGTAAGAAGTCATCTGGGTCCATTGTTTTTGGAAGGGTAACTCTCTGACTTAACTTTATTTCTTTTTTGGAAGCAGGTGCATTTGTTGTGGTACCTGTTATGGTAGTTTATGTTTTTGGAAATATTTCATTTAAGTTCTCAAATTTTCTTTTAGAATGTGTCATTCCCAGATAGTAGTCATAGTTTATCTTTGTATTTGTTATGATCACCTTTTTCATTTTTACTTATGGTGATTTTTTTTTTGATGAGTTAGCTAATGGTTTGTTAAAGTTATTGCCTTTTAAGGAAAAACACCTCATCCGGTTGCTGTATTTTTAATTTTTACCTATTTTTGTTTTCATATTACCTCCTTTTCTACTTTCCTTAAAGACTGTTTATGCTATTTTATAATTTTGTCAAGTGCAGACTATATGTTGCTTCTTTTTCACTCTTATCATTATAGATGATAATTATTTTTATGAATCATTTTAACAGTTCATTTCAATATTATGAATCCTACACATTTGGTCTAAGAATTTCTTTGGCTGTAGTTTGTAGATTTTGATAAATGACTATTTAAAAAATAGGGTTAACTTTGATTAAAAAAAATACAGAACACAGTTAATTTTTTTCTATCATGTTTGAATTTGGAAGCTGTGAGCCAAGAAGCTCTAATTAATCTATTTAAATAAACCCACAAAAGTGATGTAACTCTTAGGATTTGAGAATAAAATCTTTACTACTAAAAAAAAAGTTTTTCCATTTTCTTCTTTAATTCAGTTATTGTTTAATTGATGTTTCTTTAGCTTTGTCTGTTTTATTTGTAGTATTGTTATGTATATCTGACTTGTAGTGTAAAAATATGGCATGCATAATTCCAGCTGTTGTGAACTTACTCAGTGTTTCCTCACACCTAAGCGTGTGCACAGCTTTTGTAGGAGTTTTGCTATACTTGCCTATGTTTAGTTCTCTCATTCTAACTGGTACTTAACATCTTACTCAGATGTTAATCTTTTTTATCAGAAGAGTCTAAGGGTAGATGGATAAAAGTTTGACCTTAGAGTCAGGAAAACCTCTGTTCAGGTCCTGTCCCTGATGCTTTTTATTGCTGTGTGATTGTGGGAAAGTCACTTAATCTCTCATTGCCCCAAGTCAACTCTCAGGGTTACAAATGAGTTACTTTGGAGTCAGTAGATTTGTGTTCACATGTTGTCTCTGGTCTTTACTAACTAGGCAAATCATTAAACCTCCATGTGCCTTAGACAATTCCCTAGAATTTATCTACTGAATCTTAGATTTAATTGTTGTTTGCCCTGGTGGATAGAGTTCTCAGTGTTTATAGTTTCTTCCTTTATTTGCACAGTATTTTTACTTGATTTATCATATTCTGATAATTGTTCTTATTGTTATATTTTTCACCTATTTGTCGCCTTTCTTTTATGAATTCAGCTGGCACATGCTTTCAGTCAGCCAAAAAGGATTTGTTAGGTGCTTCCTTATAGACAGGCATCCTGCTCGGTACAGTGGGATACAGTGAAGTGAGACAAAAGTCAGTTCCATTCTGTGTGGGAAATAAATATGTATGAACAAATATAAATATATTAAAATATGTGCAAAATAAATACAAAATAAGGAATAATTACAAGGTAGCTTATGAAGAGATAACATTAGTAGTTAGGAAGATCAAGAAAAACTTTATGTAGAGGGTTGTACTTAAGCTGCTGAGTCTTGGAAGAACAGGGATTCGATGAGGTAGAGGTTAGGAGAGTGCATTTTGATCGGAGGGCCCCGTTTGGGTAGTGTATTTGCTACATAAAGATTAAATGTTCTATTATATTCATCCTTTAATTCTCCTTCCAACATTATATAATATCTTTATCTGTCTTTCTCAATCTTTTCTGGTTTGTCAGATAATACTGATACTGCTGTATTTTTTGAGCTTACAGTTGTGTGATATAGTTTAGACTAATATAGTTCGATTTTGTTTCCATTTGTATATATCTTTTGATCCATTAAATGTTTCATGTAAGTAGCATATTAATGGATTTTGTTTTACAATTTTTAATTAATTCCATAACTCGTCTTTTAAATTGGAGAATTCCGTTAATTCACATTTTATGTGTTAAATTTGATTTCTTTTCTAGCTTTTTAATTTTTTCATTATAAATGTTTAGAGGGAGTGAAATGCCTTATTTTTCTAAAGTTTCTACTAATAAAAATGTTTAAAGAAGAAACTTTTTTGGCCTTTTAAATGAGTAACTTATTTCTTGTAGCTTTAAAAAAAAAAATAAAGGATGTTTGCTTTCAGCATAGCTGGCTCCTTTCTTTGTCCAGTTTTTTGTTGTCAATTTGAAATGTTTTCAAATTTATTAACCTAAATATATATTTAACTCTTTTCTTTTTAAAGTTTTAATTCACATTAAAAAAATCTCAAAACCTAATTTATTTCTGTTTCTTTTACAATGTCTTAATGCCTTAATTTGTAGACTTAGCTTCAGGCTTAAATGATCCAGTTATTTTCATTGAGTACTTATTTCTCCACTGATATGAAGTTTTTCCTTGAGTGTAGTTATCCTTTTATTTTTATAAATTTGGATTTTTATAAATTTATTCTTTGAGAACTTTTTGGTTTTTGAAATTTTTTTGCCTTCAAAAAATGTTAACTATTGTGTGAACTAAAATTTTCTAATATATCCCACTGTTTTGGTATGCATACTTTTTGACCAATTTTACTCTCTTGCTTGTGTTACTATTGAAGTATATAGGAAGATTTTAATTGGTACTTTATGATATGTGATTTTTCTTTTTGGATGCACTAAAAATTCTTTTTCTTCATTATTTTGAAATTTAATAATTATTGATCTGAGAGGTCTGCATTTTGTATTTCTCCAACCTTTGTTCCAGTGAATTATTTCTACTTGAGAAGGTGATGTGTTACCTGTGATATTGTCTATTCTGAATATTTATTCTAATTGTTAGTTGTATTACAGAGCTTTAGGTCTTTTCCTTTTTAACTCCATGCAAGATCCCAAACAATCTAAATTAATTTTTTTGTTCATTCTTTTCCCATCTACCAATAGAATTTTCCTTTAAGTCCCTTATTGTGCTTGTTATCTAATTAATTTTGTATTTTTAAATGCTTTCCATTATTTCTGGTACAGATCACCTTCTTTTCCATTTGAGTTTTTTTGTCCTTTCTCTTCTCTTACACAGTGTAGCTAGTTAACTTTTAGTTGATGTTTTTTCATTATCTTTTAGATGAGCTCCTTTACTTCCTTACTATTTTGATAGTGTTTTTTTTCTTTTAAAAAATATCTTAAACAGCAGATGAACTTGACTATAAGAGGGAACACCACCCCACCTTTTTCCCTTCCTTCCCCTACCTTCTGCATTGGAGAAGGTGATAGGAGGGGAATACTCCAGTCTGTATTCTCTTTCTTCCTTTTTTTTTTTTTTGGTTGGGCAGTGGGGTTAAGTGACTTGCCCAGGGTCACACAGCTAGTAAGTGTTATGTGTCTGAGGTCGGATTTGAACTCAGGTCCTCCTGAATCCAGGACTGGTGCTCTATCTACTGTGCTCCAGTCTGTATTCTCAAGTCCCAGTTAGGGGTTTAGAAAAAGGGCTAAAGGGGGTGAGGGGGAAACTGGTGGTTGTGGTTATGGCTGGATGCTTAAGACTGTTTATTTCATTGCTAGGACTATTGTTGCAGTCTTTTTGTTAGTCTCCTAATTTTTCTCTTCAGTTGTACTTGCTTATCCTTTTATAACCTGGAACTTAGAATTGCAGTTTTGTAGTTAATTTGGCTCCAAGCTCCAGGGTTTCCTATTTTCTCCTCTTCATCCCTAGTTGGGAGTAGGAAAGGATGCAAGTACAGAGAACACAGCAGATACAGAGGAAGCTTGGATAGTTTTCCTAACTCTGTTCATACAGCCTAATCTGGGACAAAATGCTCAGTAGCTCATCATTCTCTTTCCGTTCCTCCATACTTCCTCTCCAGGCAGCGCATGGGCCTGCCAATCACTTTATTACTTGGTCCTCATCCCTGCAACAATGCATCTGTTGATAGTGATGGAAGAACGTTTTTTTTTTAAGAGCTATCCTTTTCTTCCTTCCCAGTTTTTGTTGAGGGGAGCTAGGGAACTACCTAGTTTCTTGACTTTGTTCTACTTTTCTATCTTGGTAGGCTCATCATAAATTTTTAAAAAATATTGCATTGTTTTAATCAGCTACAATCTGCTTTCTTACCCTTCCACCCCTTCCCCCCAATTGAGAACACAAGAAAAGTAAGAGGTATTATGAACATGTAGTCAACCAAAACAAACTTCCACATTGTCCATGCCCAAAAAAAAATTTGTCTCATTCTGCACTCTTAATCCTTCACCTCTCTGTCAGGTACCATATTTCATCATTAGTCCTCAGGAATCCTGGTTGGTTATTATGCTGATAAGAGTTAAGCACAATGGTATTACATTCCATTCATATATATATGTGTATATGTTTATATCTATATATATCTATATATACACACATATACACACACACATATATATATATATAATTCTGATAAGAGTTAAGCACAATAGTATTCCATTCCATTCATATATATGTGTGTATGTTTATATCTATATATATACACACACATATACACACACACAAATATATATAGATATATATGTATATCTATATATATATAATTCTGATAAGAGTTAAGCACAATAGTATTCCATTTCTGGTATATATACATGTGTATATATAGATATATATATATGTACGTATATATATATAGATATATAGATATATAGATATAGATATGTGTGTATGTATACTATAGTTTGTTTATCCATTCTCCAATTTATGAACACCCCCTCAGATTCACATTCTTTGCCACCTAAAAAAGAGCTATAAATATTTTTGTATGTTCCCCCAATCCCCTCTTCCTTCTATTTCCCTCCTTTTTCCCTGTTGAGTGAAATATATTTCTGTCTCCTACCGTATGTATGTGAGTGTGTATTCTTTTGACCAGTTCAGAAGACAGTGAGGTTCAAATGTCAGCCAATACCACTCCCCCAACCCCTCCTCCTTGTTTATATAAATATCTACTTGTGTACCCTGATTATGTGAGAACATTTTCAATAGCTTTCCTTTCCCTCCCATCCCCCCCTTACCCATTATAGTAATATCTATTCTTAAAAGCTGTAGAATTAAAAATATCATAGAAGATGGCAAATGAAATATATATGGCATAAATGAACTGGCAGAGCTAACTAAAGGTGGGGAGTCCAGCTCATTTGTTTCATCTGGAAAGGGTCAGATATTTTGAGTCAATCTTTTCAGTAGAGGCCAAGACTCAGGACTATTGCTATCACAAAATGAAACCAGATCATAATTATGACTTTCCCCAAATTATTTACCTACCATTGTATTTTATGTGTATAAGTTAAATTAGCTAGGTTGTGATTATTTATCTATCTATCCATCCATCCATCCATCCATCTGTGATATTTTTGGATTCTTTGAACCAGAAGATCACTTAAAGATTGAATGGATGTGATAAGCTATTCTGAAGTAGGAATTTTCAAATTGGATATTAAAAAATTCTAGAAAGCAATGACTTTTTCTTCTTTTAGGCTGCTATTTTTAATGGTAGCCAGTCTGGGAAAAAATTAAGTACCTGGAAGTTATATTTTCTAATCTAGTCAATAACATTTCTGATATCCTTGTATCATGTTACATCAAAACATATTTGAAAAATGGAATGCATCTCTTTTTGCAGCAAGGAACAGTTTTGATTCATTGTGGACTTTTTTCCCCCCTGAATACCAAAGACTACTATTTGAGAACAATTTTTATTTTTGGCTTCTGAATATCAAAGTTTAAAGGTAAAAAATGGAGCTAGAAGTCCTAAAGTCCTTTGCAACGATTTTTTTTCCTGAATATTAGTTCCCTTTTATCAGCCCTGAAATCAGCTTTGAGCCTTTCAGAGGTATGACTAATAGATTTTTAGGCATAATAATTCATGTATTTGAGTAGAGCAGGAACTTCAGGTTCAATTTCTTTATGGGCTAATTAACTTTTCTTAGAAAAAAAATCTTTTCTAATTATGGATTATCTCATTAAATAACAGCCCTCCTGAAAATGTGTGATCTTATAAGGGGTTCATATGAGAAAGGCTATGATTTAAAAACCCATATTTCATACCACTACAAGAGAAAACAAGTTAGAATACTAATTAATGTTTTTTACAAGACAGTACAGTGTTTATTTTTTACCACATTGAATTGTCAGGTACCAAGAAATAAAATCCAGAATGATTCTCACAAATGAAAACAAGAAACTTATAATTATTTTTAGATAAAAAATGATAGTTTAAAGCGTTAGACTGCATAATGGTTTTGAAATTTTAGAAAACTGCATAGTGCACTCAATCCAGCAAATATACCAACTGATCAGCAAACATTTATTAAACACCAGTATTATAGGTGCTGGGCTTATAAAACCCAAAATGAAATAGTCTCTGCCCTTAGTTCACAATCCGTTGGTGGGGATACAAGTATATGCAAAATAAATACTGAGTCATTTTAGAGGTGTTAGACGCTAACAGTTGGGGTGGGAGTGGAGTAGGCAATTGGGGAAGGCTTCTTGTAAAAGGTGTCATTGAACTTAGTTTTGAAGGAAATGGAAATCTAAGAGGAAGGCAAGGAAGGGGTTCATTTTATACACAGGAACGACCAGTACAACAGCGTAAGAGATAGTGAGTGGAGTGTGCTGTGTGAGGAACGGCAACCATGGAATTGATATCTAGTTCAAATATGTATTTAAATATTTTGGGGATAATAATTGAGTTTTTCTTATTACTGTTTCACATACTCGGCTTTCAAGCAGGATTTGGCTCATTTTACAGGTGTAGTGAATATAAGACAAAGAAAATTGAAGGATGTCCATTTAAACAGGGTGAAGATTCTTTAGCCTAATATGTTCCTGTTGATCTTTTCCAGTGATATGGAGGTACTGGTACTTCTGTAATATGCTTTCCCCAGCCTGTACCTGTGCCTCTGATTTATATCTGATGTCATCAGATTTTGAGTGAGTTTGAGATAGTTTGAGTGAGAAAATCAGAAAATTCAGTTATTTGAGTAGTTGAGATAAAATAAAACTTGAAAGAATAATATTGGAATTATGTATTTAACAGTAATGTAAAAAATCCAGTTTTAAAAAAATTGAATGAGAGATTTTACACATCTTGTGAATGCTTTCTTAAACAGTAGCAGAGAATTAGTCAATCAACAAACATCTATTAATTCTTTACTATGTTTCAAGAACTAGACCAGACACTTGAAATACAAATAAAGGCAAAAACATGGTCCCTGCTGTAAGGAAGCCCACATTCTGATAGGGGAGACAGCATCTAAACAACTCAGTTCACACAAGATATTCCAACTATCTCAGGCAGAAAGCCCTTGTTGGGTTGTAAAATTAAATAGAGAGGAGTTAAATGTAAGAAGATTGAAAAGATACGTAGGGTTGAGTGTTAAAAAAAATTAATTTTCTCTATTTTTAGTGACACAGAGAGCAGTGGAAGTGAAGATAGTTCTGATGAAGAATTAATTGGACCTCCTTTGCTACCCCGAACCACCCAAGTACAATCCGAAGATACAGATGAACTCATAGGTCCACCACTGCCACCTGGATACCAGGACAGTGATGATGCTGATGATGATGATGGTGATGATGATGAAATGCAAGATGAAATTGTAAGTGTTACTGTTTTGATATATAGTACACATACACTAAACTATTTATATCACTTACTTGATTATTTCTATATGTGTTAAGTACTCAAGGTGCTGTTCTAAAAAAGTGGAACAAAAAAAAAAACAATAACATAAAAAACCTGTTTCTGATTACTACATTACAGATTACTATTTGTGATTCTTCTCTGTAGTTAGACATTTCTGAACGTGAAGCATTTCTATACAACTTCCCACCTGGCTTTGTACAATAAACTTGAGAACATAGTGTAAGACAAAGCTGGACAAGTTGTTTTAGGTCTAGTGCCCAACCCTCAATTTTAATCAGTAAGTCTTTAACATTTATTGATTGCCTCCAATGTGCCAGGCACTATGCAAAGACAAGATAGATTTTTTTTTCCTTTCAAGAAACACCTTGGATTTGGAATCTAGAGATCAGAGTTTTAATCCCCACTCTGCTACTTCTTTTTTTGTAACTCATGGCAATTTGTTTTCCTTCTCTGGACCTCGGTTTCCTTATGTGTAAAGTGAAGGGGTTGGACTAGATGATCTCTAAAGTCTTTTTAAATTTTAGGTCTGTAATTTGGTAATTAAAACACCAACAACAAAAGGGAATAAAAGAATGAAGGAGCATATATTGATTGCAATAGGGCATTGGTTTATAACCTCAGATTGTGACACAGATTGTCTTTATTGAGCATCTTGGAGAATACTCTGGAAAGGCTCTGAGCACAATCAAGTCTGCTGGCCAGAGGGTCCTGTTCCCCTGGGACCATTCTCTTTCTCCCCCCTTTTTTTTGCCCCTCAAGTACAGCAAAGATTGGAGTCGAGTTGGGACTGGAACAGTTATGGGAAGGGCAGGGGAAAGAAATAAGCATTTATGTAGCAGCTACTATGCTGTAGACCGGGGTGGGGAACCTGTGACTGTGAGGTCACGTGTGGCCCTTTAGGTCCTGAAGTGTGGCCCTTTGACTGAGTCCAAGTTTTACAGAACAAATTTTACAGAACAAATCCTTTTATTAAAGGGATTTGTTCTGTGAAGTTTGGATTCAGTCAAAGGGCTGCATTTGAGGACCTAGAGGGTCACATGTGGCCTCGAAGCTGTAGGTTCTCCACCTTTGTGCTAGACACTGTGCTAAGCTCTTTTACAAATATATCAACTGATCCTCCTAACAACCGTGTGAGGTAGGTACTATTATTATCTCCATTTGCTTAGGGTCCCATAGCTTTCTGTATCTGAGACTGGATTTGAACTCAGGTGTTCCTGACTCCAGACCCAAAATTCTATCCACGATGGCATCAGCTGCCTAGTATGGTGGTGACTAGGGAACTGCCTAGCTACCTATACTGCACAGTGTTGTTATTTCTTTTCAAATTAATGTGATTGTCTCAGATGTGAATGAATTGTTTTTCTGTGGTTTGGGGTAAAATTTCACTGAAAATTCTAGACACTGGTGAAATTGCAGAATGATATGGGGACCTGGTTTGAAACATACCTTTTTTTAAAAAAAACAAGTTTTTATTGATATTTTTTGTTTCTTACATCATCATAGTTATCCCAACTATCTCTCCTTCTTCCCTTCCCAGAAAGCCATTCCATAAAACAAATACTATTTTTGTAGAGAGGAAGAAAAAGTCAGCACATATAATCGATATATTGAAAAACTCTGAAAAAATGTGCAATGTGTAACACCTGTGGACCTTCCACTTCCTTGAAGAGGTGGGTTAGGATTGACCTCTTCTTCTCAGTTTCTTCATTCAAGTCCTTCTTGATATTTATAATTTTGTTACATTTACTTTTGATTTTTTTGGTGTGTAGTTCTCTCCCTTTACATTGTTGCTATGTATATTGTTTTCTTGTCTCTACTTTACTCTAAAATAGTTCATTTAGATCTCCCTGTGCTTCTCTATATTTATTACACATATCATTTCCTACAGCACAGTACAATACATTCATGTACCACAGTTTGTTAAGCCATTCTCCAATTAATAGGCAGCTGCTTTGTTCACAATTCTTAGCTACCACAAAAAGTGCTGTTATAAATATTTTGGGCTATTTGGGGACTTTCTTGATATCATTGGTTTTCTTGGGGTATAAACCCAGCAATGGAGTCTTTGGTTGTTCACAACATTCAAATTGCTTTCCAAATTTCACAGCTCCATCAATTACACACACACACATATGCACGCACGCACACACACACGTATATATATAATTTTTTTTGGGTAATGCAGTGAAGGTTAAGTGACTTGCCCAGGATCACACACCTAGTAAGGTCAAGTGTCTGAGGCTGGATTTGCATTCAGGTCTTCCTGACTCCAAGGCCTGAGCTTTATCCACTGTGCCAGCTAATTGCCCCCTCCATCAATAACATATTAATGTGCCTGTTTTTCCACAATCCCTCAACTATTGCCATATTTTTGGTCATTTTTACCAATTTGCAGGGTATGAGACAAAATTAAAGGGTTGTTTTAATTTAAATTTCTCTTATTATTAGTGACTAAGAATACATCTCTGGGGCAGCTAAGTGGCACAGTAGGTAGAGCTCTGGACTTGGAGTCAGGAGGACCTGAGTTCAAATGTGACCTCACATACTTGGCACTTAGTAGCTGTGTGACCCTGGGCAAGTCACTTAACCCTGATTGCCTCAGCAAAAAAAAAAAATACATCTCCTACCCAAAGTTGTGAGAGGTATATGATCTGATTCTCTTTTAATAGTTTGATCTTTAATATTAAGGTTGCATATCCATTTAGAATGTATTGTGGAATGTGGTGTAAGATATTCATCTAAGCCTAATTTCTGTCGGGTTGCTTTCTAGTTTTCCTAGCAGTTTTCATCAAATAGAGTTTTTTCTAGGTGATTTATGGTTTTCATTTTTATCAAACATTGAGTTATTGAGTTCTGTTGTTTCAGATTCTCCCTTATCTAGAATGTTCCATTGATCTATCTCTCTGGTTTTTAATAAATACTAGGTGGTTTTCTGGAAATTTATTTCCATGTTTTCTCTTTTTTTTTTCTGTTAGACTTATCAAAAACTGATAGAGGGATATTGAAGTCTCCTGTCACTATTGTGTGCTGTCTATGTATTCTTGAAGTTCAGATTTATAAATTTGGATGCTGCAGCATTTGGAGCATATAAATTCATTACTGATATCGATTTGTTGTTTGTTTGTTCTTTTGGCATAGAATAGTTTCCTTGTTAATCATTTTTTTTTTTTTTGAATGTTTTTACTTTGTCTGATAGCATGATGTCAACTCTCGCATTTTTGGATTCACTTGATGCATAGCAAAATTTTTTCCATCCCTTCAGTTTTAGTATGTGTAAGTCTTTTATTTTTTTAAATGTATTTTTTGTAAGCAAGAGATTGTAGTTTTATTTTCTTATCCAAGTGTTCAGTAAAATGATTTATTCCTTTCATATTTAAAGTTATGAGTTAGGTTTATATTTTCCTCCATCTGTCTCTCAAATTGTTTTTTTAATTATGATTTTTTCTCCTCCTCTACTGTTAACACAGTATGATGGTCCTTCATTTGCTTTAATTTCTTTTTAACATGGCTCTGTTCTTCCTGGTTCTCTTACCCTCCCCTAGATCCTTTTCTTATTGGTTACCTTTTCTTTTTAGGGTTTGCTAGTTCCTCTCCCTTGCTTTTTTCTGGGTATATATTTCTTCCCTCTCTTTTTTCCCTCTCAGTCAAGTAGATTCTCCCTTCCTCTCCTCCCCTTCAGCTAGTCCTGTTCATTAGTTTTTTGTTCATTTTTTGTGTCCCTTTTATTTATTTATTTTAATTTATCAGTAATTTTTTTTTTTAATATGAGGCATTTGGTTAAGTTAGTTGCTCAGAGTCACACAGCTAGTGAGTGTTATGTGTCCGAGGCCAGATTTGAACTCAGGTCCTCCTGACTCAAAGGGCCGATAGTCTGTGCACTGGGCTACCTAGCTACCCCATCCCTTTTCCAAAAGGATTTCTCTTACTCTCTTCATTATACAATGTCTTTTTCTGTTAGACCCTCTTTCTCTGATTCATGATCTTTTTAATCATCTGGTCTCTCCTTTCCCTGTATTCTTCATGAAATTAAAGCTTCTACAATATTCATTCTATAAGACTCTGTTCTGTAGGTGCTTTCTACCACTTCCTTGTAGGGCTTACCTCATGGAGTCCCCTTTTCCATTGTGCTTCTCTCTCAGAACAATGCCTATTATGGCAAGTGTCAGAGAAGACACTGCCCCATAGAAGGGGACCTCCCCACCACTGATCTATACTTTCTCTTCTTTACCTTTTATTTCCTACACTTAATGGAAATTTCCTCCGTGTCCGTGCTGTCCTAGTCCTCCAGGTGCCAATTGCCATTAGGGATTTCACCTCGTCCTTTTCCAGAACAAATAGACTTTTTAGGTACCAAATCCCCCAGGCCTCATCTAGTGTAAGATCCTCATCTTCTTTCACCCATAAGAGCATTCATCAGTAGAACCCCTTCCTACCACCAAAGTAAGGCTTCCTTCTTTTCATCATATTTTCAATCTTTCTCCCCTCCTCTTCACCCATTCCCCTGTAGGCTTTTTGATTTTGGAGACCACAGAAGTCACCATCTCCTCATTGGTAATTCTTGACTTGACCCTGGTGCATCACTCATTCTTTTCTGTATCCCTACTTTCTCCCCCTCCCCCTTTTATGTACCCTCCCATGTTATAATGTAGTCCCACAAAAGAATCATTCGCCTGTAGGCAGGTTGTTGCCAGGTTCTGTTTATAATGCCCTTTGGGCTCCTCTTCACTGTTACCTCTACCAGATTTCAGCCTTCACCTCTGTTTCCTTGTGTATATTTAGGAATAATTCTTTTACTGGTCTTTCTGTTATCACTCTGTTCCTATTGCTGTCTCTGTTCACTTCTCCTGCATTTTTCTTGTTTGTGATATTTGAAAAGCAAATAATCTCTTCTGTTCTGGTTTTCCTTCTAAAAATGTTTCAAACTCTTCTTTATTGAATGTCCATTTTTTTGTCCTGTGTGGTTAAGCTCGGATTTGCAAGATACTTCATTTGCAAGGTACTGCACCCTGAGCTCCAATGCACCTTGGAACACACTCTTCCATTCCTTTGAAGTTGTGGCCCCTGTCAGGCTTTTGTTCCTGAAGGTTCATTTTTTCTTCTGTGATCCTCTGTGTTCCTCATTTGGTCATGAACTCTTTCCTTATCCGTGGCTTTGAAAGATAATTTATTTTATGCTTTTCTAAAATATAACATTTTATAGCAAAGTCATGTACCCATTTTGATCTTAACTAAGTATGAAGTGAAAAGTGTTGGTCTGATTTCAGCTAGTTAAATTTGGAGAAGCTCAGCATTGAAAGATTTACCACTCGATGATAAATATTGTAGCTATGGCATGCATGAAATGGCTTCTGAGATGTGAAAGAATAAGAACTTGCAGTCACCTGGTCAGCAAGCATTCATTAAGTCCTTACTATGTTCCAGGAAGGTTCTGGAGATAAAAATACAACGAATAGAACAATATACATTGGTCAAGGCAGTCTTCATATTAAAGCTCCTAAATGTGAGAACTGTATTTGCCAAGACTCACCTTTTAGTTGGTGTAATTTCTTGTATTTTTTTTTTGTGTGGATTTCTCCCAAATTTAAGAGAGATCAGCTAATGACTTGAAGAGCAGAAAAAAATTCTATTAAGTGGGCAGGGGTATTCATAGGCCTTTGCCTTTGTTCCCAGAGCTTCAGTGGGGAGTCCACTCTCTGGCCTAATTGTCCACATAAGAAAAAAGATACAAGTGGATAAAGATTTCCCATTGTCCATATTGTGATTGGTGCAGTTGTATGGAAAATCAATCGAGCATTCTTTTCTCTTTTGCTTTTTCAGGGATGAAGGGTGGGAGATGATGGTGGTAGTACTTGGTCAGGGTTCTTCTTCTATTTTTTTTTGTTGTGTCCTCATTTGTTGTATTTCTCAGATATGTATGTATTGCAAAGAATGAAGATTGGATTGTACTGTTGGCATTTGCAGTTTTACATCTTTAAGCTCACTAGGTGGCGCCACAGTGCAGAGGGTGCTGAGCCTGGAGTCAGAAAGACCTGCTTTCAAATTTAATCTCAGGCACTCTGTAGCTTTGTAACCTTGGGTAAGTCATTTCACTTCTGTTTGCCTCAGTTTCCTCAACTGTAAAATGGAGCTAATAATAGCACCTACCTTGCAGGGTTGATGGGAGAATTAAATGAGATAATATTTGTATATCACTTAGCACAATGCCTGGAATATAGTAGGCATTATATAAATACTTTTTCTCCTTCCCTCCCTTTCTCTTTGTTATAATTATTCTTAGCATAACTGAAATTAGGACTTAAAAATATAAGTCCTCAAGTAAAAAATCAATTTTTTTAAAACAAAAGTTTAGCTAAGT
Organism: Vombatus ursinus; assembly: GCF_900497805.2. NCBI lineage: Eukaryota > Metazoa > Chordata > Mammalia > Diprotodontia > Vombatidae > Vombatus > Vombatus ursinus. Next base: position 37,457,139 of record NW_020954550.1, on the reverse strand, counting down.
TTGTTGTTTTCAAGTTAGGATAAAATCTGTTTGTCTGTCTTGAAGCTGTAGTTTGCATCACAGCACATATTTAGTAGATGGTGAATAAAGGATTTTCCTCCAAGTTCGTGTGATGAAGGAATTTGAGGAAAGCTCTCTCTGAAAAGTTTTAACCAGGTCTTTAAGGTTGAGGTGTAAATAGCCTTAAAAATTTTCAAGAAACAAGTCCTAACATCTCAGCCACTGTAGAGAGTAGGGTAAGTTTGCAGTTATCTTGGTCAAGTGTGTGTTGTTTGTACTTCTGCCACAGCTGAATAACTCTTACCAGCATTCCGGTGTTTCTTCTTCCATGTTCTTGGACAAGGTGAAAGGATTTTAAGAACACAACTTCAAGTCTCAAGTTATTAGGGAGAATAAAAGAGCCCTGTGGGAAGCAGAAATAAAGCTTTATTGGGGGAAAAAGGAGTCTGATGTGATAGAAGACTAGAAAGAGACTTGATTTTTATCACCTGGTATCATTTCCTGGAGAGTATTAGCTAATATTGTAAATATTCACACTATGGTGGTGTCCAGTTTCCAGGAAGTTTCTTTTCCTCTGCTTACCTTCTGATTTATTATGATTAAGATGTCTTTGAAATATTGCTGTATTTTATGAGAATGTATGGTTTTCTCAGTGTAACGTCTAAGGGCTATAGACTTTTTTAGCTGAATGATATGGCATTAGGATAACATCAGATTTTTTTTTTTTTTGAGAAAGCAAAAGACAGGTGTTGGATTATCAACTTTAGAGATGGTTCATCATTTTTAAGTTTTTGTGTATGTGAAAGATGGAAAATTAATATTAAGTAACACTTTTAATTTAATCCAGGTGTTTTCAGGGAGGTGATTCCTTAACAATGGTAGCACCATGACCTGAAGCAGAAGAAACCACTATTCTTTGCTAAATATTTAGAAGATTCATCTTTCTCAGATTTCTTACTGATTTCACAAACTGACAACAGCTTGGGCCAGGGCTCTGTGTAAATAACTAGACTTATTGCTTGAAACATTTGTATCATCATTTATTAAAAAGTAACAAGAACAAATATATTTCTTTTACAAGCTTGGGAAGTTTCTTTTATATAAATTTTTAATAATAATTATATATATATATATATATATATATGTATGTATTTACATCACCAAAATTTCTCCCAGTAGAATCTCTCTTTTCCTACCTCCCAGAGAATCATCCTATATAACAAATGATATTTAAAAAAAAGAAGAGAACAAAAATTTGCAAAAATGATTACTATATTGTAAAAATCTGATTATATTTAGTGTTCCACACCCATGCAAAGGAGTGGGATGGAGGTGTCTTCTCATGTCCATCCTTTGGAGCCATGCTTATTCTTTTTAATTTCACAGCATTCACTTTTGATTGTTTTGTAGTTCTTTCTGTTTACATTGTTATAGTCATTGTGTATATTATTTTCTTATCTCAGTTTACTTAATCCTGCATCACATTGTATAAATCTTTCCATGCTTATCTGTATTCATCACATTTATCATTTCTTCTAATACAGTAGTATTCCATTACATTCATGTACCACAATTTGTTTAGCCATTCCTCAATTAATAAGCATCTATTTTGTGTCCGTTTCTTTGCCATCATGAAAAATGTACAAATACATTGTTGTATATGGGAACTTTCTCTTCAGTGACCTCCTTGGGATACCCAATGGAATCTCTGGTTTAGAGGATATGGAATCTGAGTTAAAGGGTATAGACAGTTTAGTCATTTTATTTGCATAATTGTTGATTGAAAAGCCTAGGAAATTTCAAATCAGATGTACCAGAAGAAGGGGAGGATGGCTGGAATCAGTGTGGAGTCAATGCTTTTCTTAGAGTTAAGAACTGATTGATAATAAAGAGAAAGACAGAAAGAAAAGATCTTAGAACTGCTATAGTACCATTAAGAAAACTTTTGTCCAAGTATGTTAGTTTTTTTTTTGTCCAAGTATGTTAGAGAGCCGAAGGACTCCATGCCCTTTGAACTAGAAGTCACTAATTAGCAATTTGCTCTCTGTATCACTCCCTTAAGATGTGAGATTGGAACCATGGATGGAGCCTTATATTTATTGTTGTTGGTTTTAAAATCCATTTAGACTCCTAGTGACTTTTCACTGAGAATTTCCTGATATGGTGTTTTCCTTTCTAAGCCATAATTTTATTTATTAATTAAATTATTTTTTCAAATGAAGTTCTACCTTCTCTCCATCCCTTCTCCCTCTTTTCCTCCTCCCTCATTGAGAAAGCAAGAAAAACAAAATCCCTATTGTAAATATGTATAGTCAAGTAAAACACATTCCTACATTGTCTTTGTCCAAAAAAATGTTTCAGTCTGTACTTTGAGTTCATCACTTCTTTACTAGGTAGCTGATTTCATTATGTGTCTTCTGGAATCATGGTTAGTCATTGGGAGATTCAAGTTTCTAATCTTTACAATTGATTGTCTTCTTTATAATATTTTTATTCCTGTATAAATTACTCTTTTAGCTATACTCTCTTCATTCTTAATCAGTTCATATACATCTTTCCAGGTTTCTTTGAAACCATTCCCTTCGTTATTTCTTTTATTTATTTATTTATTTATTTTTTTAGGCAATTGGGGTTAAGTGACTTGCCCAGGGTCATACAGCTAGTAAGTATCAAGTGTTTGGTCTGAGGCCAGATTTGAAGTCAGGTCCTGTTGACTTCAGGGTCGGTGCTCTATCCATTGCGCCACCTAGCTGCCCCTCCCTTCATTACTTTTTATAGCTCAGTAGTATTCTGTCATCATGTTCATATACCATAACTTGTTTAGCCATTTCCTAATTGATGGGTACCCCCTCAGTTTTCAATTCTTTGCCATCACAAAAAGAGCTGCTATAAATGTTTGTGTATATTTGAGTCCTCTTCCTCCTTCTTTGATCTCTTTGGGGGATAGCTGAAGTAGCAATATTGTTGTATCAAAGTTTAATAACTTTTGGGGCATAGTTCCAAAAGGCTTTCCAGAATGACTAGATCAGATCACAGTTCTATCAACAGTGCATTAATGTATCCATTGTCAGGTGCCAATCTGAAGGATTGTGAGGTAGAACGTCAGAGTTGTTTAAATTTCATTTCTTGAATTATTATTGACAGATAATTTTTTCATATAGCTGTTGATAGCTTGAATTTCTTCTCCTGAAAATTGTGTGTTTATATCCTACAGGTTCTGCACTGCTGATTTATCATATGGGGAATATAAACCAAAGTTTTAGAAGAAAAAGAGATGGACAAAAAGTCATTAAATATATTAATAATGTGGTGTATGGATGTGTTTTTCTCTTTGCTGGCAAATGGGAAGTCTCATTTGGAGAATGCATTTTTGAAACAAACTGTAAAAAGGAAACAACGGATATTATGAATGTAAATAAAATTTAAAGTAATTTTTAATTTTAGGTATTGCTGTGTTAATCAGTCTGAGTCCAAAGTTGGTATTTTGATTAAAAGTATTGAGAGAAAACCTGAATAAACTAATTGATTGAGATGTCATGAAATGTTTGTTTTTAGCATCATCTTGAGAAGTAGCTCTTTAGATAGAAATAGTGTCAGATTAATAGCTGTTTTACTTTTGATATGTAAGGAACTATTTTAAATTCTTTTAACAATATATGAGAGATGTATAAAATGATACTATTTTATAATGTATTAAGGCTCATAGATAATTGTATGGTTGAGATTGTGAGATTGAGATTCAGTGCTCTTTTCTCATCTCTGTCACTGCCTTATTGTGTGATCATGGAGACATTCCTTTCTGTATCTCTTTTAGTAAGTGTGGGAGATAGCTTCTGGAAGTTGTGGTCATATATGGAAACCACTACTTCACTTTTCCTTGAAATTCTGTGAACAGAGAACATGGCTGGTAATACATCTCAGGCAGTGACTTCTTCAAAATGCTTCTGAATTTCATCAGAAGAAAATGGAGGATGGATGGGTCATGGTGGAGGCAGCCCCAGAGCTTGATGGTATTGAAGATTTTAAATTGATTACCTTTATGATGAAATAGAAATGAAATTCATTAAATATGAGGCTGATCCTTTTCTTAGAGGGATAGCTATTTTTGCAGTAAACTTACAAATGAGGAAGTCTTTGGAGTCTGTAAGGGTGAATCCATGTGTGCAGAAAGCACAGATAGAGGTTAACTTCAATGTTTAACACCCGAAACGCTAAGTACTTTTACTTTAAAAAAGCATTTACTATGGTAGGTAGGCGTCTAAGTATTTTTCAGATTTTTAAAATTAAAGTGCTGATACTGCAAACAGGTCAGTTTTACTTTGGGGATATCATTTTGCAGATGGAAGATAATGTTAATACCTTGCAACTGTAGAATATTTCCAGGTGAGCATTTAGTGGTATATAGGGATTATAGATACTTAATCTTGATAGTGAACAGATCCTAGAATGATTATTCCTTGGATTTATTTTCCACATTTCATAGTTGTTGGGTTTTTTTTTTAATCTGAGAGCATATGTCTGTGCTACCATAACTTTTTAAGAACTTACATGTCAAAAGTTCAGTATTATTCTGTGCAGCAAATATAAATCAGTTTTTTGTTTTCTATATTTCAATGTGAGCATTTTTCTTTTATTTAATGTGATTAAAGACTTCTTGAAAAAAATGGGTGTAGAGCATGCATGTGACTTATTTTGCTTGTTTGATTTCCTTTTATAAATTGTGAGAATTAGCTGCCTTTCTCCTGAGGAACAAAGCACTCATAAAAACCTTACAACTTTTGAAATGTGGCTAATATATTAGAATGCACAGATTTCATTTGAATCCTCTTGTGTCCTTTTGGTATCAGGTGTAAAATTGCTTTTCAGTGATTCTCTTATTTTTGAAAATCTTATCAAAAAAGAGGTGCAAAAATCTCTTGATTTCTCTAGGTTTTGATCAGGGAAAATTTCAGAAATTAAATTTCAAAGTCAAATATTATTTCTGAAATATTTTCCTAATGTTGCTAGAAGAAAATAGGATGTACTTTTGAGTTCCATATAATGAGAATAGTGGAACAATTAAAATCTGAATGTATGCAGTTACTGGCTTGAACAAAATAAAAGCAACTATAAATCCTTTTGTAAAGAAACAGAAACACCTTATAATTTATCTGTTGTATAAATTCAGATTGTCAAAAGTTGCAGTTGTTTAAAGATAAACTGTTTATTGAAATCTTCTGTCATCATTGTTCTTTCCTTGTTCTACTTATATCACTTTGCATCAGTTTAAGTCTTTTTATGTTTCTCTATATTGATCATGGTTATCATTCTCTATACATAACATTCTGTCTTCTGCCTCAGAGCCTTTCATGAGCTTCCCTCCATGTATGGAATTCTTTCTTTCCCCACATCCACCTCTTGCAACCCCTAGTTTTCATCAAGGCCCTGGTCAAGTATTGCTTGACAAGGAGCCTTTCCTAATTCTCCCCAGTTAGTGTCTCCTCTCCCCCATTCATTATTTACTTATTTTTCACATATCATTATTTACTTAACTGTGACCATATTTCTTCAGTGAGGTTTTGTACCTCTTTTATTTACTTTGGCCAATTCTGATTTTTAGTATTTTCTTCAGTATTTTTTGTTCCTCTTTTACTGAGCTGTTAATTCTCTTTTCATAATTTCTTCTATTGTTCCCATTTCTTTCCTAATTTTCCCTCTAAAAGCCATACTTTTAAAATCACTTTTTTGCCCTTTTTAAAAAAAAAATGGCTTTCTTTAGGTCTTCCAGGAATCTTGTTGGACTAGTGTGCAATCTGCATTTTCTTTGAAGCTTTGTTTGTGGATGCTTTCAAGTCGGAGTCTTCTTCTGAATTTGTGTCTTGAGCTTCCTTGGCATCATAGAAACTGTTTATTGTCAGGTTCTTTTTTTGTTGTTTGTTCATTTTCCCAGCTTATTTCTCGACTTTGGATTTCTGTTGGTGTTGGGCTCCGCTCACCTCTGGGAGGGATGGGTGGTTTGAATTTCTGTAGCTTGATCTGGAAGCCTGTAAGTTTTTGGTGCTTCCAGGTTAGTATGATCCAGGGAGAGGTGTAGTCACTGTCTTCCTGGTCTGTGCTCTAGTCCTTGCCCAGGTAGGGCCCCTGCTCCCTTGTGACTGTGACTGCTCCTCTCTGCCCTGGAACAGTACCCCAGAACTGGGTAATAGCCTGCAAAGCGGCCAAATATCCCCAGGTCCTACACCCAATGTGAGTGTAGGTGCCCCTGGAATCTCTTTCTAACCTGATGTTCAGTCCCCTTAATTCCCTGTGTTATGTAGGCTATGGATACTCCTGGTAATTACATTACTCCAGTTGCTGGCTTTTTGTTGACTTTTCAGCTCAGAATTTGATTTGTTGTTTTCTGTGGTTGTTTTGTAGGAGAGATTTTGGGATTTGGCAGCTGTGACCTTTCACTCCTCCATCTTGACTCTACTCTTAACCTTGAACATGCCAAATCTAGCCACTAGTATGCAAATTCCTTGATGGTATAGAGTATTTTACTTGTGTTTGTGTAGCTAGTACTTAGCACAGTGTAGGAGATTAATAAATGCTTGTTGATTTTTCATTTTTGTATTTATCCTGTTGTCTTTTGATCTTAGGTTGCCTTTTAGCAGTAGTGCTGGTTGACTTGGATTGAACTCTTACTTTAAGTGTCTGACACAATTAATGCTTAATAAATGCTTATTGACTCTAGTAGATTACCAAGTCAGTTGCCACCATTCCTCCTTCCCCCAACTCTCCTTTCCACATTTTGCAAGTTTTCCCGTCAAGTAGGGAAAGAGCAAGTAGAATTCTTCACCTATCCTGCTTAGTTTTACATTTAAATATTTATTTCCTAAATATTTATATTTACTCTATAAATATTTCAAAATTCCTTTTTTTCTCTAACTAGTACACAAACCACTTTATCTCATATTTATTTCAGATCAGTGAAAACTTAACTCCTTTCAAAAAAAGGTCCAAGATCCCTTTCCATATATGTTGACCAGTACTGACACAAGCCTGTAAACTTTACCTAGTATGTAGAAAGAATAATCCACTTGTTCCTTCAAATAAATGATACATACTACCATTATATAGGAAATTACATCCATATCAAGAATACATAATATGTGTACTTCCCTCATAGGGTTATTGTTAAGAATGAAAGAGTTATTGTATGTAATGTCGCCTATTGTCACATATTTTTTGAGGGCAGGGTATACAAATTTCCTCTTTTTTTCTCAAAAAAGTTTTCTGACATTCTCTTAATTCTGGGGCCCCTGGATTAGCATTTATGTGTTATATCAATATATTTTAAGCTCCTGCATCAACATATTACTTTGGGAAGTGGTGATATATCCAACTCCTTTTTCTTCTTACCACAGGTAGTTGAAAATTCAGTGACTGATTGTGCATAAAACTAGAATGTTTTTATCAGTGACCTTTTAGGAGTATCTATCGGGAGTAGGAGTTGTCTCTGAATTATATCTGACACCCTGGGTGGCATCTTCACTGTTAGAGAGGCCCCTATTGGGCTATGACTATTTTTTCCACCTTTTTGATCTCTAGGCTTTATGTTTTGCCAGATATCAGACTTTGGTGGCAGACAGTTCTTTTTCTTTTCTTGCGGACTTGAGGAACCCAGAGGATATTTAAAAATTTTTTAGTAGTGCTTATTGGTTGGTTGGTGAAACTTTCTCAAGGGTTGATCATTAATTTGGTTGAATTTAGAGCTGCTGGTAAGATGACTTTTCCAGGAATGATAAAAGAAAATGGAAATGATTGCAAAATCTTCATAATTTCTTCTTCAGATTAATGTAATTTATAAAAGTAAGCTGCTTAATTAGTATGCAGAGAATTCTGCCCACAGAGGATATAAGAAACACTGTTGCAGAATCAGATGCTCCCATCCTTGCTGTTAGCTGCTTTTTCATCCCACAGTTTCTCAGAATATAGACACAAGGGGGCAATGGAGGCATTTTGGCCGGAATCCATTTCTCTTCTCACCTAATATTTGGCTTGTAGAATATAATTTACCAACCCTTGAAATTGATTTTTCAGAAATGAGGTTTTCAGCAAATTGGAATAAGTAAAGTTAGTTGTTATTAATGTTGGAAGAATTACTTTTCTTTGAAAAATGAGGTGGAAAAATGTATTCCTTATGTTTATTTGTTAAGCAACAAACTAGAACTTGAATTCATTCAGTAGGTCTTAGAATAAGATTTAACATCTTGTTAAGTTGAAGCTCTTGGTGAAGGTAAGGGAAGGGGTAGCAGCAAAAGATTACTAGATGGTAAGTGTTAACAATAAGTACTGCAAAGATATTCTTATTCTTTATTCAAATCTGTCATTTGTCACAACATGAATGTAGGTCATTTCAACAAACATTGAAAAATGTGTTTGGTTACAGTGTTATTGGCTGGAGGGTAATAGGTTAGACTGGAAGGAAAGTGTGGCACCAAATTGTTGAGGGATTTGAATGCATTAAGAGGAGTTTGAACTTTTTTTTTTGGGCAGTAGGGAGCCACTGATGATTTTTGAATTGAGGAGTGACACTCACTACTAGATCTATAAATAACACATATATTTTGGCATTAGTATGAAGGATATGTTGGTGGAGGGAAAGAATGGAGTGAGACTATAAAATAGTTGGTGGGAAAAGCAGCTATGAAAGCCAAAGGAAAGGTGGGAGAGGAGTACAGAAAGGCTGAGCTCAGGAAAAGTCATATCAAAGAGAAAGCTGAGAAGAAACAGAGGCTGGTGCTATATGATACTCTTGTGCCGTAAGAAATTAAGAACGGGGACACTTCCAGAGAAAGTTCGGAAGACTTGTGTGAACCAAGGCAGTGGAGTAAGCAGGAGAATGATGGTTATGCTAACATCTTGTAAAGACTAAAGAGCCCTGATCAAGGCACTCAGGACCAGAACAGTCATGAGGAAGCCTGCTGCCCTTTTGACAGAGCAGATGGGGACAGACTCTTTTTGAACATGGGCTCCTTTTGCTTGACTATGCAGATTTGTCACAAGGGTTTTGTTTTTCTCTATTAGGGGAGTAGAGATAGAAAATCATTTTTTTTTTTAAATTAAAACAAGAGCAACAACAAGAAAACCAAATGAACCAGAACCTGATAATGGCAGAAAGATACCTTTGAATAAAGCAGGGAATGCCAAAAGATGACAATGGCAAGTTTGAAATGGACTGATGAAGGAGGAATGATATATGTGGAACATTACAATGATTTTTATATCCCATATAAGATGCTAAGCACCCCATACTTAACTGAGAAGACATTATATCTGTGTATTGTGCCCCTGGGGCAGTGGGCTCTGATTGGCGCTCTCTTCCCTGATCTCATCCCATCCAGGCTCACCACAGCAGCTCCTGGCCCTCTCTCTGCCATGTCACCTGCAGCTCTAGTCTCTATCACCTGTCAGAACTCAGGGTCCTGTTCGGGGAACCTGGGCTCTGATTAGCTAACTTGACTCTAGCTCTGAGAACAGTAATAGAATCAACACTGCCATTCATGGAAAGAGAATGTCAGTTAGTTGCCCCATGAGTCTCTTATCATCATCCCTTTGACTCCACGGTCCAAAATACTCTTTCCTGACCACCACTGCCTATATTTTCTTCTTCTATTAAAATGTAAACTTCTGGAGGACAGGAACTGTCTCACTTAATTGTGTTTGTATCCCTAGTCCTTACTTAGCATAATACCTGGCATGTAGTGATAGTTTAATAAATGCACTCTAATTAATTATTTAATTCATGTTATATGGGATAAGGAGCTGATTTTAGAAGTTTAAATTTAAAACAAAAAGCCCACAAAATAAGTGTCATTGGATAGTGGAAAGAGCATGGTGCTAGAGTCACATAAATTGGGTTTAGATCCTTCCTCTGACACTTAACACTTCTCTGACTTTGGGCTGTAAAATGAAGGGGTGAAACTAGACCAGAAGTCCTTAAGTAATATTTACAAACTTTAAAGAACTATTTCGTTAGCTGTATTTCAATATAATTGGTTTTCTTTGCTATCGTTTGTATTTTATTTTATGCATTTAAAAACGTTATTCATAGAAGGGGCCTCTAGGTTTTGCCAGATGGTCAAAGGGGGTCCGTGATGCAAAAAGGTTAAGAACCCTGGGCTAGTTGGTCCTTTCCAGCAATAAATCTATGTTCTTATGATCCTTTGACCCCAGTGCAGAAGGAGGGGTATTGCAGGAGTGGTTCACTCATTATCTTAAAGTGACCCCTTGGGAATTGCAGTGTTAGAGAAATGTCTGCCTTTTGAAAAAAGACAATCATGAAAACTGTGGTAGGTATTGTCTCTTTACTCTCCTTTTGAAAAGCTCCAAGGTATTTGCAGGAATCATACTTTTTCTTTATTGAGAATTACTTAGAGAGTGTTACCACTTGAGACTGGTTGATTTTCCATGCAGGTTTTTTAACTATCAATCCTGTATATGGAGTTTAGCAAATTCAAGAAAAATGTAAAGAATGGCAAGGCCCACCAGGCTGTGTATTTGTGAACTACAAACATGTTAGTAGAAGCAGCCGTTATAGTTAACTTATTGCATGATAGTGAAGAAATCCAGTGGTTGTAGTTATTGTTATTATTAATGATGAAATAAATTTTTCTTAGGATAATTTTTGTGCCAGGAGATTACATGTATTACCTTGAGCATTTGGCTCCTTGAGTGTTTGATTTGTTTTCCCCATAATGCGCTAATTTAGAGAAATAATAGTTACTACTCTTTGTTACTCTAGGCCTAATTGGATTGATTTTTTTTTCTAAGTAAAGCATTATTTCTTAAGTTTTTTTTTTAATGTGTCTGTACTATCACTTTGTTTTTGAGTACAATTTGGTGTCTGAAGGTGTTATATTTCTCCTTCCCTACCATTTATTGCTCTTTTCATTCTAGCCAGACCCTCTTTATCTCTCTTGCCATTGTATTACTCTGCTCTTCTCTATGCCCGCATCATTTGGACATCCCCCAGTGTGTCCTCTTTCATTTTCCTTCTCTGCCCATGGAGCCTAAATGCCACATTGCTGAAGTGAAGGTAAATTTCCTAGTGAGACAGCCACAACCTAGTCAAATAGCATGAGTGACTATTTATAACTTTACTTATTTACATATATGGTCTTTATTTCCAAGATTCCCTTACACTACAGTGAAATAGTTTGTATACTTTAGAATGATTAACTTTTGATTTTGTATTTTGGGTCATTGTGCAGGAACAAAGTTTTTGAATCCCAGAAGTGGACAGTCTTTGGAGAAGAAATGTTTTATTTCCTCTGAGTGGTGGCTGTGCAAAATTACTTGGCCAGAGAGCATTTTCTTTGGGGGATAAATTTCATTACAGTAGGTCCTGGACCTTGTGTTCTAGCCTTTTAACCTTGTCTGTCCCCACCACTTCCTTCAACCACAGGTGGAATCAATTTTATTCCTTTTCTGTTTTGCCCTAAAAGAGCACATAGTAAACTGGTATGATCTGCATTTCAATTTAATTTCAAGTAAGTGCTCTTAAACATTTTTAGACTCAACTTAGGAAAATCTGGTATTTTGTAGGTATGAGTATTCCTTCCACCAATGTAGATCACAACTCTTCCACATCATTATGGTTTCATCATGAGTTTATTGTGAGTGTATGGTTTAATGAGCCTCTGTGGCCAAAAGAATTCATCAACCTTCAGGTGATTTAGCTTTCTGACCTTTGTTGGAATAGTTCTTAGGTAGTAATTCATTGCCAGGGTCATACTTGAAACTTTTTTTTAGCTTGGAAGGACCTGCCAGAATTTGTGTTGCTCTGGTGTCATAATCTTTCAGAACCTTGGCTTGCTTTCAGGCCTTGATGAAGCATCCCAGTAGAATTTCACTATAGTATTAGCCAATGGTATTATAGCATTGGAAACTGGTGTTAATAGAATAATAAAAATAGGAATGAACATGGCACTTTCAAGTTTGCAGAGTGCTTTATATAAATTATTTCATTTGAACCATGTAGTCCTTTGTTTAGAAGAAAGCAATCAAAAAATAAAATTTCTAGAAAAGAATCAGTAATTTGAGTTTTACAGATCTCAAACACATCTAGTGAAAGTTAAAAAAATTTAGATGCTTTCTTGATGTTGCTTAACAGTATTATGTTATGTCAACTTACTTAAAAATGTACTTCTCTATCATAGCTCATAAGAATATAAGTGGTGATATTTTTAAGGTAATTTATAGCTTGCCTGGGAAAATTGCTAATCATACCAGTAATAGGATTGAAACCAGCTGTGTGATTAAAGTATGTTTCCTTCCTGCAGTAATTTAGATTAACCATAGCCTTTAAGATCTTTTTGGGTAATTTTTGAATGGTTTATTTTTAAGGTAAATGAAGCATGCAAGAGCATTTAAAAATATTTTTTGGATTTCAGATTATGCATTTTTCTAATGATATAGCATTCTAAAATTTGTTAGTGTATGTGAAAAACATAACATTTTAAATGAATATTTGAGAATAGAAAATAGAATTTAAATTCTAGTTTGTAAATACTTAGTTTCGCCAGCTTCAAGCGGTGCAATTATTTAGTTGTCTTTGAGGGCAAGGATTGTGAGTTGAACTTTGTATCTTCTATAGAGCCGTGTGCCTTGCCCACAGAAGGCATTTAATATGTATTTGAATGAATTTCATTTTTGCAGGCAGTGATTTTTATTGAGAATTGGAGAAAATGATGCTCTTGTTTAGTCTTAAGTTGAAGGGATCATTCAACTAGAGGTTTATATGGACATGAAATCATCTAAGTCTTTTTTGACTTCAGACCTTGGAGCCTTATTTGAATCATTTCTCTCCTTTCATATCTTAGCTAGTCATTTAGCAAATCTTACCCATTTTTCATTTCTGAAGTGTTTCTCATCTATCCCTCTCCATTCACATAAAATCCTATCAACAAAAGTTTATTGAACATGTATTGTGTTCATTAAAGATCCTGTATTCAACAGGTTCTGTATTCTCTCTCCTGCTATTCTGGTTCAAGCCCTGCAGCCTCCTGACTGTCCTCCTCTGACACTAAGTTTTGCCTCTTCCTATGTCCTGAATACTGATTACTGATCATTCTTGCTGAGTACTGTTTCCATTGATTTTCTCCTTAGCATTGAAACTTTTTTTTTTTTTTTTGCTTTTTGATGGGGCAATTGGGGTTAAGTGACTTGCCCAGGGTCACACAGATAATAAGTATTTTGTGTCTGAGTCCGGATTTGAACTCGGGTTCTCCCGACTCCAGGGCTGGTACTCTATCCACTGCGCCACCTAGCTGCCCCTAGCATTGAAACTTTCCGTGGCTCCTTATTTTCCAATACATTCCAGAACTACTTTGTCAGATTTTCAAGGTCCTTCTTAATCTATTACTATCCAGCATTTTTTCCTGCAGCTGTTCAACATATTTCTTTGCTATTTTCTTTTCTTTTTTTAATTTTTTAAATTTTTATTTATTTTTTATTTTTTCTTTGCCCTTTTCAAGACATTTTTCTTATCCCCTAAACAGAAGAATTTAATTTGAGTAAATGAATTAATGAAAAAAAGCATTTACTAAGTGTTTGTTATGTGCTCTACTAAGTGCTGGGGATGCAAATAGAAAATCTTGACAGTTCCTGCTATGTGGCACAGTGGGCAGAGCGTAGGCCTAGAGTCAAAATCCTGAGTTCAAATCCAACTTCAGAAACTTACTACCTGTGTGACCCTGCCTGGGCAAAGCACTTACACTTCTGTTTGCCTTGGCATATATTAAAAAAAACAAAAACAAAACAATAGTACTTATCTCTTTGGGTTGTTGTGAGGATCAATTAAGATAATATTTGTAAAGCATTGCTGTGCCTGTAATTTAGCAGATGCTCAGTAAATGCTTGTTCTCCCCATCACCCCATGAGCACCTAAAATTGACATTTTTTTCAGGATCTGGTGATATGTGCTTATCTAAAGATACTCTTCTAATTAAGATACATCTCTTAATAAATGCTCTTTAATTAATATCCACATCAAGAATATATGCTTAGCAGTGACAAATGCTATTAATAATATTTTGGGCTTATATAAACATATTTATGTTTTAGATTTAGGATATTTTAGATATTTTGGCATATTTTAAAATTTAGAAAGTTTATTGAATTACCAAAATAGAACAAATTATGCTGATTTTCATAAATATTTGGCTGCCATGTACATACTCTACCAAAATATGCCCTTAGAGGTTATTAAGTTGCTTCTCTTTTGAGTTAGCTAAATACTAGGAGAATTTTCAAAACAACATAATTAAAGTTCTTTATCAGCATTCACCTTTCCATGATTATTGCAGAAAATCATTATTATCATTAAGATTTATCAATAAATTCAGTGTGTTTTATTCATTTTAATATATTACATATTGAACGTGTTATTTGGTATTCTAAAACATTTTGACGTTTTCAAAGCTGTGCTGAGAAAGAGGAGGATGTGTTTCTGCCAGTAACTTCACAAAGCTTTTCAGTTCAAGCTTTTTGTTTGTTTTTGGATATGATGATGTTTGTAACTAATATGAAATTTGTTTTGTGCTTGGTGTTTTGGAATAATGATCTTAGAAGAGAAAAATGTTTAACGAAGAAATAATTTAAATATAAAAACCTCTTCTAATTTTTTCCTTCTTCCAGTTGTCAGCTTTGAATATTGTGCCAATGTCAGCTTTTTCTAAAATGAGACCTTTTTAAAAGAAAAACGATCTTAGTCCTAAATTCAACTTTATAAGTGAAGGCATTAACATTTTCTAATATGCTGTCTTAGTTACTATGATAGAAACAAATATTTAATTTATTTATGAGAGTATCTCTGTCTCTCTGATTATGCAATTCTGAAGTACTGTTATGAAATCATCTCTGTGGTTTGCAGTTCTTGGAATTATCCAAATAACACATAGTAATATTTAATATATTTGTAAAGGTTCCTGTACTGGTCTTTTTCTATAATTTAGAAGCACTTGTTGAAGCACTGACGTTATTTGATAGAAAATTTGAAATTATACTGAAGCTAGCAGGAGGAAAAGTAGTTATTTGAATTGAATGCTCCCGTACTGGTACAATTCCCCAAATGCTCAGTGTCTTATTTGGATATCTTTTCAGTGTTGCATTTGTTTTGATTACAAAATTAATCAAGATTATTTTTACTGGATTCCTTAGCAATAGAATAATTTATTTCCTAAGAAAATGTCTGACTGTCAGCCTTTTTCTTTTTAAAGAGTGATAATCTCCACCACGTTTGTTTTTAAGTTTATGAAAGTTTTTGGTGATTTGTTTGTATATCGAGTTGCATGAAACAAATTTCTTGATGTATATTTCAAAGAGAAAATAATACTTCAAGAAAATTGGCCTGTTGAGGGAATGGAGAGCTCTGTAATATTTAGCATTTGTCAGAGTGAAACGTTTAAGGAAAACAGATTTATATTAAATAGGACACTTCCTCAGTTAAATAACAAAACAGTGGATATTCTCTTGTCAGAGTGACATGATTAGTGGAACTCTGATTCATTTAGTTGAGCTGGCTGAGTGAACAAAGTGAGGTAGATAGAATATAGGTATGGTGGTTCTGCCTCTTACTTTATCACGATAACAAAACTTACCTCTTTGTTTCTTTCCATGTCTACTACCATCCTTCTCTAATTTAGGTTCATATCACGTGATATATAAATTAATCCTAATAATTTCCTACCAGCTTGTCTCTCTGGTTTCCATCTCTCTGCTCTTGACAGGTTAACACAAGTTTCTTTATTGCTTCTCTGCTCAGAATTATGATATAGCTTCCTAGCCTATATAGTCCAAGCTCCTCCTTCTGGCATTCTAGACTTTTCACAGTCTAGCCCCCCACTTCTAATTATCTAATCATATTTTATACTACTTTTAAACATAAATTTTCTGTTGCAGACAGAGAATTTCTCCTTTTGCTTTGTGGTTAGAATATAGTGCTAAATGGACCTGTCTTTTGGGTTTGATCGTGAAAAGGGTTGTTTTTGCTGTCTTCATTGGATAAAAGACCCTCACCCCTGCCAACCTCTAACACTGAGGTTCTTAACCTGGGATCTATGATACCACAGGTTTCAGGGGATCTGTGAACTTGAATGGGAAAAAAAAAATACATACTTATTTGCACTTACCTCTAATTGAAATTTAGCATGTCCATTTATGAACACAAAGCAATAAACATTATGCCGAGAAAGAGTTTACAGGCTTCCAAGACTGCCAGGAGGGGTCCATGATACAGAAAGCATTATAGGGACCCTTTATCTAATAGATTTATTATTAGTGAGAGTATGTAACTAAATCAGCATAAAATCTTCACCAGTATTAGAAAACCAACGCATATTGCACCTAGGGACTCTTTAAAGGTAAAGGAAAGCAATTCAACATTGAAGAATAAAATTTAATATTTTTAACATTGTTTGGCATAAAAGGTAGTAGGTAGATGATGATTCTTAAAGCTTTATGCTTCAAATAATTTTAGTATTAGTAGTTTTATTCTTCCAAAACTAGTGTATGTAGTTGTTGTAGAAGTTAATCAAATGTAAATTATTTCTTATTGTGGTAAGTTTGTGTTGAGCGAACCATAATGCAACATATAATAAATAGGATTTGAAATTTTAAGGTCATCCATTTTTCTGATGCTCAATTACCAGCTCTTGACTGCAGGAATCAGTCAGAGTCTAGCCTCATCTTTGGACCTGTGGTCTTACTAGATGCCTCTAGGTTCTCAGGTGACTGCCCTAGAACAGAGCCAGTTTTAGAAACAACAGGGGTTTTATTTTAATCTGTGGTGGATGTGGATTAATTTCATTGTTTTTGGTTCAGAATTTTTGACTCAAGTAATGTCTAAATTTCCCATGACCCTTATGGGCCTGTATTTGCCAAGTTTACTTTTGAGTAGACCTGGTCTGCTCTGCTACTATATGTACCACCAGGGCTAGATCAGCATGAAACTTCTCAGGGAGGGGAAACAGCTCCTTTTCTTTTTAGGTTCCTGGTTGGTATGAGCCCTCTTCTATACGTTTCTTGGCAGGATTCTTACCGGGAACCCTTTCTGTCACAGTGCATGTTTACTTTACTGTTTTTTTAGCTTTTGACTTTTGTCCCAGAAAACAAGTTTCTGTTTATTAAATTTGAAATCCTTGCAAAGATTGAAATCAGATGGAATCTTTCACAGTATTCAAGATATGGTAGCTTTATTTGTTGTTGTGGGGGGCATAGAAAAAAGCCTGAGAGATGATCATTTGTTGACATTGGAAGCAAACAGATAATTTTTTTTCTCACTTTAAAGTTGCACTACTTGTTATAGATTCTGGTAATAAAAAAAATTCATTGTAGTCTTGTGCTTTGTGACATCCCTGGCCTAGCCAATCTTAAAAATATTTGAATGCTTTCATAAATTTCACACCAAGCCGTATTTCAAAAAGTCCTAAGTTCTGCAAAAGAATAGTCAATATCAGCTGAATGCGTAAAAAAAAAAAAAACTGGATTGCTGCTGTTTTAGATGATTTAGTTATGCCAGTTATGTGTGCTTTTTGTGAGTTATGCCTTACATGATTTTCAACAAAACTTTGATTTTAAACATAAGCATTTAACTCTTTTGTAACAAATATTAAGCTGATCTATGTTCTTAGATTTTTTTATTCTTTAAAATGTTGAATATTTATGTATATATAAACATATTTAAGTACATATATGTATATGTACACACATATGTGTTCCGTATTTCAATGAAATTTTCTTCAGTCTGATTTTCTGGTGACAATTTTTATGTTATTTGTGGAGTTTTGAAAGAACTCTTTAGAAGAATACAAAATGTAATAGTTTGTTCTAAGTGTATCTTTTACATATTGCTTACAAAGTAATTTCCTTACTGTTATTCCTATTAATTAAATGGAATGGAAGGTCCAGATAATTTAGAGTAGAGGATTTATGTTTGGCTTGTGAAAATGTGCTTGAACTTGAAGTTGAATATGATTGTCTCTAGTATGGCTTTCATGATTCCAACAAAACAATGAAACCATATTGTAAAAGTAACATTTCTACAGAGTTAAAATTCAGGAGAAAATGGAAAAATGTCTGGTTTTTCATTTTCCCATTCTGTTCTGTTCTTATTGTTCAAGTCCTTTATATCTTCTCAGGTCTATGTTATAAATGAACTGAATCAATTCTTAGATAGTAAATGCAAAGCAGTGTTTTCTCTCTAAACTTGGTGCTTCTTACCTTTCTTTAGGTAAGGAGGTAATCATTTTCATTTCCTAGAACATTTCATTTCATTTCCTAGAACAAAGATTCATTGTGTCAGTGAAGGATAGCCAAAACTAATGTAGTATATTGTTACTTAAGTTCAACAATAACAGAGACCTAAGTCTATTCTTCTACTCTTAACTATACGCAGTGAAATAAGTGATATTCTTATATATGCATATAAACCTCATAGAAAATCAGCCTATAAAAAGAGTCTTCATCTAGTTGATCATAGAGTCTAGTCTATGGAGTGATGCTTCCATGCCGTAGCTCCTGATATTTTTAGTGAGATAGAGTTGGCTAGAGAAACAAAAGACAAATGTGTGTATTGAATTGAAATTGTTGCATCTTTGTTGTATTGTTAAGGAAAGTCAGATTCAAGAAAGGCTGCTAGTAGTAGTGGAGCCAGGAGTCTTCTAACTCCTGCTCATGTTTTACTATATCAGTCTGCCTCTACCATTACATCAATCTCTATACCACTTGTATTTCATATTGGAAAAATCATTAATTTAAAATGATTAGTGGTAACTTTCCTGTTCATTTTTTGTGGCAGAGTTAGCTACTTTGTGTAGTCATGGCACCAGGTTTGATTTTGCCTGGGTACTAGAAAATGTGCTGTGTTGTGCTTGTCTTTTATATTGGCATTTCTTCCAATTTTTTTTGTGGAGATTTGTTTTCTTCTTCCTTGTTATTCATTGGCAATAGCCCTATTGATTATTTTTTCTTTATATAACATGTCATAAGAAGTCATTGATTCATTTTTTTCTTTGGAAACTATTCTTGAAAGTCATTTCCCCTTTATTCTATGTTTGAAACTACTTTCTTTTTCTATAGTAGTATTAAATCACAGTGTTTTTATGTATATAAAAAAGTCATTCTCTTTTTTTCTGGAAATAATAAATAACTTTATTAAAGAGAATGACAATAAGACAAAATGTGAAAACATTCTGTACCTCTAAATGATTATATCAGTAAAATAGAAAAAAAGCAAACCAATGAATTGGGCATTCAATTAAAAAAACTAGAAAAACAACAAACTAAAAATCCCCATTTAAACACCAAATTGAAAATCCTAAAACTTAAAGGTGAGATTAATGAAATTGAATATAAGAAACTATTGAATTAATAAATAAAACTAGGAATTGGTTTTATGGAGAAAACCAATAAATTAGATAAACCATTGGTTACTATAATTAAGAAAGTTATACTCAATCTTTTTTGCTGTCTTATAAAAATAGGAAAACAATTAATTAGACTTTATTGGGGTGGGAAATCTGCAGCCTCGAGGCTGTATGTGGCCTTTTAGGTCCTTGGGTGCAGCCTTTTGATTGAGTCCAAGTTTTACAGAAAAATCCTTTTATTTAAGGGGATTTGTTCTGTGAAGTTTGGATTCAATCAAAGGGCCATACTTGAGGACCTAGAGGGCCATATGTGGTCTTGAGGTTGCAGGTTCCCCACCCTTGCTTTAGATTGAATGACTGAGATTAATTATAAGGCACAAAAAATGTCTTGTTGAAGGGGATTATATGTTTAGAGAATAAAAAAAAGTATAATACATTCTCATCTGCTTGAGGTAATGAAGTAAAGTTCTGTCTTTAGGTGGGGGAGATCAGTCTCATGAGTTTCTTTTATTTCCAAATCTATTAAGGCATCGAAAAAAAAATTCTTTGGGATTGAAGCTTTTGTTTTATTATCTTGTATTTTATATTAATTGTTTTTAGTAACATGCTTGATTTGAAAGAAATCATACCTTGTTTTGTTATTGGCTCTTCAAATTCACTCATAGGATGTAATTTTCTCATTTCAGAACCCTGTCAAAAAAATACCTGATTCTCATGAAATCACTTTGCAGCACGGCAGTAAAACAGTAAGTGTTGAACTGATGGGACTTTTCTTTCAAAGGTGGAAATATGATAAAGCAGTTTTAAAATTTAGTAAAGACAAATTGTATGGTTAATGTTGCAAAAATGATAAATGTTAAAGGAGCTAAAGGTGGACATGTTTCTTTTTGTTCCATGGGATTTTGTCCTTGCTGTGAAATAGTCCTTGCTTGTTATTTAAAAATATAACACTTGCTATTATCATAGCTTTTGTTGGCTTTAAAGTCTAGTTTGTATTGAGTAACATGAAGCATCAAGACTGGAAACTAAAAAATATATTTATTTTTAATGGGAAAATATTCTGATATTCTTGACTTTTAACTAATATTAAAAGGTAACTGTTTTTATACTTTTGTAGAATTAATGTTTAAGATGAAGAATGAATGTTGGTTCTGTCACTCACGACACTATATATTTGATATCTATATTTTTCAGTCTTTTGGTAATTTATTAACAATCATATTTCTTAAAGTTATATGAAACTAATTTAAAATTTTATGAGTAATTTTTTCATTGTAAAATTCAAATAATATAATAAACCAATAAAAAGAACATTCAGAACAATGTAAAATGAAAAAAAAATAAGCAGTACATTTTTTTCTTATTTTTTCCATGTACCCATCCATTTTTTTGTCCTTCCGTTTCCAAGCTATTGACTCTCTCTTGCATACTTTTAATTTCTTTTCCCTTTTTTTTTTTTTACCTCTCTTATTTGACTTTTAAAATCCTTATTGACCTCTTTCAAAAAGGCTTTTTGGGCTTGAGACCAATTCATATTCCTCTTTGAGGGAATAAGTATCAAATTTTTGAGGTGTTGGATGTGGATATATTGACAATATCCTATTCTGAATTTGTGTTTTGATCTCCCCTGTCCCCATAATAAGAATCTATGGTCATTGTCTGTTTCTGCTTTTTGCTCATGGTGTTTGCCTATTTCTTGGCTTTTTAAGTTGAACTCTTCTGCTGGAGCACAAGGGACATTGACCTAAGCTTCTTGTGCTGGGGGTCAGGGACCTGGTCATTGGCTTTGTGTGCGGGGGCCTCAGGTGCTGTAGGGGCCTGGCAGCTTACCTGGTGCTGAGCTCGGGTCAGCAACACTGAAGCTTTTGGGGTGAGGGTGGGGGTTCTGGCCCCTGGAGGACGCCTGCTCACCCAAGCTTCTTTGAAGCACTGGAATATTTGGCTGCTGGAAGATGCCCACTGGCGCATGTGGTGGTTTTCCAAGCTCCCCTGCCTGTGCTAAGGCACTTGGTAGGTCCTGGTGTTGGTTCTTGCCTGCTCCACCACCCTGGGGCTTAGGATCTTTCCCTGGTTTGCTAGGGTGGGGTTTGCTGTTGGCTTGCTGGGGTGCCTCCTATCCTGTACTACTCCCCTTCCACCAGAGCAGGAGGGACCTTTCCTGTTAATCCTCCAAGCTTCCTGGGTTACGAGACTGCTACACTCCATCTTTCTGCTGGCTCAGCTGTTCCAGGGTTTTTCCTGGGGCAATATTTCCTGGGTTTTTTGAGGTCATTAAAAGAGGGTGGGAGCGACTTACTTCTTACTGTGTCATCTTGGCTCTGTACCCGTCCATTTTTTTGGTTGGTTTTCTTTTATGTTCTTATATGTTAAAAAGATATATAGGCATAATCAGGGTGCATAATTATTCTGATTTTTTCTTTCCTTTATATATTACCTTTTGTATATGTTTCAGTATTTCTCTACGTGAAATATAAATATACCTTGTTGTATTGTTCAAATGATATGGATTCTTTTTTTTAATTAAAAAAATTTTTTTTAATAATATGGATTCTTTTTTTTTTTTTTTAAGGCAGTTGGGGTTAAGTGACTTGCCCAGGGTCACACAGCTAGTAAGTGTCAAGTGTTTGGTCTGAGGCCGGATTTGAACTCAGGTCCTCCTGGCTTCAGGGCTGGTGCTCTATCCACTGCGCTACCTAGCTGCCCCAATAATATGGATTCTTAAATGTTATGTGTGTGGTACGCAAGCTGACTTTTTCAATATAATTCCAGATCAGGTAGTCTTTTTTGAATAAGAAGACTAAGCTCTAGAAGATTTTTTATTAGGTGATGAAATTTTTTGGCCTTCAGCCTGTGTGCCCTCTCCCTCTGTCAAGCCCCCCACCTTTGACTTAAGCTATATGATAGAATAGTTATAGAAAAGAGGGAACAGGGTGCTATTTAGACTTCCTTAAAACATTGGTTTAAGTACCAGTTTTAAATGTGTTTTGTCCAATAATACCATAGGACCAACTGAACTGTATCCATGTTGACATTTTGGCTACAAATGAAACGAAACCTGAAGACATGAATGAATTGTAGCTAACTATCAGGGGTGACTCACTTTTCTTTGAAAGTTTTTCTTTGAGAGGTGAATAAAGATGTGGTGAAGTTGGTTTTGATGGTGTGTCTAATGATGAAAGATAGCATTTCACATGACACTTACTTATCTCCCCTTGCTTTGCATGTAATGAGTATAAGCAAAAATATATTTTTTATTACTTCAAGGTATTTGCAATTTATGTACTAGTATCTATCTGTTGGGAGTATTAAAATTTTGAAGGGAATCCGACCAGAGCTTTTAAATTATACTGATATATACTTTGAGATTTAGGATTTAGCAAACATCTAGCTACTAGGGCATCCATCCCCTCCCCAGAGTACCTTATAACATTCATTTTGTATATGTTTGTATGTGTTCTATATATATTCATATGTATACTTGTTACCTTCTTCCTTAGTTAAAGTATGTTGTCTCTTCCCATTAGCTCAATGAAAGCAAGGACTGGTTTTTGCCTTTCTTTGTATCCCCAGGGCTGGCCCAGGGCCTGGTGCATATCAGGTACTTCATCAGTGCTTCTTGACTTGAGTTCATACCCTGTTGAAATGTTAGCTCCTATTTCACTTTTGTCTTTGTATTCCCAGGGCTTAGCACAATGGTCCACACATGTTAAACACATAGTAAATACTTGATTGATTGACTTCATTGTGAAGATGGGCACAAGGAAGGATGGCAAAAAATATCTTGGGAAAAAATTGTTTGAGATTAAGACATGTGAGAGGATATAGGCTTGTAGGCAGTTAAAAAACCTCAATATTTAGATCATGAATTCTTTAATCAAGATTAGAATTGAAAAGCTTAGACCTCATGAATATAGAACATCAGAAGAATTATTGACATGGAAATGATTGACTATTGATGTGACAATCAGTTATTCTTATTAATTAGTTAAAAAAAGTTAAAACTAAAGCCAAGTTAAAGGAAGGCTAAAGACATGAAGATGACACTACTGATTAGAATAGTTCCAACCTGACATTTCCATTAAGTTCAGCTCAGTAGATAGTAAAATCTTAAAACTGAAAAAGAGGAAATAGAGAAAATAGACATTGCTTCTATTATTATTCTTTATTGAAATTGCAAACCAATGAAAAACAGTCATCACAACAAGGGAGACAATAGGAAACTCCAGAAACTTCCTCAGTCAACATATATTTGATCTTTTTGCCAAGTAGAGGTGGAAGGCCAAGAGTACCATCTAATTTGAATGATACTGTTTAGCAGTATGATTAGATTATATCCTTTTCAGAACAGTGAAGAGCAGTAGAAGGAAATATGAGATTTTAAAAGGCTTTATGTGAGCTTAGCTAAGCAAAAATGATTCAGAGAGCATATGTATTTGAAATTAAAAGGAGTCCATCAAAAAAACTTGCAGTGGATCACCTTTGCCATCGTTTCTAAGGAATCTTAAGATCTCTAGTTTCATTAGGTGCTATATCAGAACCACTTCATTTGGACACCAGCTTAGTGTCAGAATTCTGAAATCCCTGTCTAATCGTATCTTATTGGCTTTTCATCTCTCCCTCCGTCTTGCCTTAAAAAAAACCCTTCTCTTTGTCCTCACCATGACCTCCAATCCCTTGACCCTTCAGTTCTCTTGGCTCTCTATCCCTCTTATCATATTGTCAGTTGCTCTCAGCCAAGCCTCAGCCTTGGGTCACTCCCACCATTTGTCACCTTCACTCCTACATATGAGCTGCTTAACAAGGGGTGGGGAAAATCACACAACTGGGTTCACTACAAATTTATGTTGCACAACCTCAGTTGGACCCTCACTGCCGCTAGGCAATCCTGTAGGTATGGCTCTAAAGCCAGCACTGTCTCAATTTAGGTTTGATGTTGGGATAAAATAAGGCATTTGTGAGGCACTGAACATTTAACAAATAAGGAAGTTTACTTTGCTCTAGCAGAGCAAACATGCAGCAAATATACATTAGCGTTTGTTTTCTTTGGATGCAGCCCTCTTGGTCTCTATCTGGACATGTTTCTGGTCAGTAATCAACGCATAGTGACTTGAATGATATTGGGTACCCACCAAGTCTGAGAGGCATAGAGCCCACATAGCTTGGGCTTTTTCTTGGGTCTAGGGAGGTGCGTCAAAGAAGCTAGAACCGTGTGTGTGTGTGTGTGTGTGTGTGTGTGTGTGT
>NW_020954550.1:37390595-37432483 GCF_900497805.2 Vombatus ursinus | reverse complement strand
CATCAGGAAACTGCTGCCCTGTAAGTAGTCACAGTTAGGAACAGACATGTTTTAGCAGCCACTATTATAAAGAGTTTGTGAGCTTGGGATATGATATTCTCCAAAGCAAAGGAACTAGGCTTACAACAAGAAAAACTTACCTAGCAAAATTGAGTATAATGCTATAGGGGAAAAATGTACCTTTCATGAAATGGAGAACTTCCAGGCGTTCCTGACAAAAGACTAGAGCTGAGTAGAAAATTGGATATACCAATACAGGTGTCAAGAGAAGCATAAAAAGTTAAGCAGAAAATCATAAGGAACTAACCAAGTATAAATTGTTCACATTCCAGAGTGGGGAAATGGTACATGTATCCTTTCAGAATTCTATCATCATCTGGGATCATAGGGAAAATTTAATTATGCAGAAGGCCTGGGAGGATTCTGTTACATTTTGGTGGTCTTAAAAGAAGACTGGAAAAGGAAGGGAAGAGGAATTTACTGGGAAGGAGAGAAGGAAGGGAAGCATGGGAAAAATTATCTCACATTGAAGGGCTGTGCAGGCAGGAGTCTGTGCAACGAGGAAGTGGATTTTGGGGAGAGAAGACGATACTTTACCTCACTTTCGTCTGAACTGGTCAAAAGAAAGAATATACACACACACACACACACTTGAGTACAGAAGAAGCAAGATGGAAAAGGCTTAGGGAAAGGAGAAGTAAGAGAGAGGGTAGAGTGAGGCAAGGATTATTCAGAAGCCATGTAAACTTTTAAAAGAGGAATGTTATTTCTACTGATTAAATTGTATTGATTTCTGCTGTTGAACCTTTTTAAAAAATCTTATCTAAGTTTCATGGAGTGGGATGAAACTTAAGAGATGTTTTAACTTACATTTCTCTAACTTTCTGACTGAACATATTTTCATGTGGTCATTTATAATTTGCAAACCTTTTGGATACTCTTTAATATCCATTCACCCATTGTAGACCCTTAATCTATCGGTCAGCAATTGTTTATAAAGTGCCAAGTGCTATGCCATTATGTGCTGGGAATACAAATCCAACGAATGAAATGATCCTTTTAGCAATAATTGAATGTATGTTGAACAAAGGAATTAATTCTCTTTTATTTATCTGTTTATTTATGTATTTATTGAGGAACATGCTATAGCTCATGAGGATAGATTGTGAGCAATTTTTCTCTAATTATTTTTGTGTGGCTTTTCTTCCATCTAGGTTTCTGCCTTAGGTCTGGACCCTTCAGGTGCCCGTTTGGTAACAGGAGGCTTTGATTATGATGTTAAATTTTGGGATTTTGCGGGGATGGATGCTTCCCTTCAAGCTTTCCGATCTCTTCAACCCTGTGATTGGTATGTATTGAAATGACTACTTTTTTTTCATACTTGAAGTCACCAGTCTTTGATAACTCAAAGTTCAATAATTCTAAATTACACATCAAAAATTTTTTTATTGCACAGTAACAGAATACAGTAAATTAGCACAATTTGAAAAAGACAAATTCTCTGGAGTTCCTGTGGCTTTATGACTAAAATAATTAAAGCCTTATTTTAGTCACTGTTCATTTCTATCCAGTTTTTTTTGGTGTGCTCTTTTAGTGAATTTGCCCCTATTAGTTCCTCAGAATTTTCATTTAGGTATTATAGGAATTTATAAATATTCAAGTGAAATGACACTCTAGAATCTTTTCACTAGGCTCCTCTCTCCTCTGATGCTGCCTGCGCCCTGGCCTGAGCCCTTATCACCTCATGTCTGAACAATTGCTGCATAGTCTCCCTACCTCAGTTTCTCTCCACTCTACCCAGCTGTCAACTAACCATATCACTTCCAGTATTTAGTGAACTCCAGTGGCTCCTGATCACCTCTAGGATCAAATATAAAATTCTGATAGTCTTTTAAAGCCTTTTCTAAGCTGGCCCTCTCCACCTTTTCTAATCTCTTATACTTTATTCTGAAACCAAGAAGAGGTGGGCAGGCTCAAGTCCTGCCTGTGACACACATTGACAATGTGGCCCTGGGCAAGTCACTTAACATCTCAGTGCTTTCTAAGGCTGTAAGTTGCAGACAAGGTGCCATCTGCGCCTTAGAGGGAATTTTCTCACCCATACTAATGAAAGTAGAAATCCAGTCTCTCCCTCTTACTTGGTTCTCCAGGTGAAAAAAAGCACTTAACCCTGATTGGGGCAGGCTGTTTATGGGGGTAGGTGGGGTAGAATGAAATGATTACAAGTTGTTTGGAGATACTTCCTATAGATGAGACATTAGCAAAAAGCTTAAAAATTTGGGTCATTATTACATGTGATGAATGAGATTATCTTTTTATTTCAAATTCTTTTTTAGGCTGCTAATAAAGTGATAAAAAAAAAAAGCTTTGACCCATGAAAATATTTCTATATTCAGGAACATATTATTAGATTGAAACTTTTATTTTTCTTACATTTGGTGATTTGTTACAGGTGATAACACTCTTCTTTTTAGGAGAACGTGATGGGTGCCTTAATCCATGAAGGGCTATTTAAGTCTACACTGGATCTTTCTTTTTAAAAATTAGAGCTGATTTAAAAATATTTTCTTGCTTTTAAATATTGCTGTCATTTCCCAATCCCATGACTCCCAAACCGATCCCTTGTAACAGAGAAGTACACACTGACACGTTGACCACGTCTGATGACTTTTCCTCATTCTTACACAGGGGTGTAACACTTCTCTCTCATTAGGAGGGAAGTATGGGTATACTTGTCATCTGTTGTAGTCAAGATTCATCATTGCATTCATCTGAATTCTATTTTTATGGTCATTGTGTCTGTTATTCTCTTGGTTCTCTTTCTCTTTATCAGTTTATCTTTGTATACTATCATACAAGTCTCCAAGTTTTTCCTAATTTCTTCATATTTGTCATTTCTTATAGCACAGTGATATTCCATTATATTAAAATATCAAAATTTGTTTACCACTGTCTAGTAGATACTTTTTTTGTTTTTGCATTTTCCTACCACAAAAATTTCTGCTATAAATATTTTAATATAAAAGGGAATTTTCCCCTCTGCGTCTGACCTTCTTGGGGTTGTGGTCTACTACTGGTATTACTGGCTTTCAGAGTTTCAATAGTTTAGTGACTTTTATAGCATAATTCCAAATTATTTTTCCAAATAGCTGGACTAGTTTACAGCACCACCAACAGTATAGTAGTAAACTTATCTTTTCATAGCCCTTTCAAGCCAGATTGTTATTGACTTTTGCCAATTTTATGAGAATGAAATGAAGCCTCAGAGTTTTTTTTCATATTGATAGCCAGCTGGACTTCTTTCATTCTCTTTTAAGGCAATAATTTTGAGTTAGCATTTTTCATATATTTTTCAGAAGCATATCATTGTTTTATTTCCTCTTCTGTACTTATGGGAAATCTATCATACTAGAATCCCCATTGACTTTTGAACATGAAGTGTAGAAACAGCCCCTTTCCCTTGTTCTCTCAATTGTGTGGAACAGTTACAAACCCAGAAGTAAAAGACAAACAAATAGGCTTCCAAGTGTGAGCATCAGTGAAAATAGCTAAATAATAATTGAATTAATGAAATAACAATTATGTGCTGTCTGTCAGAGTGTATACTGAGTACTAGCAATGACAAAAACAAAGATGCAAGATGATCCCAGCCTACAAGAAGCTGACAGTTTAATAATCACAACATATAAGGGAAAGCTAGCGGTGAAAAATGGAAATGAAAAAGGACCAGAAAAGAAATCATAGAAACATGGAATTTTAGACTATATCCTCTGTCGACTGGATTTGGCTCTAAAGGACAAACTCTGTTAGCTCCATAGCTGATAACGTTGGAGGAAAATGCAGGTTAAAAAGGAGACTATGAAATAGAGAGTGAATGACAATAGAAACTAGAACTGGTGATCAGGAAGTATGCAGTAGATCTAACAGTGCAGAATAGAGATAGTTATGAGGGTTGAGAGAAGAAACTCCATCTCCAACAATGTAGGAATTCATTATATAGAAAAATAGGCCTCTATGTCTAAGGAACATCCTCTTTGACTATATTCTAATGCATAGTCAGAAGAACTCCATAGCTTTTGGGGAAGCATTGAGGGAAGGGACAATCAATTAATCAGCAAACATTTATTAAGCACTCATTTGGTGCCACATGGTTCAGGATAGGGATATATTTGATAGGTTAGTTTTACCATATTGCATTACCAAAATTCCATATTGCATTATAGGCCAGGAACAGTTTTTATGGAATAGTATAATAACAACAATAAGCATTTATTAAGTGCCTGCTACATTCTAGGCACTATGGTTGGTGCTGGGGATACAAATAAAAATAATGAAATTAATCCTATTTTCATGGAGCTTACCTTCTTATTAAAAAATTCATTTTTACTTTATTTTTATTTCCCTATATTCCCCCTCCCTCCTTCCTTTTCTCCACTTATTGAGAAGGTAAGAAAAACAAAATCCATTACAAGTTTATGTAGTCATACAAAACAAATTCCTGCAATTAGCTATGTCAAAAAGGAAGGAAAAGAAAATATGATTCAGTCTGTACTCTAGTACACTTCTCTGTCTGTTTTGTTTTGTTTTTTGGCTTTATGGTGAGGCGATCAGGGTTAAGTGACTTGCCCAGAGTCACACAGCTCGTAAGTGTTAAGTGTCTGAGGCTGGATTTGAACTCAGGTCCTCCTAACTCCAAGGCCAGAGCTCTATTCACTGCGCCACCTAGCTGCCCCTACACTTCTCTATCTGGAGGTAGATAACATGTTTCATCATGACTCTTTTGGAGTTGTGATTGGTTGTTGTGTTGATCAGAGTTACTCAGTCTTTCAGTATTGTTGTTATTGTATGAAATGTTATTCTGGTTCTTCCTATTTCGCTTTGCATCAGTTCATACAAGTCTTCCCAGGTTTTTTCTGAAACTATCCCCTTCATCATTTCTTACACCACAATAGTATTTTCTCACATTCATCTACCATTACTTGTTCAGCCATTCTCAGTTGATGTGCGTCTTATCAGTTTCCAGTTCTTTGCCACCACCAAAAAAAATGTTATAAACATTTTTGTACATATGAGTCCTTTTCCTCTTTCTCTGATCTCTTTAGAGTATTTATAGCAGCATGACTAGATCAAAAGGTATATACAGCTTCACCAACAGTGCATGAAAGTACCTGTTTTCCTACAGCCCTCCAGGATTTGTCATTTTCTTTTTTTCTAACTTTGCCAATATGATGGATATGAGGTGGTACCTCAGAGTTGTTTTTATTTGTATTTCTCTAATTATTAGTGAGTAAGAGCATTTTTTTTATATGGCTATTGATAGCTTGGATTTCTTCCTTTGAAAAATGCTTATTCATATCCTTTACCCATTTATTAATTGGAGAATGGCCCTTTTTCTTGTAAAATTGTCTCAGTTGCCTACATATCTTAGAAATGAGATTTTTATAAGAGAAACTTGCTGCAGATTCCCTCCCCATTTCTAGCTTCTAATTTTAGCTGAGTTGGTTTTGTTTGTGCACTGACTTTTTACTTTTATGTAGTAAAACATTTGTTTTACCTCTTGTGGACCTTTCTTCCTCTTGTTCAGTCATGAACTCTTCCTGTATTCATGCTCTGTCAGGTAATTTCTCTCATACTCTGCTAGTTTGCTTATGATGTCACTATTTATCTCTAAATCATAAACCCATTTTGAGCTTCTCTTGGTATATGCTTTGAGCTATTGTAGTTTCTGCCATTCTGCTTTACAGTGTTTCCAACAGGTTTTGTTGAATAGTGAATTCTTGCCCCAATAACTAGGATCTTTGGTTTTATCAAACATGAGGTTACCATGCTTATTTGCTTTTGTGTGTTGCATATGTAATCTTTTCCACTGATCAGCTGTTCTTCTATTATTTGATATTGTAACCTGCATTGTGGCATTAAGTTTTTTTGGTCCTGTCTTGTTCTTCTGGCAGACCTGTGATCATTAGGTTGTCTCTGTGCATCCTGTCTCTGAGATTTTTATGTTCTGCTTACACAGTGAGTGTATTTTCTTTTAATGTTATTGTTTTTTTTGCTTATTTTCTTCTAGATTATCCTTTACTTCCATATATTTTCATTCCCAATCTATTGTTCTCTTTTTTTCTTTGGTGAGACTTGCTATTGCAGATTCCAGCTTTTCTATTCTGCCCATTATTTTTTACTGTTTAGGCCATAAATTCTGCCCTTCTAATTCTCATTACCGTCTTGAACCACTTACCAAAAATACGTGCACGTGTGTGTGTGTGTGTGTGTGTGTGTATGTATGTGTTTGTGTGTGTTTGTGTGTTAATGGTTTCCCTGTTAATTGATCTGCTTATGTTCAAGGTCTTTGAGTTTTCTTCTTCCTGAGAGCTTTGGCAATTTTAGTCTTTTATTCCCCCCCTTTTCCCCCATATTATTCTCTTTCTGACTTTCTAGCTTACTCCCCTCTGATTGTGGTTTCCTTGGGTCTGAATCTCAAAGCATCTCAGCCTTCTCCCGCCCTGGCCAATTCATGGTACACCAGCCTAGCTTTGTGCCCCAAATGAGTTTTGGGTGGTCAGAACTGGCTGCATTTGGATACTGAGTACTTTCTCTCAGGCTTATTAGAGTGTCCCACAGTTATCTTTTTCCCTCTCCTTACTCCTTCCCTCCAAAGTATTCTCTTCTGGTGTCCTGACCTCCTCTTTCTATTCCTCAGTTCTCTGCCTCAGCATATATAATTTAGAGAGTTGTCATGCTGATATTACAGGCATTAATTTTGTAATTTGGGTCTTTGTGGCTCTGATGGGGAGGGTGATATGAGGTGTGGAATTGAGCTCTGTTTCAAGCTGAGACATAGGACCTGCCCCTTTCTCTCTGTTCCTGGCTCGCTTGTAGAGATCTTTTCAGCACATAATGATGCCCCTGTGACACTGGCTGGGTGGCCCCAGTAAGCTTCTGTAGTTTGGAGTACTGCAGAGGGGCTCTGGTTATCTGTCCTGGCCAGATCAGATTTCTGTAGCCTAGAGCCAGGATCCCTGTGGCACTGGAGAGAGAGGGGCAAGATGAGGGTGTGGGGTTGAGTTTTATTGAGAGATTATGTAAATCTGGGTCAGCTAGTACAGTTTTTTTTTGCAAGTAGCTTGAGATGTAGGGAAGGGGTACTGAGTGAGCTCAGTGTAGAAGTTTTTTTTTTTTAAACCTTCTAGCTAAAGTTTCTTTCAATGCATAATTTCTGTTTTGGAGAGGTTTGAGAGTTTTAAAGGGATCAGAGAAAATGTCTCGTTTTCCATCTTATTGATTCATGTGACCTGATCCACTTCTTTCTTACCCAGTATCTAATTATTTTAATCATTATAGCTTTGTAGTTAGTTTGAGATCGGGTACTGCTAGGCTCTTTTCTTCCCACTTTTTACTTCAATTCTCTTGCTATTCTTGAACTTTTGGTCTTCCCAAAGAATTTATTTATTTATTTAG
The DNA here is from genome assembly GCF_900497805.2 of Vombatus ursinus. NCBI lineage: Eukaryota > Metazoa > Chordata > Mammalia > Diprotodontia > Vombatidae > Vombatus > Vombatus ursinus. The sequence goes on along the minus strand of NW_020954550.1, from coordinate 37,425,028 downwards.
TTTTTTGTCTAGCTCTGTATAATAGTCCCTTGGTCATTTGCTTGGTATGGCACTGAATAAGTAGATTAATTTAGGTAGTATTGTCATTTTTATTGTATTGGCAGAGCCTATCCATAAGCAATTAGACATTTTTTCAACTATTTAAATGTTTTTATTTGTGTAAATAGTGTTTTGTCAATGTGTTCATATAGTTCCTGTGTGTCTCTAAATCAGGCCTGCACAACCTGTGACCAGCAGGCCACTTACAGCAGCTCTTGGGCTGCTTATGGCATGCCAAATGATTTCAGGCAGCCAGCGAAAAATGTAGAGGAAAATATCCTTTGTATGTTGAGGAAATCCTTTGGTACTTCAAAAGTGGCGAGGGCTATAAGCAGCCTGTGTTTTCTGAAGGTTGTGTAGGCCTGCTCTAAATAAACAATCATATTGTCTGCAAAAAGTGTAAGTTTTGTTTCCTTTTTTGCCTGTGCTCTTTCTGTCAGTTACTTTTTCTTGACTTATTGTTATAGCCAGCGTTTCTAGTACAAGATTGAGTCGTAATGGTGATAATGGACATTCTTGCTTCACTTATGTTCTTTTTCTTTTCTTTTTTTTAGGCAATTGGGGTTAAGTGACTTGCTCAGGGTCACACAGCTAGTAAGTGTCAAGTGTTTGGTCTGAGGCCGGATTTGAACTCAGGTCCTCCTGACTTCAGGACTGGTACTCTATCCACTGCACCATCTAGCTGCCCCCCTTTTTCTTTTTTTTAAGAATTAATTTGTTTACTTTTAGTTTTCAACATTCACTTCCATAAGATTTTGAGTTTTAAATTTTCTCCTCCATCTTCTCCTGCCTCAGAGTCTCCAAGATGGTGTGCTATCTGATATAGTCTGTACTTATACATTCATATTAAACATATTTTCACATTAATCATGATGTAAAGAAGAATTAGAACTAATAGGATAAACCACGAGAAAGAAGAAACAAAATAAACCAACAAAAAAAAAGAAGAGCAAGTAGTATACTTTCATTTGCATTCAGACTCCCAAGTTCTTTTTCTGGATGTGGATAGCGTTTTCCATGGTGAGTCTTTTGGAGTTGTCTTAGATCCTTGCATTGCTGAGAGGAGCTAAGTCTTTCAAAGTCAGTCATCACACAATGTGGCTGTTACTTTGTATGTTCTCCTGGTTCTGCTCATTTCACTTTGCGTCAATTCATATAAGTCTTCCAGGTTTTTCTGAGATCCGCCTGCTCATTATTTCTTATAGCATAATAGTATTCCATTACATTCATATACCACAACTTGTTCAGCCATTCCCCAATTGATGGACATCCCCTCAATTTCCAATTCTTGGCTACCACAAAAAGAGCTGCTATAAATATTTTTTTGCATGTGGGTCCTTTTCCCATTTTTATAATCTCTTTGGGATATAGACCTAGAAGTGGTATTGCTGGTGGTTCAAAGGGTATGCAAATTTTTGTAGCCTTTTGGGCATAGTTCCAAATTGCTCTCCAGAATGGTTGGATCAAATCATAACTCCACCAACAATGCAGTTGTGTTCCAATTTTCCCACATCTTCTCCAACATTTATCATTTTCCTGTTTTGTTATATTAGCCAATCTGATAGATGTGATGTGGTACATCAGAGTTGTTTTGATTTGCATTCCTCTAATCAGTAGTGATTCATTCATGTTCTTATTGGAAAGGCTTCTAGCTTATCGCCATTACAGATAATGCTAACTCTTGGTTTTAAGTAGATAATACCATTTTAAGAAAAGCTCCATTTATTCTTATGCTTTCTAGTGTTTTTAATAGGAATGAGTGTAATATTTGTCAAAAACCTTCCTATATCTTTTGAAATAATCATTATTTTTATTGTTTATTTTTTGGTTAAATTTATGTAGGACTGAGAAGAGGTAAATTGAGTTCTCCCATTATTATAGTTTACCTGTCATTTTTCCTATAGCTTATTTAACTTTTCCTTTAAGAACTCAAATGCTTTGTCATTTGTACATATATGTTAAGTACTGATATTAATTCATTGTCTGTAATAACTTTTTGCAAAATCTAGTTTTTCTTTTAATTGGGTTTGTTTCTACTTTTGCTTTGTCTGAGATTATGGTTACTATCCCAGTGTCTTTTACTTCAGGTGAAACATAATGAGTTCTGCTTCAGCCTTTTATTTTAACTCTGTGTGTATCTTTCTATTTTAAGTGTGTTTCTCATATGCACTGTCTTATTGGATTCTGGTGTCTAATACATACTAGTAACCTCTTCTTCTTCTTCTTCTTCTTTTTTTTTTTTTGGCTAGGCAGTGGGGTTAAGGGACTTGCCCAGGGTCACACAGCTAGTAAGTGTTATGTGTCTGAGGCCGGATTTGAACTCAGGTCCTCCTGAATCTAGGGCTGGTGCTCTATCCACTGTGCCACCTAGCTGCCCCATCCTCTTCTATTTTATAGGTAAGGTCATCCCATTCACATTCACAGTTATGATAGCTAATTCTTTATTTCTCTCCATCCTGTTCTATAGTTTTTTCCTTCTCTTTTTCCTCGATCCTTCTTTAAGAGACTGTTTTGCTTCTGACTGATGCCACCATTAATCTACCTTCCTTCTTCACTCTTTTTCCTTTAACCCCTTTCCTTCTTATTTTCCTGTTTGGTAAGGTGTATTTCTGTACCCAACCTGAATGTCCATGTGTATTCTTCTCTCCTTTAACCAGTTCAGGTAAAAGTATAGTTTTAGTGTCACTTACTTCCACTCCACCCTGAATCCCTTTCTTGTTGTATAAAGTCTTCTTTGCCCTATTTATATGAAATAATTTCTTCCAGTTTTCCTTTCCCTTCCCCCATCTCCCAGTGGGTTCCTACCCTTCCTATTTGTCTTTTCAGATCATCAAAACAAAATAGTCGCTCCCAGGTCCTCTGTTTAACTAATTTCCTTCTCTGACCCCTGATGATCTTAGAGTCCTGAAGGACTTCATGTATCATCTCTCCAGATAAGAATGTAAACAGTTTAAACTTGTTTAGTCCCTTGTGATTTTTCTTTCATTTTTACCATTTTATCCTTTTCTTTATCTTATATTTGTGTGTCAAATTTTCTACTTAACTCTGATCTTTTCCTTAGGAATACTTGGAATTTTTTATTTCATTAAAGGTCTAGTTCCCCCTATAGGATTATACTCAGTTTTGCTAGGTAAGTTTTTCTTGGTTTTAAGTCTAGATCTTTTGGCTTCAGGAATATCAATATTCTAAGGTATCTGTTCCTTTATTGTGGTAACTGCTAAATCTTATATGATCCTGACTGTGATTTCTTGGTACTTCAGTTTTTTTCTTTCTGACTGTTTGTAGAATTTTTTTCTTTTATCTGGGAGCTCTGGATTTTTGGTTATAATATTCCTTGGAGTTTTCATTTTGGGATTTCTTTCAGGAGGTGATAGGTGGATATTTAAAATTTCTATTTTGCCCTGTTCTTCTAAGCTACTTAGGCAATTTTCTTTTATAATTTTTTTTGAAATATGATGTCTTGGCCCTTTTTTTTTTTTAAATGTTTATAGCTTTTAGGAGTTCATTGATTCTTAAATTACCTCCCCTCAGTTTGTTTTCTATGTCACTTGTTTTTCCTAGGAGATATTTCACATTTTCTTCTTTTTTTTTCAGTCTTTTTGCTTTGTTTTTTCATTTCTTAATCTTTCATAGAATCCTTAGTTTCTATTTGGCCAATCCTAATTTTCAAGGATTTATTTTCATCAGCGATGGTTTGTACCTCTTTTTTCAACCTGTGAATTCTCTTTTCATAGCTTTCTTTTTTAGCTCTTGCTTCTTTTCCTCTATTTCCTTTATCACTCTCATTTGTTTTTTAAATTCATTTTTTAGCTCCTTTCTTCCACCCCAAATGTTTTCCTTACCTCTTTTAGGAATTCTTGCTGGACTTGTGTCCAAACTGCTTTTTTCTTTGAAGCTTTGCTTGTAGATGGTCTTGACTCATTTTCTTCTCCTGAGTTTATGTGTTAAGCTTCCTTATTGCCATAATAGTTCTTTTTGTGTATTTGTTCATTGTTGCACCCTATTTTTGGACTTTGGACTTTGTCAGTACTGGGCTCAGGGCACTTCTTGGGGAGTGAAGGAAGGTGGAGGGTGGGAGGATGTTTGGCCTGAGTTTCTGTCCTCTCATGTTCGTCTGCTGCTTTCACAACTCGGGCTTTCAGTGCTCCCAAAATGGTGTGATCTGGGGTGAGGTCTGTTTACCACGCTCCTGATCAGAGGTCTGCAAGTTCTTTTTTTTCCTTTTTTTCTTTTTTGGTGAGGCATTCGGCGTTAAGTGCCCAAGGTCACACAGCTAGTAAGTGTCAAGTGCCTGAGGCCAGATTTGAACTCAGGTCCTCCTGACTCCAAGACCGGAGCTCTATCTACTGTGCCATCTAGCTGCCCCTGGTCTGCAAGTTCTTGATCCAGGCTTGGGTCTGTTGGCTTATCCTTGATTTGAAGTTTTAGTAGACTGCCCCTGGACTCAGTGGCTATTAGCCAGCTGGGAGGTGGGTTCATTAAGGGCAAAGTGGGAAAGGAGTCCCTAGGTGCTTGATGCCAATTCAGGATGACTGAACTGCTAGTTCCCCTCAGATCTGGAACTCCTGCTTTGGTGATTCCACTGCACCTTCCACACTGGTCTAGAAGCTGGAACTGAGTTCCTGCTCAGCTTCTGGGACCAGACTTATATAACTACTCTTTGCTTCAGGAATTTCTTCCTTGTTCAGTTTACAGCTAGAACCCATGCCCGCAACTGCTTTCTCTGCCCTGGATTTCTGACCTGAAACTAAGTGATGGGTAACTGAGTAAGATGGCACATATTTCTGCACTCAGTGCTTGTTCAGGGATTCCATGGAATCTCTACTCCTGAGCTTCCCTTCTTGGTGTCCTGTGTTTGTTCTCATTTATTCCCTGGTCTGACATGCTTCTTGTGACGATAAGTGCTCTGTCTAGACCCTGTCCCTAATGTCCACAGATCTCTCTGTTCCCTAAATCACCCTAGGCTGGAAAGATGAATCATTGTGGCTTTTTCTTGGCTTTCCCCATCAGAATTCAGTCTTGTGCATTTTTTGGATCTTTGTTGAGGAGATGTGCTGGGCAAGTTAGACTAAAATACTTCTTCTGACTCTGCCATATTAACTCCTAAGTAGCTTACATTCTAAAAGGGGCACACCAACGTACAACATATAAACACTAACCATAAAGTGAATAAATTTAGCAGGAGGTAGTGAAATACCAGATAAGGAGGGAGTGCACTAGTGGTTAGATGGTATTGCTGAGCTATTTTGAAAGAAGAGGGGGATTCTGTGAAATGGAGGTGATGAAGATATACATTCCAAATGTGGGAAAAGGCCCTTGCATAGGCAAGGAGATGGTAGATGCAATCGTGTGTATGAGAGGAAAGAGAGAGAAGGCCAGTTTTCCTGGAGTTCAGAGTGTATTGGAGGGGAATGAATATAAAACAATACTGAAAAGATAGTTTTAGGCTAGGTTATGAAGAAATCTGTATTTTATCCTAGAAGCAATAGTCGTTTATTCAGTACAAGAGTGACATCGATTTCTGCTTAAAGACAGTCACTTTGGCAGCTGTTTGGATAATGGAATGGAGTGGGGAGAGTCTTGAGACAGTGAAACCGTTCAGGAGACTTGCAAGAATCTGTTTGAGAAGTGAAGCTCCTGAACTAACATGGTGGTTGTGCAAATAGAGAGGAGTCAAATGTAGTAGAAGGGTGGTGGTAGAAATGAGAAGATCTGGCAATTCATTGGGTATGAATAAGAATCAAGAATGATACCCAGTATTATGAATGTGAGTGATTGGAAGAATAGTAGTGCCATCAATAGTATAGCTTGGAAAGGTTTGGGTTTGGGAGGAAATGACAGTGAGTTCTGTTTTAGACACATTGAGTTTGAGGTATCTTTGGGACTTCAGTTTGAAATGTTCATTAGACAGTTGGTCATCTGGGCCTGAAGCTCAGGGAGAAATTGAGGCTGAACATATAGATCTGTGTATCATTGTCCTAGAAATTCTAATGAACCACTTGCTTGATTATAACTAGAGGGAGCTGGTTAGGCCATCAACTGAGAGAGTGTAAAGAGAGACGAGGGCACAGGGCCTAGCCTTGTACTCACATATAGGGAGTATGATATGAATGATGAATTAGCAAAGAAGATGGAGAAGGAGCAAATAGGAGGAATAGCAGGAGAGAGTATTCTCTCTCTCTCTCTCTCTCTTTTTTTTTGTTTTTGTTTTTTGGTGAGGCAATTGGGGGTAAGTGACTTGCTCAGGGTTACACAGCTAGTTAAGTGTCAAGTGTCTGAGGCCAGATTTGAACTCAGGTCCTCCTGACTCTAAGGCTGGAGCTCTATGCACTGCACCACTTAGCTGCCCCAAGGAGAGAGTATTCTCAAGGAGAACATGTTGGTCATCAGTGCCATGCAGCAGAGAGGTCAAGTAGGATGAGGCAAGAAAAGATCTTTAAATTTGGCTACTAGGAGATTTTGGTAGCTTTGGAAAGAGCAGTTTGAGTTTAGTGCTGAGGTCTTTCCATGAGTTTGGCTGAGAAAAGGAGAACTATAAGATGATAATTTGAGGGGTGTAATGAAGGTTTTTTTTTTGAAAAGGAAACTTGGGCATGTTTGATGGCAGTAGGGAAGGAACCAGTAGATAGGAGGGAGAAGTTAGATGAGGAGGTAGGAGGTGAGAGGAGGTCAGTCTTTTGGAGAAGATAGGAGAGAATGGGCTCCAGACCAGTTCAGATGGGCTGACCTCGGCAAGGAAAAGAACTGTATCATTTAAATGTTGGAGAAGATGTGGGAAAATTGAAACACTAATGCATTGTTGGTGGAGTTGTGAAATGATCCAACCATTTTGGAGAGCAATTTGGAACTATGCCCAAAAGGCTATAAAAACGTGCATACCCTTTGACCCAACAATAGCACTTCTCGGGCTGTATCCCAAAGAGATCATACAAATGGGAAAAGGACCACATGTATGAAAATATTTATAGCTGCTCTTTTTGTGGTGGCAAAGAATTGGAAATTGAGAGGATGCCCATCAATTGGGGAATGGCTGAACAAGTTGTGGTATATGAATGTAATGGAATACTGTTGTGTGATAAGAAATGATGAGCAGGCAGACTTCAGAAAAACCTGGAAAGACTTGTATGGTCTGATGTTGAGTGAAGTGAGTGGAACCAGGAGAATGTTGTACACAGTAATAACCATGTTGTGCGATGACTAATACTGATAGACTTAGCACTTCTCAGCAACACAAGGATCTCAGACATCTCCAAAGACCTTGTGATGGAAAATGCTATCCATATCCAGAGAAAGAACGATGGAGTTTGAATGCAGATTGAGGCATACTATTTACTATTTTTTTCCTCTGTTGTGTTTTGCTTCCTCTTTCTGGTGGTTCCTCCTGTTGGTTCTCATTCTTACTTACAACATCACTAATGTGAAAATATGTTTAATAGGAATGTATATGTATAACCTATATCAGATTGCATGCCATCTTGGGAAGGGAGATGAGAAGGAAGGGGGAGAAAAATTTAAAACTCAAAAGCTTATGGAAGTGATTGTTGATAAACCAAAGTAAATTAAAAAAAAAAGAACTGTATCATTATTAGAAACTGGGAGAATGGAGGAGAAAGTGCGAAATGATATTGAGGGGTTTGAGATGAGGAGAAAGGGAGAAGGAGTTCAGGGTGATAGCTTCAATTTTCCCAGGAAAATAAGACATGAATTCTTTAGCTGAGAGGGGAAGGTGTAGGATACATGAAAAATGAAGAAAAGGTTCGGGATAGATTTTGTGGGGAGTGAAATAGGGAAATCATTTTGTGATTGTTCAGTTATTTTAGTTGTGTCTGACTTTTTGTGACCTCATTTGGGGTTTTCTTGGCAAAGATACTGGAGTGGTTTCCCATTTCCTTCTTTAACTCATTTTACAGATGAGTAAACCAAGGCAAACAGGGTTAAGTGACTTGCCCAGAGTCACATAGTTATTAAGTGTCTGAGGTCAGATTTGAACTCAGGGAGAGTAGTCTTTCTGACTCTTGGCCCGGCATTCTATGCATTATGGTGCCACCTAGCTGTCCCAGGTGAATCACATAGGGAGGCATAAAAGGATTGCCTTGTTGCAGTGAGGGCCCAGTTTAAGTTTAACCTGAATTTATAGTGTTAATAAGAAGATATTTCATCTTGGGTTAGAATTGCTTTCTCAAGGAATAGTGTCCTGTGGCTACATCTTATTTTGTATATCAAATAGGCAACTGTATGCATTTTCTGTGCCAATCAGGGATGTACATTGTCACATTTATTAGTTTCTATATGGCATAGATTTGTCATGAGGTTCATTTTCTAATTATCTACATTTTACAATTATCTAATCTATCTAATTACCTGAACTTTTGCTTTTTGAATCAAACTCAACATAATCTTTCTTTACTACTAATAATTACCACTAATTAATACATTTATATTGTGTATTTGGAATGTAAATTGAATTATAGAAGGAATTACAGGAAATTTATAATTTGGGATGTTTTACTGTTGTAATCCATAGAGTAAAGACTGGTATTTTTGGGGAAGGATGGGATTTTCTTTGTATTTCCATTGTTCCTGGCACATAGCAAAGGCTTAATAAATGCTTCTTGATTGACTTCCTCAAATTATTGTTTCCCTACCTGGCGAAGAATGTAGCATGTAGACTTAAAGCATGTTTTGAGAAAAGTTTTTCAGTTTCTGACTGAGAGTAGAAAGTCTGGGAGTTTTTATCAGTAATAATGGAAACAAAGCCTCATATGCGTGTATATTTTCCTTTACAATGTTTTAGGAACAAAGTTACAATTGGTAGTAGTGATTTGCTCCCAATATTGAGTAATTCCTATGCCGAGGTCATAGTGACTGGAATGAGATTCTGTGACTCTTGAGCCTCAAGTGACAGCCCTGAATAGCTGTATTTATTTATCTGCAATGCGTGTCCCGGCTTGTTCTGCTAGCTGGGCAACACATGCTTTAAAAATGACTTCTCACTCTCCACCTTCCTCCTCCCCAGGAATAACTTCATAGAAAGAATTGTGCAATGTCACTAATCCTTTGGATTGATATTAGTGTTACTGCCTGAGAGTACATTCATTTACTTCCATATGACTCTTGGTTACTGTCACATTGGCCATTGGCGTTCTGTTTCTTCTCTTTGATCATAGTATTAGTTGTTTAATCAGGAATTTGAGAAGCTGATGTGATAGCATTTGAACAGGGTATTTAATTCTCTTTAACTCTGAGTCTAATGACTTCTGATTTCATCCTTTTCACTTTGTGGTCTGTGCAATTAAGGAGGAGGTGGTGAAGGAACCCTTAGGCACACATTTTTTTTCTTGTGGGCCTGAAGACCTTGAAGAGAAAATGGGAAGTAACAAAATAGAGGTATAATATAAAATGTGTTCTAGTATAATAATAATAATGATAATAATAATAGTAACTGTATTTATATAGTGCTTTAAGGTTTTCAGAATGCTTTACAAGTATTATCTCATTTGATCCACACAGCAACCATGGGAGGTAGGCACTACTATATCCTCATTTTACAGATGAGGAAACTGAGGCAGACCAAGGTTAAGGGACTTGCCCAGAGTCACATAGCTAGTAAGTTTCTGAGGCTGGATTTGAATTCAAGTTTTCCTGACTTGAAAAAAAAAATTAAGATAACTTGAATAAAATGTATCTGTTTATCTGCTTTACAGTCATTATTATTAATCATGTAGGTACTGTTAGGAAGAATGTACTCTGTAATCTCATTTGTTCATTCCATTTTTGCAGTAGTTCATCATTTCATACAATACCTTTGTTAATAATTCTATCTGTATATTCGTTATTGTTTTTTTTCCCCCCACCTCATGATCCTAATGTTTTTGGGATTTCCAATGTATTTTATTCAACTTTTTCAAGTGCTATTGATTTCAGTTTGGGAAGCAGATCAAAACTTTACCAAATGGCATCCTTCCTACGTCTCCTGGGGAAGTCTCTGTTCTATTTGGGGTCTCCTAGCACTCATTCTGCACTCTGAAGTTAGCTCTGCCTCTGCCTTTCTGAGCTTGTCTCTGAAGTGAAACAAATATTTTGGAGCTCGGGCTCTCTGAGTTGCTTTGATCTTTTCTACCTTGATGAAACCACTTTTTTTTTCCATTATGACTAATTGCTGAGGGCACTAAGAGCTTCCTTTGAGTTGTCACTGCCTTTGGAATTGATGCAGTGAGTCTCACCACTGTGGAAGTAGCTTTTTGAAGTGCTGATAATTTGAGAACAGTCATCTTGAATTTCAGAATTTCACAAGTAATGGACAATGTGTAATCCTTGAGTAACAGGTGTCTGGCTAATGTGTTTAGAGAAAAGCAATGTGGTAAATAAATATATATGTACATATATAATTTTGTTTGTGGTTATATGCATCCGTTATGTGAATGTGCACGTATGTACATGTGTATATATAGATGCACACACAGAGTTTGGCATAATGTATAGAATGAGGAAAAATTGAGTTCATGCCCTTTTTTGGACACACTCTAGGTGTATGACCATGAACAAGGCACTTAACTTTTAAGTGCCCCAGACAACTTTGTAAGACTTAAAGTTATAGACTAGTTGCTGATCTGCATCTGTGGAGACAATTTCCACATTGGAAGTTTTTTACATGAAGTTCCTTTGTCAGTGGTCTGGACGCCACAAAAGTATTCACAGAGAGATTGCCTACTCTGATTCAGGAACTGATAAGAATGCTAAATGTATCAAATTTTTAAAAATAATTGAGGTTCTATTGTTTTTTTTTTCCTACCTAAATTTTAATTATGACTAATGTTACTTTGATCTCATGGTTTGGACATTTTGATTTATCATTGATTCAAAATAAAACACCTTTTTGAAAATTTTTTTTCTTTATGTTTGTTGTGTTTCTGGTGGCTAGGTGATATTGATATTAACTTGATGTATTGGAGACATGTCTGAAATATCACTTCTTTTTAGGTCAACTTTGAAATTCAAATTTCAGAAGTTCAGTTGACTCCAGAATCTATTTTTTTGGGTAGAACTAGGCATCTATGATGTTTATATTATCTTGAGACCAATAAAGCTATTCTGTTAGGATAAATTTTCTGTTAAATGGTTAACCTTTTGCCCACAGAATTGCACACATTATAAAGTGCTAGGAGTTGGGGAAAAAAAATTCGTGGAGGCAATTGTTTTTAAATAATTATGACCAGATTTGGTGGTGTACACCTACTATAGTAGGGTACTTATTCCCTGCTGCTGGGGAGTTTGAGGTTGGTCAATTGATTGAGTTTGAGAGTTCTGGGCTGTTGTAAAGATAAAGCTGATTGGGTATCTGAATTAAGTCTGGGAGCAGAGAGCCATTGGTCTGCTTAAGGAGGGGTGAAGTAGCTCATGTTGAAAAAACAGGTTAAAAAAGCTTCTGTGCCAGTCCATATTGGCATCATGCCCATGAGCAGCCCTTATACTTCCAATTTCGGTGAAATAGGGAGACCCAGTTTTCAAAAGAATCAGTTTTTATTCCTGATCTCTCATGATTGCTTTTGATTGGTTCTCAAGTGAGATTTTGATAATCTTTACTTTTAAATTGCCATCTGCTTTGGTATCACTTTACTTGCTTTTCAGTTAGAATTAGAAAGCTTTATTTTGGTCTAGTGATTCTGTGTATTTATTCACTACTTGGTGAATCTTTGTCATTTCCCTTAAAGTAAGGAGATATATACCTGTGGCCACATTCCTTTAGAGTTAGATATAGGTGATAAATATCTTGAAAGTGATACTCTTATCATTTAATCTTTGAATAACTTAGAGACCAGACTAGGCATTTCCACTTGACATGCTTCTAAAATCCTTTCTACTTTGTTTGGTATTTGTATGTGCAATCACATATAGGAAATGAGTTACCAACACATTTTGTTTCTTCACTACTCAGTAATGCTTGTTAGACTTTTGCAGCCTTTATTAGAAATGCATTCCTTTAAAATTATTTTAGAGTTTTCTAGTGATGATGTATAGCTTTAAGGAATAGAATAATCTTTGAAGAACTGATGTCAGAAACTACCCCAGTGAAAATGGGGAGGCCCGCAAAGGGCAGGAGGCGACTGTCCCACATTACAAATGAAATCTTTTGTGGGAAGAGTTGTATAAAGAATATTGCAGAAGAATGCATGACTGAAAAAATTATTGAGCCAGTCACATAGTGAGAGTGAGTGACAACTAACTGATGGACAGTTTATGTATTCCTTTGATATCCGTGACACGTGAAATGGAAGAAGGCCTTCAGCATATTCAGTGGACCCTCTGTGGCGAATTTATGGAATGATGTGTCTGAGAGTCTTAGAAGATGGGCGGGAATGGATAGGTTGTATATTATGGGAGAGAATTCAAAGCTTAGGAAGCTAAATCGATTGCACGATTTGTTATTTGGACAGAATTAGGCCTCTGCAATGTTTCTTTTGTGGAAAATAAAACTGATCTGTTAGGTTAAATTTTCAGTTGGAGTTAAACTTTTGCTTAAAGAGTTGCACCCATAAAAGGAGCTTGTTTTTGGAAAGAAATCTGTGAAACCATTAGGATAGAGTACTGATGTTGGTGAGAAAACAGCTCCATTGGAAAATCAGTTTTTCAAGAGATTTATTAGATACATAGAACCTTTTTTTATACTAGATTTAATACTGTACTAGATTTTTATATTTCTGATGATAATCTCTGTGTCTTATCCTTTTATATACATAGTACCCAAGACAGTGGTAAGCATACTGTAGTACGTGTTTAATAAATACTTGATGTCTTGATAGCTTTCTTCAATCTATAGTTATTTATAATTAGAATCTCTTTCCCATCTCAGGAACAATAATTCTGTAAGAATTTTATAGTCTGATATGCTTACTTAAATAGTGCTTTGTTATGGAGTGAAAACGAAAATACTACAAATGCAAAGTAGAAGCAAATTAAGATATAAGGTAGTTTGGCAGATCTGTGACTTTATTGATGTTTGTACCCCCTCCAGTCATAACTTGTGATCCATCCACACTCTTTTATCTTGTGTGGTGCTTGTCCATGTCTTTCCCCAAATCCTCCATAGAGGATCTACTCAACACTCTGGAGTGCTTCCTATGAATCTCTTAAAATTCCATGCATACCAGTGTAGCACTTGGACAGTCCATCTATTATATCCCATTCTTATCACGTGACTATTCCACTTCCTTTTTCAGTCATGCATGAGCTTAAGAGTTTCTTTTATGTTGTTCCTTGCAAGTCATCACTGGTAGTGTGTTAAGTGTATTTATAACCACTATGCATCATTCTGTTTCTCTTTGGTTCAACTGTAAGTAGTTTAACAGATTTGCTATTGATATACAGAAAGTGTTATGGACCAAATGGTCCAGACTTCTGCTAGCACCTCCTTTCAAACCCCAGTAGATGTAGCCCAAGACCTTGTACTCAAGAACCCCGGGGACAGCATCTCTTAGCACAGTGCTTTGTGTGTAGTAAGTGCTTACTAAACGATTTTTAATTCATTCATCATGGGCATTCCATGATCTATCTTATATAACATCTATAAGGAGAGTATGAGTATAAAGAAATTGGGCTTTTGTAGCAGGGAACAGGTTGGAATCATTGAAAGGGCTATAATTTCTCGAATGTGATCCAGTTGATTCTCTTCCTGAACACTGCACCTTCTGCTAGGGCCTGACTCTGCCATCCAGTACCAGATACCACCCCTGGTCCAAGTGCTGTTGTGTTGTGCTGTGACTGCTGGGCCCTGGCCTCGGCAGCCTGTGCTGGGTAAACAGTGGCCGTGTGTTTAGTGAGTGAGTGCTGTGGCAGCTTCTGTACCACAGGTTTCTCCTCTTCTCCCCAGGCAGGAGTTCTGTTGCCGCCTTGTCTTGGGCACTGTCAATGATGAGGCCTGAGCTCTGTTGCCTTATGTTAGAATGGTTTGCCATTCCCTTACTCATCTTAAACTTAACATGTCCTAAACTGAAATCATAACCTTTCCCCCAAATCCTCTCCCTTCCAAATTTCCCTATTACTATTGAGGGTACCACCATCCTCCCAGTTGCCCAAGGTCACAACTTGGATATCGTCCTTGACTTGTCACTCTCTCTTACCTCTCATGTCCATTATGTTGCCAAGGCCCATCCACTTTAGCTTTGTAACATCTCTTGAATATGTCCCCTTCTCTCTCTCTTTTTTTTTTTTGCCACTATGTTGGTGGACTGCCTCTTCTCTTCATGCCTGCTGGTTGATCTCCTTCCCACAAGTCTCTCCTCATTCCAGTTCAGAGCCCTCAAAACCCTTTATATAACCTAATCCCCTCACCCTTTTAGTCTTCTGACACCTTACACATCTTTCACTCTTAACGGTCCCACAGGTATTAAGTTGCAGAGCTGCTATTCAAACTCAGGTCTTCTGACTCTACACACAGCTCTGTCCACTCCATCACACTCATTGCCTTTCATTTGTGGAAGAAGTTTCCTCATTCGAAATCACTATCATGAACAGAATCTGCAAATTCAGTCCAAAAAAAGTAGTTGACGTATAAAGAAAAAAAATAATAAAGCTTTTCTTAATGTAAGAAAAAAATTTACTTGCTTAAATATAAACATACCCCCCTAAAGGCATCCCTAGTATCACCAAAAATCACATGTTCACCTTTTTCTTGTCTTTATTGAGGATATTTCTATCCATACATTTTAATCACGAAAACTTTCTCACAGTGACTTTCTCTGTGTTGCTTTATCCTTTTTTTTTTCCCCTCTCTTAAAGGCTTCAGGAAGCTCATGCCTGGTGCTTTTTTTTTTGGCGAATATTCCCCCATTCCCAATCACTGAAGAAGCCTTAGATACCCTGAAATACCTTGCTCCATCTGAGTGTTTTCTTTTCTTCACAGTCACCAAATTAAGTCACTACAGTACAGCAGCACAGGAGATGTGATTCTTGTGGTATCTGGAAACTCTCAGGCCAAAGTGCTTGACAGAGATGGCTTCCTAGTGATGGAATGTGTGAAAGGAGACCAGTATATTGTAGACATGGCCAACACCAAGGTAAGCACCAATATATAATGAACTTCAAAATAGCCTCATCATTATTTTAATTTCTTAAATTGTAAATTATAACGGTGTTTACTTACTTGGATTGTTTTCTTGATATTGAAGATTATATTGCACCTTTAATTTTCTTATTTGGAATTGGAAGTGGTGGAATAATTAATAAAATATTTTTCTTGTTCCTTTAAGTTTCCTGAAGGGTAAAATCCTGTTCATAGGGGTTTCTATAGGACACCAAAGTATTTTGTTGTAGGAAAATTTTGTTAAAATGCAGTGATGGAAATTCCCAGAACTTAATCATTGTACACAGAGTGGATGCCCATTTTTCCTGTAGTGAACAAGCAAGTGAAATTAGATTGGGAACTAATTAAGATAAGGAGAAAAGTCTACTTTTTTTCCTCACTTAACTGGTGGAGAGGTTGGTAAACTGTCTTAGGAGTTTAGGTATATTTTCTCAGTTAACTGGGATTTTTGATAATAGGGGATAAAAGATGCTGAATGTGGCATATTCCCAGATATGGGAGTAGTAAATACTTCTTGGTATAACAAAAACAAAAAAGATCTTCATCCACAATGAGTTTTGTAAATAGGGTCCAGACAATGGAGCTTGGAAGGTTGAGTCAAGGAAGTCTGGGCTCAGATCTGGCCTCAGCCCCTGACTAACCAGCAGGGTGACCCACGGCAAGTCACCTCCCTTCTGGCGGTCTCAATGACAGATAAGTTCCTGCTGGCTCTGATCTCTCATAGGATTTCATTCACTGGTATAGAATTTGTTGTAACCAAATAAGGAGTGATTTGTATAGGCCATAGACTGGGTTAGGAAGCCTTTCTTTGAAATGGGATACTTAGCAATTCTCCCTTAATTTGACTTCTATCCACCTTCATCTTTTCCTAACTTGGTTTCACTCTTAGTTCTATATCCAGGCAGCCATGTGAGTTGGTGGATATGTAGTGCTTGACTTAGAGTCAGGAAGACCTAAGTACAAATGCTGCCTCTGACTCTTTGACTGTGACACCGATCAGTCACAAAACCTCTTAGCCTCAGTTTACTCATCTGTAAAATGAGGATTAACACCACAGAGTTATGGTGAGGATCAAATGAGATTACATATGTAAAGTATTTTGCAAAACTTAAAGCACTATATATATTAGCTTTTATTTGTAAGGTTTATTTTTATCTCAATTTCCTTTGACTAAAAGGCTGAAATTCTTAACCTAACAACTCTTGTTATTATGAGGATGCTATTTCATAGGTTGTTAAGGTCAAAGACTTTATCATTTAATTGAATTCACTTCAACAGTTTTTATGTATTTATGTTTTATGTATGTACTGTGTTTTCTTAGACAGTAAATTATATCCCACTTGAGTGACTTAAGTAATCTGTGAATTCTGATCATATTTGTGTGTTGTAATTGCAGGACCAAAACTCCTGTTTAAAGACAGAAATAGTTTTATTTAATAAATGAATGAAAAAACATTTATCAAGCATTTACTCTATGCCAAGCACTATACTAATAGAAAAATCAAGATAGTCCCTGTTCTCAAGGAGCTCATTTTCTAATTGAGGGAGACCAACACATAAAAGAAAAGTTCAGCTGAAGTCAAAAGAGTTGTGGCAGGGATGTTGGCGAATGCTGGGGGTCTTTAGGTTACATTAATAGGTCAGATGACAGAGGTGGAGGTCTGGAGGTTATAGAAGTAGGGCGTATGAAAGAGTGGTCCTCCATTTCTCTAAAAGGAGTAGAATTAGGGACTGTCATGGCCCAGTAGATGGAGTGCTGGGCCTGGAGTCAGTAAGAGTCATCTTCTTGAGTTCATATCCATCCTCAGTCACATGTTGGCTGCACGAACCTGGGCAAGTCGCTTAACCCTATTTGCCTCAGTTTCCTTATCTGTAAAATTACCTGGAGAAGGAAATGGCAAACCATTCCAGTATTTCTGCCAAGTAAACCCCAAATGAGGTCATGAAGAGTCAGACAGAACTGAAAAGAACTGAACAACAAAAATCTCATCCAAGTTGTGTGATGTATTCTGGATGAGTTCTGGGTACCCCAGACTGGGGGGTACTGGGAGAGGGAGATAAAGGAAGGAGGAATAAAGGACACAGGGATGGCTGGAGGACTTTCTGCTGCCTAACCATTCTAGATGGGAAATACACACACGCACACACATACATGTATGTGTACATACACATATACATATACACGTAAATACACACATGTATACATATTACCATTTCTGTCTCTGTCTCTTTCTTGCTTGCTCTTTCTCTTCCCTCACTCCCATGTTTTTTAAGGGTTTGATAGTACAGATGGAGGCTAGAGAGATAGAATCACTGGAAGCTGGCTGCTGTGTCCTATTGATTATTATGTTATGAATGTGTTTTCCAAATGGCATATTGCAAAATATGAGTCAAAAGATAAGAGTTGAATAGAGGACTCTAAATGGATAATGGATATAGAATTTTTAGTCCCACATTAATGTTTTCATTTTTTAGCCCACAAAAATCTGCCTCAAAGCTGTTCTCCAGATGAGGTTTGGGGGAAAGAGATACTCAGTATCTCTGACTTATCTTGCCCTTGAATATGCTCATATTTTGCCACAAATTTCTTAGGGTCAGTAAATTAGCAGGCATTTATTAAGCAACTCTCATGAATCAATGAGAACTCAGAGGGTAAAAAAGGAGCAGAAGGAAGACAGCTTAAAAATGACTACTTGAAAAATAGCAGTATTGTAATTTAGCTGAAAAATGAACTAATACTAGGTTTTGTATGAATCGTATGTAAGTCATATGGACACAGGAGTCAAATATAAGAAATTTTCAAATGTACTATTACATATAGTTTATTTAATATGGCCTTTGGGAAAATCCATTTTATTAAAAGAAGTAGATTGCTTGTTTCTTCTAACTTTGAACTGTACAGAAACTGATGTTTTATTTTTTCTTTTGCATAGAGTTGTTGGAGGAAGCAAGGCTGGGAAAGTTTTAAAAGAATATACCTAGCTCCTTGTATTTTGACTCTGTTGTGAGTTAGAAGGTTATTTGTCAGCTTGTTGAGGGTATTTTGCACAATTTTAAAAGTTTCATTTGCAAGATTGTAAGATTTATTATTGTTTTTAAATAACTAATGCAAAATTTTGCTAGCCTGACAGTTCACTATTCTGGTGTTTGATAGTTTTTTACTGAGCATAGTTGTGAGGTTATTTGGTATCTTGGATAAATTTTGAATATATGACATTCCAGGGAGGATGGCAGGAATTTACCACAACCATTCTTGTACTATAGTGTTTCCCTGGAGGAAATGTCATGAGCTTTATTTACATTGAGTAGAGAAATCCACGTTTACTGTCTTGGAATGAACATTGAACTTATCTTAATTGTTATATTCTCTTTCACATGAGTGGTATGTAGATGTCTGTGTGGCATGGTAGATAGAGGGATGAGGCTTAGAGTTAAGAAAACTTGGACTCAAGTTCTGCCTTTGACATTGCTGGCTGTATGACCAGGAGTCCTTTAAATTCCTAAATAACTCTTTCAAACCATACTTATAAATGAAATGCTGATGATAATTAGAAGAGGGAATTTCCACACCATTCCAATTTTTAAAAAAAGTTATGCTGAACATCAAATATCATGAACTTCCTATAGTCATCCCATAGAGGATTTTACAGATGAGAGAATTGAAGTTTATAGGGGGTAATTTCACGAAGCTCGCACAGTTTGGTTGATGTAGAACCAGAGCTGCTAATGTCTAATCCAGTGGCTTTTGGATCACAGTCCTGGTGAGTTTAAAAGAGATGAATTGTGATGGAGGACAAAGAAATCTTGAAGGAAATGTTAGGGTAATTATCAGATTACAAAGTAATTGTGATTATATTGTAATTTTCTGTAGAATGTTATTTCTGCACTGATAGGAACCTTTAACAGAAACAGTGGTTCCCGTTTTGCTGTTGTTTTGCCCAGAGGGAATTATAGTTAATAGGTCAGTTTTATGGCTGAGAAATGTTACTGATATTAGGGTTGCAGTTCTTGGCTTAAGTGGTTAGATTTGATAAATGAAGAATGATTTTTTTCAGAAGTAGGTGCCTGAATGAGGCAAATATTTAATTTTAATCTCTGTTCCGAGTCCAAGAATGATTAACAACTTCTGAGTTTACTATAAAATCTAGAAAACAGGACATTAAAAATATATGTGCCCTATTAAAATCTAAATAGTACATGCTTTGAGTATGAACAGTTTTCCTAATTAGCTTATAATTTTATATAGATCAAATAGTTTTTATTTCTAGTTTTACAGTTTACCTATTTGAGTCAAAATGTAATATGTATATATGTTATGTATGTATGTATATAAATGTATGCATATATGTACATATATTATTTATGTATATGTATGTATATTGTGTACCTTTGTATAGGGGTGTCTGTGTGTATACATATATACACATCTAGATAGGGATATGTATAAGTATATGTGGGTTTGTATATATGTATAACTATATGTAGAATGTATATATGTGTATATACATACATGTGTGCACATACATACATACTACATACATACATACACACATACACACATACAATACAGTTGGTCTTATGCCAAAGGTGCAGAGTTGTTCTAAATGAGAGATCGTCCTTTTTGGTTCCCCTTTACTAGAATCACAGGGTCATAGAGAGAGATCCTCTGGTCCAGTCTTTGTTTTATAGATGAGGAAACAGGCCTAGAGAGAGACTGAGTTCAAGGTCACCAGAGGAATAAGTGGCCAAGCCCACATTTTTAGCCCCTGGGCTCCCCTTTTTCATTGCATCTCCAGATAATCTTGGAACTTTGATAGGAAAGTCCATTTTACTATTTGTAACACTCTCTTGGGGTTTGTGACAAGGCTAGTGCTTCAGATCTTCAAGTTTAGAAATGTAAGTCTTTAAAGAAAGCTTTAAAGCATGCACACTATTTTGTTGCCCTTGCCTTCAGTTGTACACTTGAAGTTTTGGGATATTGCCACTAGGTGGCAGAGACGCACTAGATATGTGGTCTCAAACAATGGTCCTTGTTTGAGTTTTATCAGTATATTTTGTTATTACATTACATTTATAGATCTTCCACTTCATGAGAAATCTTTTGTAGTAAAATAAGAGTTAAGAAAACTAGTACATATAGTGAAGTATCAAAGTGCATACAACACTCCACATCTGTAGCAGTCCCACCTCCCTAATTAAGAAATAATTAACAGAAATCTATTTTTTTCCCTATACCCCTACTGTAAAAAAAGAAAAAAAGCTAATATTTAAATGTAGTATTTTATTCTTTATTATGCATATTTATTTCATACTTTTTCTATGCTATTATCAAATTTGTAATTTTTGAAAAATGTAAATAATAGTGGTTAATATTAATTAGTTCAGTGATTTTAATGAATAGATGTTTTTAAGACCAACCATTTAGGAAGGTCAAGATCACATCTGTGTAGGCTGGAAATCTAACTGAATCACTGAATCTCAAGGAAAGCAAGCTACCTTAAAATTTACAAGAAAATTTCAAAAAAAGTTTTTTTTTTTAAGTAAAGTAGATGTACACAAATTTATACCAAAATGAACCCTTCCCCCCAAAATACTTTTTCAGCCTTGAATCTGGAGTCAGAAAGACCTGAGTTCAAATATAGCTCAGATACTAGCTTTGTGACCCTGGGCAAGTCATTTAACCTCTGTCTACCCCAGTTTTCTCATCTGAAGAATGGAGATAAGAAGAGCATCTGCTTCCTGGGATTGCAGTGAGGATAAAATGAGATCATATTTGTAAAATGAATTGTAAACCTTAAAGTGATTTATGAATACTAGTTATTATTATTATTACTCTTTTAGTGTCTACTTTAAGTTCTACTACTCTTTGCTTTGTTTCCTTTTAAATTTTAAGAATTATGATCAGCTTGTACATGCTTCTGGTTCTACTGATTTCACTTTGCCTTATGTCATATAGGTTTTCCTATATTTCATTGTATTCCTTATTATTTTTTGGGGCACTGTGGTATTTCATAGCATGATGTTAACGTACCATAATGTATTTAGCCATTCTCTACTTATTGGATGTATGTTTGTTTCCATCTTTTTTTTCCCCATTACAAATAAGGTAGCTAGAAATATTTTTATACAGATAGATCCTTTTCCCCCTTTCTATGATTCTATTTTGGATAAAATACTAATACTAGTACCCTATGTCAAAAGGTATGATTGCTTTTGTGACTCATTTTATATTGCCATATTGCTATTCAAAATGTTTATACTGGTCTCCAGCCCTGCCGACTGCTCTGTTAAATTCAGTAATTTATTTGTCATAGTCTTATAAAGGAGGTGTTAAAATCTCCCATTATTATTGATATTGTAACTGTTTCTTCTTTTAAGGTTATGAAATTTTCATTAATGCATATAAATTTAGAATGACTTAAATGCATTTTTATTAAAATTTTTATATTGTCATTTTGCATAGGACTTTTTCCACATAAGAATACTTTTTTTATCTTTGGTAATACTTTTTGATTGTAGTTAAACTTTTTCTGATGTCATTAGTCCTCTTTTTTTTTGTGATTTGGTGGTAGTATGGTAAATTTTGGACCACCACTCAATTTAAAAATTTATTTAAATCTTTCTGAATTAAATGTTTCCTGTGAACAGAATATTGTTGGATTTTGAACCTGTGACTCTTGACCATTTACATTTAGCTTTATATGACTATTACGTTTGTCATTGATTCCATCGTTCTAATTAGAAGGGAATGCTTGCTTTCTTATGAATGTTTTTGTTATTGCACTAATATCACTCCAAACAAAACTCTTGCCTATTAATAACTATGTGGACTTTTTTCCCTTAAACTTGGAGCTGTCTTTTATTACTGATTAGTCCTTGGCTTTTTGCTTTTCTTTCCCGTTCTTCTCCACCCCTTTATTTTTCTCTTAATCTCTGAAATAACATTCTTTTAACATCAGTGATTTAGTGAATACATTACTTTGAGGGTTCTCACATCTGGTTAGAAACTGGCTTATTTTGATTTCAGAAGTGTGAATTTTTATACTTATTTTATTATGAGAGTTTTGACTGTTTGAAAACTTTGAATGTATGCCTCTTTCAGCATTACAAAGTTTGAATGCTTTTCAAATGGTCATCTTTTGCAGTACAAAAACATAAAGAAATTTGCTAGATAGATAATTTTTGGGTCCCTACTCCCAATGAAATTATATAACGTAAGCTCTTTGAGGACAGGGACTGTATGTCTTTTTATTTTCTTTTTGCATCCTGGTTACCTAGCGCAATATTTATAAGTAGTGGGTGCTTAATAAGTGCTTGTTGAAATGAATTAAATGTATGACCCATACTTCTTAATTTCTGAGGTGTGGTGTTCCAAGTTCTTTGATTCTCTTTCATCTTCTTTTAAAAATTTACTATGATTATGATTATGTCCCTTGACTAAGGGATTATTTCTCTATTTCTTTTGACAGTTTAAAATATTTTTTCCCATTAAATTTTAAAGTTGAAATTTAACTATTCTGTGTCCTAGAGAACTAAAAAAAGAGTTTGGAGCAGAGAAGTGGCATAATCAGATGTTTGGATAAAGAAAGTTAAATCTTGAATTCTTCCTTTTCAAGGTCCTGTTGTATTTTGTTGCCTATTTTTTCTAATTCTGGGAAATTTTCTTTGACAGTTTCCTGGAAGATAGTTTTCAGTTTATTTTTTCCTCCTAAGTCTCCTGAGATGTCAGTAATCCTGAGATTACTATTTCATGATCTTTCTTCCAGATCTGACTCTTTGTATTTTCTAATTCTAAAGATAATTCTGTGATTTGTGGAGTCTGTTTTCCAATTGCTTTGCATCATGTGCAGTTATTGTTTGTTGCTTCTGTTGATTTTTTTAAGTTTCCTATTAAATTGTCAGAATTGGTAATTTTCTTAATTATTTCCATGAACCTCTTCCCCCTTAACATCTTTAGTATCAAATAAGCCTAGATGGAATGATTGGGGCTAGACTGTGTAGGGCACTTATTCAGTTTGGTGTTCATTCAGAAGGCATTAGGCAGCTAACAAGGAGTTTGGTGGAGAAAATTAATCTGTACAAAAAGAAAGCCAGAAAGGAGAGAGACTGGAAGTTGGAGTCTGGAAAGAGACAGTTGCTTTGGTCTAGGGGAGCGGTAATAAGGGATACAGATGCATAATTAGGTTTTTAGGCTTATGGAGAAAGCAGGGAGCTTAGGTTTTAATTATTTGATGATGTAACGAATTGGAATCAGGAATTGATTAGGTAACATTTTTTTAGAGGAGATAAAAGTCATAAAATACAATAACTTGAGAGCCCAGTTAGTTTCAAAGAGATATAAAACTTTTCTACAACTACATATTATCTTGCCAACCCAGGCTAGCCATCTTGCAAATTCATTCCATTTGTTGTAGTGTAAAATGGTTTTGTGTAGTGATCTATCACTTCTACTAAGAAAACAACTCGGAATACGTGTCCTGATGGTGTGAGAGTGTCTGTACTATCTATCCTTTTTTTTTATGTGACAAAACTCCCTTCCTCTAATTTTATGAAGTGAGCATTGAAAGATTTAGGGCAGTCAACTTCAAGAAGATAACTTTTAACTTGCATTGTTTGACCATTCTGAAGAATGAATTCAGTGTGGAGAATGGACAATTATTGTGGGCAGCTAGGTGTGGCAGTGGATAGAGTGCTGGGCCAGGAAGATTTATCTTGCGCAGTTCAAATTTGGCTTTAGACACTTACTAGCTATGTGATTCTGGACAAGTCACTTAATCCTGTTTGCCTCAGTTTCCTCATCCGTAAAATGAGCTGGAGAAGAAAATGGCGAACTACTCTAGTAACTTTGCCACGAAAATGGGGTCACAAAGAGTTGGACATGACTAAAAATGACTGAATAGCAACAAATATGTACAGTTGTCTTGAAGACTAAGCTGTCAATGGCATGTGATAGCACTGATGCAAGAATTGTCTTGAGTAGCTCCAAACAATTTAGAGAATCACCAGACAGATCAAATTCCTTAAAATTATGCACTATTGGCTTTGCTTAAATGTTTTCCTTTCCTTTTCTTTTCCTTCCTTTTTCTTTTTCTTTCTTTTTTTTTTTAAACAAGAAAGAGTTCAGTGGGTGGGTAAGTGGTAATGGCATTAGGATTTTGGAAGAAGAAATTCGAGGGAAATGAATGGTCTGAAAACAAAAATCAACAATAAAGCACTTTTAAAAATTACGCACTTCTGTAAGGTTATTCTCTTTGAAATTGAGTACCTTATTTTGAACATACTACTACTATTTTGAAGATAGGACAATGAGTTACATAAAGAAAACAGGTATGAAATATGTATCTCGTTCATACTCATTGAGTAGACACTCAAATTCTGCAAAAATTCTATTTCTTAAAGTCGTACTTTGGCAGTCTTGTTTACAGAAAATTTGCAAGATAGATTTTTTGTCCACTCCTGATAATTTAAGATACCTTCAATAGGTTAAAAAATGATAATTAAGAAAATAGCTTTAATTTTTCACCGACCGTTTCTTCTTATGTGTAGTTATGAAAGAAGTATGGTACTCCAAAGCACAGTAGCAGAATGCCTTTGTTGATATTGATTCACTTTGGCATCATCTCCAAACCAGAGGGCCCAAGCAGATCTATTGATTATTGTTATTATTTTTTGATTCTATTCAGAATCTGACTGGCCCATTCAGCACTTACTGTTTGCCTAGATGTGGGTTTTGCTTTTCAATGTTTTTGTTTGATTTTTATTAGGAACTGGCAATGATTTTATAACAAATTTTGTTCTCATTTGTTATTCTGATTAAGAGAGAACTATATTTGTGTAGTTGGCTTTTGAAATTAGAAAAGCACATTAATGAGGCCACAGTTATGGGTTCATTTCTTAGTTGAGCCAGAGAGCCTCACCCTGTTCAGTGCCCCCAGATGGCAGCCTTTCAAGTCAGTTATGTTGGCCAAAAGTGACTACAATTGGATTGGCATAAACCTATGATAACTTTTGGAAAAATTACTTTAAAAGCTCCTGTCTTAGGAGAGAGAAATGCCAGAATTGTATGGAAATAAAGTGTTACTCCTTCTGTCAGGTGAATTTCAGATTAAGACCTTGTTACTAAAAGGATACTTAGTAAAGGGAGAGAATCTTCCATGAGGACATTTAGTAAGATTAAATGAAAAGATAGACAAGCCAGTTAATTTGATCAGTGAGTGGATTTAGTTACTAATTGTTCACCTTAAATTTTTTTTCACTAATGTGAGCCATGCCTCTGTTTAGATCTCTTTGAGAATCTTTGGCTGAACTTGCTTTTCTTCATGACTCATTTTTAGTCACTGTTTTAACAGAGAGCCACTTAACATTCCCATGGCCTGGCATCATTCTTGCTCCTACCTTTACAAACTAGTGCCATCATTCATAGTGGGAAGATTTCAGATTATTGTTGTATAATAACCAGCTTAGCGTTCTTAACTCTGAGTACTGTAAAGTTAGTTACTGTCAGTGTCTACAAGTATTTCCTTTTTAAACATTTTGTTGTACTTTTTGTTAAATTTTGTTTTATCCTGAACTTAAACACCTAATAAGATAGGTATTTCCACATACAAAGTAGAATAGGAAAAGATGATGAAGCTGTGAATCTGCATTATCTATAGCTTGCTTTTCTTTTTAAGTATGTAATAAACTCACCTTGTTATTTTCAAAGCTGTCCTGCTTTGTGTTTCCTACTGACTTTTCTTTGGTTCCTTTCCGTGCATTTAAAAAAAAATGCCTCAGTGACCTTCTCTTCTTATTTTTCTTCTTTGTTTTTCGTTTTGGTAACCTTATTGCTATTGAAAAAAAAAATTAGGGCAGCTATGTGGCACGGTGGAGCACTGGACCTGGAATCAGGAGGACTTGAGTTCAAATCCAGCCTCAGACACTTGACACTTAACTAGCTGTGTGACACTGGGCAAGTCATTTAACCCTGATTGCCTCATGCCAAGAGAAAAAAAAGAGAGAAACAAAAGAAAAACCTTTGTAATAAATAATCCACACGTTGGCCATGTTTGAAAGTGTGTTAGTGTCCCTGTTTCCCTGCAGCTTATTCAATGATTGTCATTTTTCTTTTTTTCTCATTTTTGCCAGTCTGATTAAGAGAGAACTATATTTGTGTATTTGGTGAACTTTTAAAATTAAAATAGCATGTTAATGAGACCACAGTTATAGATTTATTTCTTAGATGAACCAGGTAGCCTCACCCTATTCAGTAAGGTAGAAATTTAGAATCATTTTAATTTGTATTTCTCTATTTGTTAGTGTTTGGAGGACTTTTTCACATTTGTTGATAACTTAGATTTCTTCTTCTCTGAACTACCTATTCTTGTTATTTGTCAATTTATCTATTGGGGAATGGCAGTCATCATTTTATATTTGAATCAGTTTTTTATGTAGCTTAGTTATTAGACCTTTATTGGAGAAACTTGCTTCAAAGGTTTTTTGTCAGTTAATTCTTTTCCTTCTAATTTGTGAACTATTTTTAATTTTCTTTTTGCATAAGTTTTTCAGTTTTATGTATTTAAAATCAATCATTTTAATGTCTGTGATCTTCTTTATCTCATGTTTGATTATCCACTCTTCTCATATCCATAGTTTATTCTAGATATTTCCTTCCTTGCTTTCTTGTTTATGATGTGAACTTTTATTTCTAAGTTATTTATACATTTGGAATTTTTCTTGCTATGTTTAAGTTTTCTAGCAAGCTTTTTCAAATCAAATCTACAAATATTCAAGTTCGTATCTTGAGTAAAGTTAAATATTTGCTAAATGTTATAGAGTATTCCATTTTCTTAAATGTGATAATTGAAATGAAAAGTATCTTCCTCTTTATCTATAGGGCTGGTACATGGAATCTCTGATTTCTCATTAATTTAGCAAATAATTTTAAGAGTTTCAAGTAAGTTTGTAAGCTATTTTTCTGGAGAAACAGGACACACTTACAGAATTAGACCAAACTTAATTTCCCAGGACCAAACTTCATCCTGTCCACATTAATCTTAGAAGTTAGTAAAAGACTCCAGTTTTAAGTTCCTGATTTTAACCTGACCTTCCATTTTCTTCTCAGTCCAATCAGCTGTCAGTATTGAATAGAAAGCAAAAAAATTTATTTTTTCTTAAAACTTTAGAAAAAAAAATTTGTTGTCCCATGGTGTCAGTGTTTTTTTTTTTTTTTTTTTTTTAAAGAAAGCGTAATGAGTGTGTTGCATATATTTTTACTGTGGGTGTATATTTGCTCTCATGTTATTTTTTCATTATTTATTTAATTTGCTTGGTTGTTGAATTGAGCATGCTGCAAATTTTAGTAGTATAGCTGACTGCTATGATAAAAATCTTTTTGAGACAATATGGCAAAGTGAATAGAGAGCTGTCTTTAGTTCAGAAGACCAGTTTTCAAGTCTAGTTTTTGACATACTTCTGGGATCCTGAATCAATCATTTAACCTCTCAGTGACTCAGACCACTTTCTTAAGAATCTAAGTTGCAAAGCAGTTTCTGATTTTCATTGGTGGAGGGAATTTGTTTAGTGGGAATTCCCTTCACTAATGAAAACAAGTCTATCTGCACCCCGCCCAGCAAAAGAAAAATTTGTATGTGAGAGTGAATTGATAATTATTTGTAATTTAAATATATCTTCAAAGTATTTCGTTACAGAGTAATGGACAAAAATATTGCTAACTTCACGTTATAGAACTGCTATATATTCATAGTGTGTTTTTATAGGCTTTAAGAAAAAACCAGTTAACAACCTTTTTTTTTTTTTAAACCAGACCTATGATTTCAGTACCATGGGGTGTTCCTAGTGAGGAAAACCCTTTACTAGTGTAGATAGGCATCACTTTAGCAGCTATGTCTTATTGCCTGGACCCCTGAGACAAAAGGTAACTTGCCCTGGGTTCTATAGCCAGTATTGTTGAAAGCAGGACTTGAACCCAGGTCTTCTTGCCTTTGAAGGGACCTCTCTAGACATTCCACCACAATGTCCCTCATAATTAAATTAATTGATATTAGCTATTAAGTATTCTAACTGTGGTTTGTGAATCTGTGGTGTCAGCAGCATGGTACAGTGATAACTGTTCTGAACTAGGAAACTGAAGACTTGTGTTTTAGTCCTGGCTCTATCTCTAATTCACTATGTAACTTTGGGAAAGTCACTTAATTATTTTATGACTAAGTTTCCTCATCTACAAAATGGAAGAGTTGGATCAAGTGAGATAATATTTATATATGCTTAGAACAGTGCCTGTAATAGGCAATAAATGCTTCTTCCCTTTCCCTTTCCCCCCATATGTCTTCAAATGTTCTTTATAGTATAAGATTGCATTTTTTCCCTAATAATTATATGATTTCTTCAATACATTTTGCTGCTGTTGCTCTGTAGCAGTGAAATCTGGAATACAATTGCATCTGAAGAGGTGCCCCCAAAATAACAGTGCCCCCAAATAGAGGGTACTGTAAAGAAACTTGGTAGGTATGAGCAGATGGCAATATGTAGCCATCAAGTAATTTTTGTATCTTACTGCTGAAAGGGTTTGGAGATCTAAATCTTCGCGTAAGGAGTGTTTTGGTTGCATTCCTCTTTTTCCGTCTTTAATTTTTTTAGATATCATTCCAATATAATTGACTCACATCCATGCCCTCTGTCTATGTAAACTCCTTTTAACTGCTTCAGTAATGATAAAGTTCTTAGGAGTTACATATATCATCTACCCATATGTTCCCAGTGTAAACAATTTAACTTTATTGAGTTATGATTACTTATGATTACTATTTCATGTTTACCTTTTTATGCTTCTTTTGAATCTTCTGTTTGAATGTCAGGTATTCTGTTCAGCTCTGGTCTTTTCATCTAGAATGCTGGAAAATTCTCTGTTTTGTTAAATATCCATTTCCTCTTCCCCGAAGGATTACACTCAGTTTTGCTGGGTAGGTGATTCTTGGCTATAACTTAGCTCTTCTGCCTTCTGGAATATCATATTCCAAGCCCCTCCTCTCTTTAATGTGGAAACTGCTGAATTTTGTGTGATTCTGACTGTAGCTCTGCAATATTGTTTCTTTCTAGCTGCTTGAAGTATCTTCTCTTTTACCTGGGAATTCTGGAATTTGGCTATAATATTCCATCTATGTGTCTGTGCATATGTACCATCTTTTGTCTCAGTCAGATGAGAGTGAATTTCATGTGATTCCCTCTCTCTCCCCACCTCATTTTCCATTTTTGTATATTTTGAGTTCTAAATTCACTCTCTCCCAGCCCCTTCCCCACCCACTGAGAAGACAAACAATATGATATCAATTATACATGTAAAGTCATGCAAAATATATTTCCATATTAGACATATAGCAAAAAAGAAAAGCAAGAAAAATAAAGAAAGTGAGAAAATTGTGCTTCAACTTGCACTCAGTTCAATAGAACTCCCTGGAGGTGGATAGCATTTTTTGTCATGAGCCCTTCAGAGATATGTTGGATCATTGTAATGATCAGAGTAGCTAAGAGTTTCACAGAAGATCATTATTACAATATTGCTGTTACTGTATACAGTGTTCTGGTTCTCATCACTTCACTTTGCATCGTTTCACATAAGACTATACATGTTTTTCTAAGTTATGAGGTAAAATCAGAGTGTCATATCTTTTAATTAATTTTTTGAGTGCTAGAATCTCTAATTAAAATAAAACTAGGTCTGTATGCACTTTATAGCACCCAAATTACCTCCTGTTCCCCCTCTCCCCTTTAAAGGGAGCCATCCCATATAACAAAGAATTTCTTTTATTGGAAAGAGAGGAAAAAATTGATGAAAACCCATCAGTTCATTGAAAAATCTGACAATATTTGCAATGTTCTACACCTGTAGAAAATTCCTCTTTCCCTTCCATCTCTCAACTCTACAGAGAGAATGGGAAAGGTTGTCTTTTCACATATTTTCTTTGTAGCCATGTTTATTCTTAGTAATTTTGCAACATTTATTTTCCATTCTTTTGTGACTGTTCTTTTTCTTTATATTGTGTATATATTTTTTTTGACTCTGCTCACTTCACTTTGTATTATTTCATATAAATATTTTCATGTTTATATTAATCATATTTATTATTTCTTATAGCACAGTAATATTCTATTACATTTATGTACCATAGTTTATTTAGCTGTTTCCCAGACTGATGAGCATCAAAGGGCTGCTATAAATATTTTGGTATCTATCTAGCCTTTCTTTTTATCAGTACCTAGCAGTGGAATCTCTGGGTCAGAAGGCATGGACATTTTAGCTTATGTTCATTCTTTTTTTTCCTTTTTTTAATGAGTTTTTATTGATATCTTTCTTTTTTAATTACCAGTTTCCCCCAGTACTCCTCTCCTGCTTTCCTCTTGGAGAGTCATCCCATATAACAAATAATATTTTTAAAGAAAAAAAATCAGCAAAATTGATAAATACATAGAAAAAGTCTGAAAATAATGTACAGTATACACTTTTGCACCTACTGCCTCTGCAAACAAGTAGGGTGTGTGTGTCTTCTCATATCTATTCTTTGAAGCCATACTACTTCTTTGTAATTTTGAGACATTCACTTTTGATTTTTTGGTGATGTTTCTTAATATTTTCATTATTGTGGTCATTATGTATATCGTTTTCTTAGCTCTGCTTACTTCATACACATCTTTTTATGTTTCATTATATTTGTTATATATGTCATTTCTTATAGCATAGTGATATTTCATTATATTCATATAATTAATTTGTTTAGCTGTTCCCCACTTGATGGGCATCCACCTTGTTTTCAATTCTTTATTCTCTCAAGGAGTGCTGTTTTTAATATTTTGGTATATATGGGGACTTTCTTCTTGTCGGTGACCTTGGGTTATGAACAGTAGTGAAATATGGGTGAAGGGGTATAGACATTTTAGTCACTATTTATATAATCCAAATTGTTATAAAAAATTATTATGTTAACTCACAGCTTCATTACAAGACACAAATATGCGTTTCATTTCACAACTTCTCCAACACTGACTTTCCTACCTTTTAATATCTTTGCCAATTGCCTGTCTGCATTTTTATCTTTTATTTTTTATTTTTTTTATTTTTTTGCTTGTTGGTGAGGCAACTGGGAGTAAGTGACTTGCCCAGGGTCACACAGCTAGTAAGTGTTAAGTGTCTGAGGCTGGATTTGAACTCAGGTCCTCCTAACTCCAAGGCCAGAGCTCTATTCACTGTGCCACCTAGCCGCCCCTGTCTGCATTTTTATCAAAGATTTATTTTTATTTGTTTAGGGTCACACGGCAATGCTTAATACTGGCTGCTGGCATCCCAAGATAAAGGAAGAGTTTTTGACTTGTTCAAATGATGGGTAAGTATTCTTAATATGATGCATGCATCACAATATTTGCAAGATTTTCTTTAAGTTATATTTTAAGTTGCTATTCACCTTTTAAAAAAACAAGCTAAACAAAATTTAGTTTTTATATACAATAATTTATTTTTGTTTGTGTTTCTATGTATTTCTATTTGCCAGTGAATGTTAACTTTATAATTAAAAATGTTGGGTTTTTAATGTTTCTTTATTATTTTAGTAAAGAGGCCTGGAAATAATTTTAGTAGCAACTGAGAAATCAGTCAATCAAACAAGCATTTCTTAAGCCCATGCTAAATACTATGCTAAGAGATGGGGATGCCCAGACAAAAGTGAAATAATCACTTCCTTTCATGGAGCTTACATTTTCCATGGTTTTCTTCTTTTGCTTTTTAGATTTTAACAACTAGAAATATGTGATCATATAAACAGAAAAAATACCGTGAAAAAAGATATAGTGGAAATTCCATTAGGATTTGTAAAGGGATCTGAATGAGTAAAAAGATGAGTATTGTCATATGAGAACCTTGGGTCTTCAGAGTCCATGTCTGAAGATTTCAGGTGTGCCATGCCATACCAAGCTGGTGAGACTTTGAGTCTAGGCCTGGTAAGGGCAAGATGGACAACTAGTCTGGAGGTTGTTGGCATACGAGGGAGGGATCCCTTTTTGGGTATGGTGATGATACAACTGGAGGAAGTGGCATTGATGCCAGCTTTGGAAGTTGAGAGGATTTTTAGATATAAAGAATACAACTAACAGAGGACAGATGGTACCAGCTATGTTCAGGATATGAAAAACAATCTAGTGTGACTAGAAGCAAGGGTTGTTAAACTTTTTTATGTTATAGCATGTTTTGTCACCTTGATGAAGTCTATGAACCCTTCCTCATAATAATGTTTTAAATACATAAGATAAAAGATGAACTATCATATTGAAATACAGTTGTCAAGATATTAAAGAAACAAGTTCACAAATCCTGGATTAAGAACTCCTAGGTTAGATAGAGCTAAGGTGTGCATGGAGTAGTGTGAGATAATACCGGAACAATAAATTGAAGCCAAATTGTGAAGGTCCTTTGAATTGTAAGCTAAGGTACTTGGACTGACTGAGTAAACTAGTGAATGAACGAAGGAAGGAAGGAATGAAAAAGCATTTTTCAAGTGCTCGCAGTGTGCCAGGAACTGTACTAATTACTGGGTTTACCAAAACAAAAGCAAACAGTCTCTGCTCTCAAAGAGTTTATGTTGCAAGAGCAGGGAGCAACACATAGGAGAGTGGTAGCCAGGGGAGGGCTATTTGGTTTGGAAAGTTTCAGGAATGAAGCAGAGCTGTAGGGGAGTAGATCAACACATCCTTTCTAGTTGCTGTGGCAGGTAAAGTTGATTTGGTTAGGATTTCAGAACCAGAAAGTAGGGATAAAAATAGTGTGGCTTTTCATGTTGCGGCAAGTTAGTTTATGAGAAGATGTACAGGGTATAAATTGAAGCATAGCTGGAGCTAATCTAAATAAGGTGGACCGTTGTTGAGGCATTTACCAATCAGTATAGCAGGCTTCATAGCAGGAGTTTCTAAGCAAAAAGATTGGTTTCTAGTTTAGGGGAGAAGATGACTGAGGAGTAAAATGATTAGGGAGCTTTAGAAGATATTTTTATACTAATCACATCATCCGCTATTTGTAATAGGACAGTTAATTTGACAGCAATGTTTAGGCAGGAGGAAAAACTGGCTAGGTGACTATTGCAATGGTTCAGTTAAGGAATAATGAGTATTACCTGGGGTGTTGGCAGTGAGAATTGATATAAGAATAGCAGACTAGACTAGATTCACACATCCTGTAAAGTGTTGTGGAGTGATAGTTCTGAAGCTCAGGAGAATGGTTGAGATTGGAGATAAGAGATTTGAGAGTCATTCAGGTAGCAAAGATATTTAATATGGGGATTGGAGAGATTATGAAGGGAACAATGTAAGTTAAAAGAGAGCAAAGGGTCAACAACAGCATGGAGAAATGACTATATTAAGATATCTGTGGAGAAGACTAGAAGCCAGAATAGAGGCTGTTAGAGAACCATGATAATCAAAGTAGAGGGAGGAGATTATCTAGAAGCAAGACAATAAATGATCATTATTGTCAAATGTTGCAAAGACGTCAAGGAGTATCAGGAATGAGAAAGCTATTGGATGTGGTGATTATTTGGGTGACTGAAATATTCATGTTCTTCACTGTGTTTTTTCTGTTTGATTTTGTGACATTTCTAGTGCTGAAATTTCCAGTGCTTTCTTTCTAGAAGGACATGGGTGATTATTAAAAAAGATGGGAAACCATAGAAAGGTTATTCACTGCATTGGTGGAAAAAATACCCACATAAGACATTGGCATGCAATATATTAAATGCAAAATGCTTTAAAAGGAGTATAGTTCTTGAAATAAAGTAATAGATCTTTTTAATTCTTACATTTTCAGATAGTTTTTCTTTACAAAGGAATATATTAAACCACACCTTTAGGGCTAATATTATATGTAAATGAAGAAAGCAAAACCCAGAATGTATTTTCATAATTTTAAAATTAGAATGATTAACTTTACTCACATGATGATTTCTTTTTAATTGAAAACAGCTACATGAAAATGGGCCACAAATTAACCTAAAGCAAAGTTTTTAGGGGATAATATTAGGAGAAGAATGCTTTCAAAATGTAGTATTCCAGACACTTGCTCTTCTTTTCTTTCCTTAAAAGCCGGGAGGAAATACTCATTATAATACAAATTCTTGTACACAGTTTCGTGATTTGTATTTTGTGAAGCTGCTTGACAGCTTTGTATGTTTAGATGGCAGGTAGAAGCTGAGTCACCAGCGTAGAGACATGGTGAGTTGTATGTAGATGGCTATTTAATAATAATAATAATAATAATAATAATAATAATAATAATAATAAT
>NW_020954550.1:37386842-37390587 GCF_900497805.2 Vombatus ursinus | reverse complement strand
CTTGCTATATGCCAGGCACTGCGTCAAGTGCTGTGCAATTATTATTTCATATTAACCTCACAACAACCCTGAGAAGTGGGTGATATTATTACCTCCATTTTACAGATGAAGAAACTGAGGCAAACAGTTTAAATGACTTGTTAGGGTCACACAACTAGTAATTGTCTGAGGCCAGATTTGAACTCAGGTTTTCTAGACTCCAGGCCAAGCTTTCTATCCTTGTGCCAACTAGATGCCACATTTATTTATTTAGGACCCCTATTGTTTTCATCGAAGATATCTTGAGAAAGGAAAAGACTAAGTTCCTTCTAGCTCTTGTATTAGACAAAGACTGTTTATCTTGTTACAAGTGAATAAGGTCTTGCTTTAGGAATTATGTAATGTAGTCTAAGTAACTGCATGGCAACTAAGCAGTTGCTGTCTTGTATTTTATTTTGAAAAGACCATTTTCAAATGAACAAAACTAAAATTGAAATTCTTTAAAAATAAACTAGCAGTTTTTAGCACTTGTGTTTCTGTTCTGTCTTGCAGGTGTATTAGTGGTCTTGGGGTGGTACTTTGAGAACATAAGAAAACAGAATCCTGTCCTATTTTTATAAACAATAGAGGTCCAAATGAAGTTTTCTATGTCAAATCCCACTATCTCTATATGGACTAATATGAATGTAATGAACCTTTAAGTTATTTTTAGATGCCTATATTTGGAAAGAATTATAATTTATATTAAGCTCTTTTTTATATAACCATATGGGCAGTGTGACAAAAAAGGAATGATGACATTATGCCAACTTTGGACACCAATTATATACTGACTTCTGTAATTTCCATTGCTAAGTACTTAAAACAGAATTAGTCATGGTACTCACTAGACTTAGGTAAGGCATTGGGCATGTATAGAGGTAAGCAAGGGGAAAGGATGTTAATATACCATACCGCAAGTGAGCAGAAAAGTACAGTCAAACAATGTACTTATTTGGAGACCAGTGGCAACCTCAGCCTTCCAGAACTTAGCCTTTAGCACTGAAAATAGCAGCTACACAATCCCAGCAGCCAAGTGTGACCCTTTCTCTTTAGTCTGAGGCCCTCCTTCTTTAGGCCCTTTGCCTTTACTGAGAGTCTTGTTTATTCTTATTTCATGTAAGTCCTGATTCTTCATCACATAGTAAAATAACTTATCACATAGCTAATAAAAGGGATGGCGGGAGCAGGTAGGCACACCTGTTCAGCAGTGAGAAGTGAGAAGTGATAGTTTAATGACAAAAGATAGACAAACTAAGAAGTAGATAAAATAATTGATGGTCAAGATAAATAGCATGTGAGTTTCTTGAAGGTAGGGGCAATTTTTATTTTTGTCTATAATATCTTCAGTGCTTAGGACAGTGTGTGAAGCACAAACCAAATGCTTATTAAATAATTATGTAATTGATTGAATTTTTATAGATTTTAGAAAGATCTATGAAAAGTAGGAAAAATAAAATTTTGACATTTAAAAGTGAGGTAAGCTTCGTTTATGTGGAAAATCCTCTTGTGGAACACATACCCCTCCTTTTCTGATGATGCTGGATAAGTGACGCTATAGATAAATTGTTGTACAGTTGTAATTAATTTTGATCCTTTTGAATTGTAGGAGATTGAGGGTAGACTTGAAAGCACCTTTTTTAGAGTGATTTCGAGGGAAAAGTGGAAATTATCTTGCTAAAGGCTGTTTTGTACTTTTGGGGGTGAAAGGGGAGAATTCACAGAGTCAAAGAAGAAAGTAAAATATTTAATGAGAAAAGGCTTCTTGATTGAAGGTCAGGAATAGCAAGATTGTCTAGAAAGATGGGCAAATAACTAGGTTTCCTTGAAGATAAGAACTAGTAGAGGAGCTGAGATGAAAAGGGTGATTTAGTGTTGGGGAATGTATTCTTTAAATGATTAGAGCCTATTATGATACAAGTTTGAATGAATAAAGCAGTTGAATCTCCTTGGGGCATTTGAATTTTTCCATTTGTGCTGCGTAGGTATATTACTTTGAGACGATCTGGCCTACATTTGTTGTTGTTGTTGAGTTGTTTCAGTTGTGTCCAACTCTTTGTGATCGCATTTGGGGTTTTCTTGGCAAAGATACTGGAGTGGTTTGCCATTTCCTTCTTTAGCTCATTTTACAGATAAGAAACTGAGGCAAACAGGGTGAAGTGATTTGCCCAGGGTCACACAGCTAAGTAAGTATCTGAGGCCTGATTTGAACTCATGAAAATGAGTCTTCCTGATTCCAAGCCCAGTGCTTTAACTAGTGCTTGACCTAGCTGCTCCATCTGGCCTACATAGTTAATAATTGCTTCTTGAACGAATGAAGACATGATCAGCTATTGGTAGTTTAAAATTAGGGACCACTTAAAAATTTCATTGTTATTTTCACATTTGTTAAAATCTTGTAATAATGTTACCCTTTCTTATTGCTTATAATAAATATAATGATATTTATTATTAGTATTACTGCAAGAGGTTGGTTGACACTTATGAATACAGGGAATAAAAAAAATACTCAAGCCATCCATTATCTGGAAGTTTTCTTACCACACTTGTGGGGGTATTTCCATGTGAACAAACAGGAGGTCTGAGTGATATTAAATTCTTTAGCAGCAGGTGTTCTATGTCCCTTGTCTCATTTTTTTCTCTTTCTTAAACAGAATTACAACCAGCCTTGAAATTTAGCAGTCCTTCACTTTGTGATTTGTCATTATGGCCGGGACCGAGGTTACTTTTTACATCTGGTTTACTGTTAAAAAAAAAATTCCTTTCCTAATTCATACTTCTA
Source organism: Vombatus ursinus (assembly GCF_900497805.2). Classification (NCBI taxonomy): domain Eukaryota; kingdom Metazoa; phylum Chordata; class Mammalia; order Diprotodontia; family Vombatidae; genus Vombatus; species Vombatus ursinus. Next base: position 37,387,787 of record NW_020954550.1, on the reverse strand, counting down.
ACCTTTCCTCCACCAGCAGCCTTCCTTTCCCAGTTCAACTTTAAAATGTATCTTTAAGTCTAGTAATTGCTCTCTACAGGGAATGCCATAATAAATCATTTAGCATACACTTTGGTCCTGCTGGTGGCCAAATCATATTTGTGATTATTTTATTAGGTAATGGGTCTGTGTTGGTTTTTCCAGTGTCAGGCTTATTTATTTACTTTTGAGCTTGCAGTTCCCAATACTGTGGTAAGTCATTATTTCCTTCAAATGGAATAACAACAGAATTGTGTATCTTAAAAACAACAGTATGATATGAGTTGTATTCAGTTAAGATTTTTTTGTATGTCAGTGATTTATAAAAATAACAAAGAAATGGAGTAATAACAGTTCAGGTCATCATTTAATACAGGTTTGATCTGTATACATTTTAGTTCATTAAATTAATTATATACTACACACAAATTGTTTTGAAATGAGCCATTTCAATAGTCCTTTATCAGTCTCCAAGTTACTCAGATCATCTTCCTTTCTGGCTGCCATATTGGTAGCATGACCTCATCCAATTTTGCTTTCTTTGTCTTTTGCCTCATTTTATTACCTTTCCTACTGTTGAATGTAAACTATAAAGCACTCCTAATTTTAAAATATAAATAAGTGAAAATAAATAATATAAAGAAATATTTAAGCTAAAAAGTACTCCTAATTTTTAAAAGGATGGTGCACCTTTCCTTAAGCATATCAGAAATGCAGTACTGTACAATGGTAGTTTCACCTTTCCTATTAAGGTTTTCTAAAAAGAATAAATGAAAAGAAATTGATACATACAAAGAATAGAATTGTTCAACAAAGTTCATTTTATTTATTTATTTATTTTTGTCTCAGTGTAATAGTTTTTTTTTTAATTTTAAAAAATTTTTTTTGTTTTCAACATTTACTTCCACAAGATTTTGAGTTCCAAAT
>NW_020954550.1:37386435-37386832 GCF_900497805.2 Vombatus ursinus | reverse complement strand
TTGACTTTTTGGACCTTTTTTGCCATTTGGGTTAGGCTATTTTTTAAGGTGTTATTTTCTTTCAGTATTTTTATGAGACCTTTGTCCGTATTAGGGTAATTGGAGGGGAAAAATTACACGTACTTATATATAGATATAGATAGATAGAGGGCACAGGGTGAGTTGAAAATGAAGGGGTCATATCTGGAGAATAAAATTAAGGGGTGAGAGAGGAATATACTAGGAAAAGAAGAAAGGGAGAGGTAGAACGGGGTAATTTATCCCACAAAAAAAAAAACAAAAACCAGAAAAGAAAAGGCTCTTACAGTGGAGGGGAAATGGGGGAAGGTGAGAGGGAATGAGTGAATCTTATTCTCATAGGATTTGACTTAAGAAGGGAATAAGATACACACTCAAC
>NW_020954550.1:37385983-37386243 GCF_900497805.2 Vombatus ursinus | reverse complement strand
CTTCTTCTGGTTATATGTTTTGATCTTCTTTGTCACCAAAGTGAGATAATATAGTCTGATTTTTTTTGCGCTGCTTACTCATGATCCTGGTCAATTACTTGAGTTTTAAAAGTCTGCTTCCAATGTGAAGAGTGTACTGTCCCAAGCTTCGGGGGTTTGTACAGCTGTTTTCAGAGGTACTTTTAGGGACCTGAAAATTTTCAGTTCTTCCAAGGTGGTATGATGAGGGGCGAGGTGTTTCCTCTCCACCACCGCAACAA
>NW_020954550.1:37385810-37385885 GCF_900497805.2 Vombatus ursinus | reverse complement strand
GCTCCACCGCACCAGTGTTCCTCCTTGCCCCAGGACTGCCCCTCAGAACTGTGACCCAGATTCAAGCATCGGTAC
>NW_020954550.1:37363587-37385739 GCF_900497805.2 Vombatus ursinus | reverse complement strand
AAGAGATTCCTGCCTCAGCACTGGCAAAGAGATCCCTGCAATCCCCCTCTGATCAGCAACCGGATTCCCCTTAAGTCTGTGGGCCAGAAGCTCAGGAAAAAGCCGCGGCTGAGACCTAGCTCCTCTCTCACTGCAGTCACAGACTTTTCCCACTGACCTTCTAAGTTGTCTTTGGCGTTCAGGGGTTGAGAAGTCTGGAAACCACCACAGCTGCTTGCGATTTAGTCCTCTGAGGCCTGCTCCAGGGTCGCTGCAGCCTGCCATGCCCATGCCCATCTCCTCTCCCCGCCGATCTCCTCTCCCCGCCCTGTGCGATACACCTTTCCGATCAACCATCCAGGCTGACTTTGGCTGGAAATTTGTTTCACTCTGTCTTTTTGTGGGTTCTGCTGCTTTAGAATTTGTTTAGAGCCATTTTTTTTTAGATATTTGGAGGGCTTTGGGAGAGAGCTCAAGACAGTCACTGCTTTCCCTCAGCCATTTTGGCTTCACCCCAACAAAGCTTATTTTAGTATATTTTATTTCAAAAACAAAAATAGTCTTTTTAAAAAATAAGTCCTCTTTTTTCTTTTATTTCAATAGTAATAATCAGTTAATAAACATTTATTAAACATAAGTGTCAGGCAATGTGTTCAGTTCTGGGATACAAAGAAACAAATGAAAGAACCTGTACCTTTAAGGAACTTAGGTAATATAAGCATTTGTTATGATTAAGTGTAGCCATGTGCAGAGTGCTAGGTGAGAGAGATAAGAGTTAAGATGCTCCTTAGTCTCATGGACCTTACATTAGCAAGGGGTACAAGACCAACATGGAAAGCTCTTATGTCCAGTATTTCCTGATAGGTATTTTAGAGAGCTAAAAAGCAAAGTACCATGTGAGATATGAGGACATAAAATTCTTGTGGACAGGAGGAGTGGTACTGGGTCAAGGAAGGCTTTTTGTTGCATTGAGCATTTGAGTTGGCTTCTAAAGAATGGGTAGGAGTTTAACAGGTAGAGGAGGCTCTTCAAGGGTTGAGAAACATCTTGCTCAAAGGTATAAGAATACAGGGTATATCTTGCAGGTAGAAAGCACCTCTATTTTACAGGAAGAGAGTTCCTTCTATGCAATGTGTGGAGGCAGGTAATTAATATGAGACAAGTCTGAAGATGGCCAGTAATTAACGAGATAAGACTGGAGATGCTGAGTGGTGCCAGCTTGTGTGGATGGCCTGGAATTCCTAACAAAAAACTGAATTTTACTTGGTGTTGCTCCATGATCAATGGATATGTAAGAAAATTACATGCCTGGACAATAAGTCCATGAATTTAGAATTAGAAAGTACCTGAGACATCTTAAGGTATATGACTTCATTTTACAGCAGAAGAAATAGGCCCAGAGAGTTTAAGTGATTTGCCCAAAGTTATACAGGTACTAATGGGATTTAAGCTCTTTCTCTGACTCTAAAAGCCTTGCTCATTGTACCACAACTTCTTTATAACTATGTATTAAGAAAAATTATTCTGGCAGTGATATGAAGGATAGATAGAAAGAAGAAGACATTATATTCAGGAAGGCTTGTAAGGAAACTGATGCAAAAACTAAGTGCGTGGTAATTTGAGTCTATGTTAGGGTAGTAGCAGCATAAATAGGAGAGGGGATAGGTTTTTTTTTTTTTGTTACAGTTACTGAGAAGATAGAATCAAAAGAAACTTAACTTTTTGAATGTGAGAAGTAAGAAAGTTATGGGAAAAAATTGTGAGTTTGGTTTTGTCTATGTTGGAGGATGTTGAAGGAGATCATTGATAAGAGAGTGAGGATTCCAGAAGGAACAGTGGAATAAGTGAAGAGATGAGAATAGAGAGCAACAAGGAGGATAGAGGCAAGGGTTTGGGAGGTGGGAAGATGAGCATCATATACTTTCAGCTAGGTGATGAAACTGCATGATTGGGATAGGGAAACTAATATAGCTGGAGTTAGTATGTTCCTTATGCAGAAGTGAATTGGTAACAGTATTTTATTCACTAAACCCACCTAGAAGCTGAGAAGGAAGTTGGAGTCATTTGTTGGTGTGTACTTCTATAAAGTTTCTCTTTTACAAAAGTATTTTAGCTCTTTAAGGTAGGGGATTGGGGTGTTGGGACTCTGAACTCTAGACTTCGTGGCCCCCGATAGGAATGATGAAGAGCTGCAGAAATTCTGTCCAGCTTGCCTAGTTTCTTCCATGTGATCTTTGGCTTTTTGACTTGGGTAATAGGGCCATGGGCTCTCAGCTTTCTGATGCCAGGTGGGAGAGGGATATAGGACTCCTGAACTAGATCCTTGCAGTTTTTGCTGGTATAGTAATATAGTGATCCAGGAGACACATTGGCAATCCTTAGTAAACAGAAGAGCCACATGATCACTGTGTGTTTTGCATGCAGCCTTACTAAATTCACATTCATTGTAATATTAAACATAGATGGTCTTTGTATAGTTCTTTTAAAAAGAAAGTTTTTATTGATGTCTTCTCTTTCTTACATCACCATAGTTATCCCCAGCATTGCTCCATCTCCCTGCCCAGAGAACCATTCCATTGAATGAATAATATTTTTTAAAGAGGAAAAAAATCAGCACCATCAATCAATACATTGAAAAAAATCCAAAAAAAAGTAATGTGTAACACCTGTGGATGTCTCTCCTATACAAAGTGGTTGATTGGTGATGTCGTCTCATATTTCTTCATTTAAATGCTGCTTGATCTTTATAATTTTGTTACATTTATTCTTGATTTTTGGATGTGTGGTTATTCTTTCCATTTTCATTGTTGTAGTTATTGTGTATATCATTTTCTTGTCTCTGCTTCACTTTGCTTTAGTTCATGTGGCTCTTTCCATGCTCCTTTGTATTTATCACATATGTAATTTCCTAAAATTCCATTACATCTATATACCACAATTTGTTTAACCATTTTCCAGTCAGTGGGCATCTGCTTAGTTGCCAGTTCTTTACTATCACAAAAAGTGCTTCTATAAATATTTTGGTGTATATGGGGACTTTTTCCTTACCAATGACCTCCTTGGGATATAAGCCCAGTAATGGAGTCTCTGCTTCAGAGACTGTGGAAAGTTTAGTCACTTTATTTGCAGGGTATAATGCAAAAACTCAGGGTTTTGCATTTCTCTCATTATTAGTAATTTGGAACCTTCTTTCATGTGGTTGTGAATACTTTGCCATTCTTTTCTTGAGAATGGTTCAAATCCTTTGACCAGTTACCTCTTGGGAAATAGTTATTAGTCATATAGTTATTAGTTGCTTATATGTTTTAGATATCAAACTTATCAAAGAAAGTTGATATAAAGATTTTTCCTATTCTACCACTTCCCTTCTTATCCTAGGTGCATTAATTTTGTCTCTCTATATGTTTGCTCTGTAGGTTTTTTATCAAAAAACGGGGCTGTATTTTGTCCAAGGATGTTTTGGTTTTTAATATGATTAACTGTGTTGATTGTTTTCTTAATGTGAACCATCCTTATATACTTGGTATTATGTAGTTCTTCAGTGTTCAACTTTAGAAGTTCAGCATCTTAGTTTGTGGCTATGATAGAAAATTTGTTAATTTTAGGAATATTTGTTTTTACAAGTAATGTGAGCTTAAAATCTACTAGCCACAAGACATAGTTAACCTTCCGGTGTCTGATGACACCTTTAAAATAGGAGTTAATGACCTTTTATTTCATTTATGACAAATGAAAAATGACCATCTTATAGTTTGAGCAATTCTGTGTTCAGGTTGCCAGGAGTGTCATCAACAGGAATATTATTTTTAAAAAGCATATCATTGACTGATGTAGAGTGTTGATACTTTTTAGAAATTCTTCTGCTAAATATGGTTTTAATCTTTTTTCCCCCAAGAAATACAATTTATTTGTATATAATTAACAAAATCCATCAAGAGGAGTTTTGCTTTGATCCACTGCCTTCTGTACTTGATTCACACCTGCAGCTTCAGGGTGTTTTATGTATACCATCTGTTCATATACTCCATTAGCTTTTTTGCTCTTAAATGAAACTGGCTGCTCCTAAGAACTAGCATCTCTGCTTTTTCTGGATTTTCACTGACTTCCTCTTCAGAGAATATGTGTATTTTTATATAAGCCCTCAAGAGAGTATCCATTGCCCTATATTTTTTAAATTTTCATGCCAGTGAGGATCCCACAAAGATTGCATCTACTGGAAACTGGAGAAGGTCTTTCTCCTATGACTTAGTTCTTAGTCTTGATTCCAACACTTAAATAAATTGGTCATTAATGGTTTCATAAGAATACAAGGAAAGCTAGTGGTTCTTTCCCCTATTCTTAAGTATAATTTCTTTGGAAATATATTTTCTGAAAAAAATGTTAGGATTCAGTTTATGAAAATCTGATTTATATACACCTTTTTTATGAACATGTTGATTGCATACAGGTGAGATATCAGTACATCAGAAATAGGCAGTTTCCCATGTAAAGGAAAGGTGTGTGGAAGTTAGAAATTAGAATATTAGGTAAGGCAAAAAAAAAATGTGAATACAACTAGGAATATGTAAATTGACCTCATAACTGATTTTGAATAAAAAGTACTTAGAAGCTGTTTGAAAGAGAGAATATCACTTGAATGAATAAAACATTTATTAAGTGTTTTATTGTTGTTGTTGTTCAGTTGTGTCAAACTCTTTGTGACCTCATGGACCCTGCACATCAGGCCCTTCTATATTCCACTCTCTCCCGAAGTCTGTCCAAGCTCCTTATATACCAAAAGGATTATAAAAGTTATCATCAAAAAGATCTATGACCAGGAGAAGAAATGAACAGATCATCTAGTGATAGTAAAATGCTAAATTCACAGATCTAAATAAAAAAAAGTTCTGGCTATGTCAAAATAGCCATATAATCCTATATATAATGAGTAAAATGGAGGACTAGATATCCTTCTATTGATGAGCAACCCTTGCACTTCATTGGTATCATGCTGTGACAAGTAAGGACCTAGAGGAAGACCTCCAATATATTGGGGGGATCCCCTGTGGAAGACTGACCAGAGTATATGGTGAGGTATCTCAGAAAATGGAAAAGTAGATGGGTGGCACTCTTCTCCTTTTGCATTAGTACCCACATTAATGAGATCACAAATCCATCCAAATTTGTCTTGTTAGACAAGTCATTGATGGGATTTTTTTTCTCCTTAGGGATCAGGATTTAAAATTTGCATGTTTGGGAATAAAGTTCAAGTACATGTGCTAGAGGATAAGAATAAAGAAATCAGGCCACTTTTGGCTTCCTTAGTTAATTATAAAGCTTATTTCTAAAATGATAAGGTGAAAACTAGAACTAATTTATTTTTCATTCTTTACTAGGAATTTCTTGAAATAAATAATAGATTTTATTTTATTGATCTCTTTTGTTTTTAAATTCCTAGTATTTCCTCACTCTGGGTCCTCAATATTAATAATTATGATGAAAGTTTTGAAATTGCTGATAGTGAAAATAAACTTAAATATATTTAAGTAAAATTATGGTCAAATAAGTGTATTAAGAGAATAATCAGAGTTTCTGGGAAGGAAAGTAAAATGTGAAATATAATCTGTTTCACTTATGAAGAGTGTTATATGAATATTTAGGCATTACTAACATTATTTTCCTGGTCTGCCTTGTGATGTTAGCATTTAGTGGGAACAAATGTCACTAATATACTCACGGGTACTGCTAATTTTTTTCTAACTGGATTTAGGAAATATGCTTCTGATTGAGCAAATTTCCTCCAGATTGAAGTTGGGGAATGGTTTTAAGGAAGATCTGTACTTTGTGCCAATGATGCCCACATTTTCCCAGCCTTTTTTTTTTTTTTTAGCCTGTTTTCTTCTGACCCTGTGTTTGTTTAAGAAATTAACATGTACTCTGAGGCCACCTCTGGAAATTTCTCTGTGAAAGTTGTAGGATTTGGAACCAGGACACTTCAGTAGGCCTTAGTTGTGTGCATCAAAAAGAAATATTCATTTGCACATATGGAAAAACACATTTTTTGGATAATATGGTTATGTTGTAGAAACTGCATAAATGTTATTCATTTGAACACCTCCTGCGTCACCACGGTATTATGCAAACACTTTTTGCTCAGTAGAGTTAATGTTACCAGGCTACAGTTTTCACCACTTTTAGGAGTATTGGGGATAGCCATGCCAAGGACAATACTAAACTGTAATATAAACAGCACTGTCTTGAGTGCTTTTAGCTAGAGGATCAATTGTTCCGTTTGGGGGCTAAATATTAGAATAGTCTTGACAAAGGTTGTGATCACTCAAGAAGCCAAATTTCAAAGCTTCTTGGATCAGTTAGTCAACAAGCATTTATGGAGGGCTTACTATATGCCAGGCACTATTCTAAGCACTGAGAATACATATAAAGATAAAAGACAGTCCCTTCTGTCAATGAGCTTACAGTCTAACAAGGGAGATGGTATGCAAACAACTGTGCAAACTAGTTATTTTCAAGATGAATTGGAGATAATTAATAGAGGGAAGTCACTAGCATCAAAATGAATCAAGAAAGACTTCTTGCAGAAGGTCAGATTTTAGCTGAAACTTGAAGGAACCTAGAGAAGTTAGGAGGCAAAGATAAGGAGGGAAGGAGTTCTAAGCATGGGGGACAGCAAGTAAAAATGACAAGAGTCAGGACATGGCGTGTAAGTGAGGAGAATGGCAAGGAGGGTAATGTCAATAGATTGCAAAGAGGCGTGTAAGGAGTAAGAATATTGAAAGGGAAGGGATGGGTCAGGTTGTGGAGGACTTTAAAAGCCAAGCAGAAGATTTTTGTATGATTCTGGATGAGAGCCACTGGAGCTGATTGAATTGGAGAGGGTGTGTGTGTGTGTGTGTGAGATGGTAAAATTTGCATTTTAGGAAGGTAAGTTAGATTGCTGAATATAGGATCGTGTGGAGCAGAGAGGCCTGAGGCAGGAAAGCAACTAGGATATTGCAGTAGTCCAAATGTGAAGTCATCAGGGCCTACCTACATTGATGTAGTGGCAGTGTTAGAAGAAAGAAGGCGACATAGATGAGAAATATGACAAAAGCAGAAAAGATAGCACTTGGCAACTGATTGGATAAGGGGAATGGGAGAGTGAGTAGGAGTAACACTTAGGTTGTGAGACAGAGTAACTGTAAGAATGGGGGTATCCTTGATAGTTATGGGGAAGTTAGCAAGAGGGGAGGGCTTGAGGAGGAAAGATAATGAGTTCAGTTTTGGATAAGTTGAGTTTAAGTTGTCCATGAAACCACACACAGTTCCAGACATTCCAATAGGTAGTTGGAGATGTGAGACCAACAGTCAGGAGAGAGATCTGAGAATCATTTGCATTGATGGTTGAAATCATGGGAGGTGATGAGATCAGCAAATGAAATAGTGTAGAAGGAAAAGAAGAGGACCCACAACACAGTCTTTGGGGACTTTCAGAGCTTTGGTATCATATGAATAAAGATCCAGCAAAGGAGGAGGAAGAGGAGTGGATTATATGTTGGAGGAGAACCAAAAGAAAGGAATGTCACAAAAACTTAGAGAAGAGTATAATGGGGAAGAGGGTGATCTCCAGTATGAAAGGATGCAGAGAGGTCAGGAAAAGTGAAATTTGAGAAAGCTCCATTAGATTTGGCAAATAAGAAATCATTGGTAATTCTGAAGAGAGAACTTTTGATTCAATAAGAAGGTCGGAAGCCAGACTGCAAAGAGGTAAGACAGCGAGAGGAAAGGAAGCAGAGACTTTTTGTATACAGCCTTCTTTAGTTGTTTGGCCAGAAAAGTGAGAAGAGATATAGAACGTCTAGCAGTGATGGATAGTTCAAATGAGGATTTTTTGAGGATAGGGGACCCATGGGCATGTTTGTAGGCAGTAAGGAAGGAGCCAGTAGATGGAGAGATTAAAGATAACTGTGAGAGTCGGGATGATAGAGGGAGTAATCTGCTGGAGAAGATGGGATGGAGTGGGATCCCTTGTGCAGGTAGAGGGGTTGGCCACCATTTCATATGAAACAGGGATAGAGGAGATAGTAGCATAAGGTGATGTTAGATGAGGAGGAGGGGAAGAGAGGGAACTCATGGAGAATAACTTCAATTTTTCAGTCAAGTATAAGGCCAGGAAGTCTTCCCAGGCAGGCACAGCTTGGGTGTCCCAAGAGAGTGCCTGGAAGGAGAGTGCCTGGAATGCCCCCAGGCAAGCCAACGAGTGGGGCTTAGATGTCCAGAGACTGTACCCAGAATGACCCTAAACTGAACAAACTGCTTGCTTTGGAGTTTGAATGTTCAAGGATTGAGTCTGGATCATTAAGTTCAGTTGATTTACTGAAATAGTTTAGATCCTCATTAATGCTTACTAGATTATTATACTAACTTTCTAATTGTGGTTTACTTGCCTCAAATTTCTTCACACTTCATTCTACCCTACATTGCTGCCAAAGTGATTTTCCTTATACACATCTATATCCATGTGGATCTCCTCCTCTTTTCAATTCCGGTGACTTCCTATTGCCTCTAGAATCCTGTACACATTTCTCTGCTAAGCTTTTAAAGCCCTTCACAACCTGTTTTTTTTCCCCTTCATTACCCACTGTTTTTCCTCTTGCACTCTGATCTAGTTTCTCTGTTTCTTTCACACATCACTCCATTTCCTTTCTGTGCCTTTGCACTGGCCATCCCCTTTGCCTTGAATGCACTTCTTCCAATTTTACCCTTTTTACCCTAAAACCCCTCTCTTTTTTTAAGATATAGTTCAAACACCACTTCCTATATTGAAGCTTTTCCCAATCACTTCAAATTCTAGTGTCTTCAATCTCAAACTACCTTGTATGTAATTTTATTAATTTTTACTTATTCCCTTTTTATTTAATATATATTTATATATGTCCCAGGTATCTCCCACATTAGAATGTAACCTCACAAGTGTTTTATTCTTTGTATTTATATTCCCAGTGCCAGACACAAAGTAGACACTTAATAAATGGTTGACTGATTGTATTTTTTCAGGTGATACCTCAGAGTTATTTTAATCTACATTTTTCTGATTATTAGTGATTTGAATACTATTAAAGACTGTAGTTGATAATTTGTACAAATGTGGAGGTAGACTTATAGATGGGAAGTTGTTGGTGTTTTTAGTTGCTTTTTTTTTTTTTAAATAATTAAGACCTGAAAATTTCCCTGTGCTTTTGGTATCTTTCTCTCCTCCTTTGAATTGATTCCTCACAGACTTCATAATTATGTAATCTCCCAGGATGGCTTGATCTAATCCATCTGCTTTTCCTATCTGATCTCTTTAATGCCATTTCTACTTTCTCTGTAAGCACATCTGGAACTGTGATGTTAGAATCCAAATGCAGCAGTTCTTTTTTCCTCAGTGGTGAAACTATTTTATTTTAAAACTCTTTTTTTAGGTCCTTTCCATTTTTATTCTTTGTTCTTCCATTTTCTTTAAATGTCTTCAGGATGACTTTGCTTATGTGCATCTCTTGCCAGACTTAATTTAAATTGGTTAAACTCCCTACTGCTTATTTTAGCTTTATGAGGCAGTAGTGTTCATAAGCTTCCAACATCCTTCTTCTTAATATTTTATAAACAATTATATTTTTCTTGCCTTTGGCCAATGTCTCTCTTTTATTGACAAATAAGATAGGTGTTTGATCATGTGCTTTTTAGGGTCTTTTGGTCTTACTATAGCAATTTATTTCATTAAATTTCTGCATGAAATTATAATCAGTGTTGTGTCATTTCTTCCTGTTTTCCATTTTTATTTATCAATTGCTTGTTTAAGTAGTTCAAATTAAATTTTGTAGATTGCAAATTATATATTCTTCTAATTATTCTTTTAGCTTGTTTTGCTAATCTTGATCTTTGCTCTAACAGTTCAGTGGTTCTAATCAACAGGCTGATTTAGCTATCACTTCCACATCAATAATGGGTCTTTTCCTTTCTGTGAAGATATAATCAATTTCATTTTTTGTATTATTCTAGAGCAGGGTTGGGGAACCTTTGACTTCGAGGCTACATGTGGCCTTCTAAGTCCTTGGATGTGTCCTTTTGACTGAGTCCAAGTTTTACAGAATGAATCTTTTCATTAAGGGTCTTTATTCTGTGAAGTTTGGATTCAGTCAAAGGGCCTCACTTGCAGACCTAGAGGGAGGGCCACATGTGGCCTTGAGGCTGCAGGTTCCCTGCCCCTGTTCTAGAGTGCTTGTTGTGTCCAAATCTTCCTATTACTTTCTTGAAGAAGGTAGGAGTGTGAGGCTTCTGTGTGCTCTCTAAGTCTTTGGCTTTTCTCATTCCTTCTTTCCGATCTATTCTTTCTGATACACTTTTTTTTTTTTTACCATCCTCATCTATTCTGATCTTTAAATTGAAGTTGCTGCACATCAGGGTGCATGTTGATTTATTTTGGAAAGTGTTACTGAATTCTTCATACACTTTCTCTACTTTTTGTCATTGTTGGTACATCAGCTACAGTTATTTTCAAAGATGACCGTGAAAGAATCTTTTTGGTTGTCCTTGGGTATGTGATAAAACCAACTCTGTTGATTTCTTTCTTTGCTCCTTTTTGGAATAGCAATGTCCAGAGAATCTCCAAATCCTTTCTTTGCTATTCTATCCTTCTGTTAATCTCTGCCCTTTATTTTTTTTTTTAATAGTGAGAATGCCAAGTTTTCACTTAGCTGCAATTTTCTTCTTCTGGCTTCATTTATTGTGAGAATGTCTAGTTGACATGGTTTAGTTCCTCCAAAAAATATGTCCATTTGGTTACTGGAAAAGAAACCAACATTTAGGGTACTAACATAAACTGTGGGATTCTTTATACCCTTTCCCCCTTTTCTGCTATGTCGTCACTGACTGTCATTTTGTACTTTTCTTTGTTTTATGGGTTATTGTGGCCAAAGAATTCATCACTAAGTGGCCAACCATCTAATGACAAGCCATTTCAATATAATATCATGGGAAATAAAAGAAGGCCACTGGCTTGTTCTGTGGATTCTGTGGCACACTTAGGAAAGCACATGGATGTGAACTACACAGGACTGGAGGTCTTGATTTGGTTGTAATCTGCATCATTGGAGGGAACATACAAATGGTTGAGATAACAGATTCATTTGAGTATTTGAATTAATAGTTCAAATCTTTTCTCTTGAGAACTGTTTGCTCAGGACTCAACAGTTATTTTTATCATATACCCAGGAAACAATAAAGACTTATTTCATGAGATATTTGGTCATCTTGAATTTCAGTGTTTGTGATGATTATTTTCTGAGAGTTCACAGTGAAAGTAATTGTAGCTTATGTGCCAACTTTGACTACTCCCCATTAGATGTGATTCTTAATCTTACAAGTTTGTGTCAGTTCTCTGAAGATTTGATATGTTAAACTAATCTAATATGTTTGTGCAAATATTTGCTACTCCTCACCTTTACTTCTGATTGAATTTTCATTTCTTTTATTTGTACCAAAACTTTTTATTTACAAATATTAATATTAATATAATATATTTTGTGTTTGAGAATATCCTCTATTTAATGTACAGTTACAAATAATCCCCCATCCAGTTTTGAGAGTTGCCAGTTCTGCCTTTTAGGTGATACTAATGTAGATAGTGGCTCGATGGCGCCGTGGAAAGAGTCCTGGGCCTGGAGTCAGGAAGACTCATCTTCAAATCAGGCCTTAGACGCTTAGTAGCTATGTGACCCTGGACAGATCACTTAACTCTGTTTGCCTCAGTTTCCTCATCTGTAAAATGATCTAGAGAAGAAAATGGCAAACCACTCCAGTATCTTTGCCAAGAAAACCCCAAATGGGGCATGAAGAATCGGTCATGATGAACAAAATCTGTATAGCAAGGCATGTTGTTTGTGAATGGTTTTAGTTGCCCAACCATACAGAAAGCAGGGTAGCTCTATTTTGTTGATCTGTGCAATGTTTTCTGTTATTAAATAACATCTACAAACGTTATCTGTAAAGCACTTAGCACTATGTCTGGCATGTAGTAGGTGATTAATAATGTTTTTCCCCTTTACCTTTGCCTTATTATACACTTTAGTTTGATGCTGCTTTGTTGTATTGTTGATAAAAGCATGTCAGACAGTTCATATTCTGAAAAGACTTCAAGCCTCACTGTCAAACAACCATATCCACAATTGGATGTTCTTATTTATATGGGATGGCTTTCTTTTTCTTGGTTTGAGCTTTAGAAATGAACTGTCATGATATGTGAACAGGAAAAAGGAACAGGGCCACACACATTTTCTTTCGTTCACTCAACAACATGTATATTTGTTTTGTGTTGTATGTCACTAAAACATTCTGTGATGTTTTATCCTCAGCCTGTTCTTTATAACTGAACATCAATTATTTGCTGAATGTAAAGCCCAGAGATAGTTTCATGTAGACTTATGTCTAAATTCTAAATGGCCAAAAGAAAGTAGAATAGTTTTGAACCATTGTAATCTACTTAATCTGCCAACACCTTCACATAAACCAGTCAAGAAAGCAAAGGATTAACAGCTTTTATTGTTTGATTTTTCACAGTAACACAGTGATTAGCTCAAGAGTCCCAAACTTAGTAACAAATCATCTTAACTAGTATCTCAAAAAAAAAAACCTAACAACAGCAAAATATCTAGTAGGATTATCCTACTCTTTTCATGCCTGAGTCGTAGTGCATTAGAATTTTTGGATTTCAGAAGAGGGGAGAGTGATTTTGTAAAGCTTAGATATCTTCCATATTCTGATGTTTGGCTGTGTTTGGGAAGAGATTAGAGAGTCATGGAGAATTTATTAGTTTCAGTAGCTGTGTTGAAGTAGCTAATGAAATGATTTAGGGAAGAAAAAAATTCCTTGTTGCAAAAGACAGAACTATTTGTTCTATAGATTCCTATGTAAAATTTTGTGCTTCTGTCTTTCTTTGGTGAGACTTGCCATTGCAGATTCCAGCTTTACTATTCTGCCCATTATTTTTGCTGTGTAGGACATAAATTCTGCTCTCATAATTCTCATTTCCCTTTTGAACCACTCAGGAACAGCATGTTGTACTTTCATGTTCTCTTCAAATTTCACAGCTCCTCTGTCTCAAGTGTTAGATCATTTTTCTTTGTTTTGTAGCATTTATTCATAGGTACTTGAATCCGTTTACTAGATCTGGAGCTGTATTTTCTTCTGTTGTTAATGTTTTCCCTGTTGATTTATCTGCTTATGCTCAGGGTCTTTGAGTTTTCTTTTCTCCAGAGATCTTTGATAACTTCAGGGTTTTTTCCCTTTCTGATTTTCCCCTCTTGAACACTTTATGACTTTGTCCTCTCAGATGATGGTTTCCTTACGGGCTGGATCTTAAAAGAATCTTAGCCTCCTCCCCAGACTTTGTAGTGCTGGCGCTAGAGGTTTGTGGTTCCCAGGAAGCTTTTTGCTCCTTGAAAGGCTGTGGCCTTGTGGCTATCTTGTCACACCCCTACAACACCCCTCCCATCCCCCCATCCTCATATCCCCCCCCCCCCCACACACAAAGCAAACTTCTGAAGCCTAGAGCCAGTGTCTCCACCATACTGAAAAGAGGGATGGAGGACCAGGGTGTGAGGCTGGGAGTGGGGTTTGTTGTAAGCCTTTGTTGTATCCTAGGGTCTGTTAGTGTAACCTCCCTGCCTGTAGCATGACAGATGGTTTGTGTGAGCTCATGTTTACTGAGGGTCAGTTTATGGATTTGTTCGCTTTTTTTAAACCATCTTTTGGATTCTGGGTATCCTAAACTATTGGGACAGTTAGTGTTGCTTTATCTTTGGTGCATAATTTCTATTTTGGAGAGGTCTGAGAAGTTGTAGGGATCAGAAAATGTCTGGTCCTCCATCTTGTTGCTCACATAACTTGGAAGTCTCATCAATGTGATGTGACAGGGCTGTATCTTGAAATAGAAGGTGTATGAAAACTTTACAGTGCCACAGATCATGTGTCCAATCATGTCAACTCCCTGTGTTATTGGGAAGAATGTGAATTGTACAGTGTAGATGACTTAGTGAAACTTACTCCTGCTGATGATAAAATTCTGTTAAGTTCAAGTATTTATAAAGGATTTATTTCATGGAAGATGGGATGCATCTTGGCAGATTGGATAGTCCACCAGCCTTGGAATTAAGAAGACCTGGATTTAGATCCTGCCTCTGATAGATCCTAACTCTGTGGTCATGGGCAAATCACATAAACTTATAAGTTACAGAGGTTTATCGGGCTATATAGATGGAAAGAATTTCCATAGTGGGAGTTCCCCACACTTAGGAAATCACAGCTATAGGCATGCCTTTCCAGCTTCTCATCCCCCCCATCAAAATAACAAAGGCAAAATTGAGGGCCACTCTCCCTGTCCTTACTCCTACTCCCCTGTGTATAAGATAGTAAGTTAAGCTCCTCTGATAGAGATAGAATGATATGCAAATAGCTGTTAACACAGGGCAGAGTGTGATAAGGGAAGTTAGGGACATACAGACACTGTTCTATGGAAAGCTGGAGACAGGACAAATCACTTCCTCCCAGGGACTCAGAAGACTCATAAGGTACCTAAGTTGGGCACTGAAGGAAGGTTTTTCTCCAGGTAGAAAAGATCCCAGCCACTGATGTTGGTGTGAACAGAGATATGGAGAGAAGAGAGTGTAGAATTAGGAGAACTCTTTTCCAAAAACCCAAACTGGATCTACTCTGAAAATGATAGGCTATAAAGTATAAAATCCTTTTTCAATTAAGTTGTGTTACTCAGTTTAAGTGAATCAATCTGGACAGAAACCATGTATGCAGGTCGTGTTCTTTGTACAAAGCTTTAAATTACATTTTTGAACTGTGCTTTATTTTTACCTAGGATTTTCCTAGTAGTAAAAATGAATATTTTTACCATCTTGGCATATTTCCTCTTATTTAAAATCTGTTGTGTTCATTCCTGATGCATTTGTTGAGCACCTACTTAATGTAAGCCATATTATTAAAGTCCTGACTAACTGAACTGAAAGTACAAACATCACCCTTGGGTTTGGGAAGTGGAAAGAATTTCTTAGTTTTCCACTAAGAAATAAGTACCATAAGTCTCAGGAAATAGAATACCTGTGTTTAGCTTTCTTCCCTTGTTCTTTGATTTATTTTTTTTCAACTTAGTCCTTCTTCTGTGGATTAATTTCTAAATTTTCCCATCTGGAGGAATCAGGATAATAATTTTCTTCATTATTTGATCTGAATTGAGCAGGTACAGTAGAGATAACTACTTGAATCCTTTTCTGGAACTGCTATTAATATCACATTTAACTCCAATTAAAATGATTTTACTCAATTATTTTATTCAACAAGCATAAAAATAATATTTTAAGCTTTTTGATTTGAGTTTTTAAAAAACAAGGCTTTTTATTGCTGTGTCTGGTGAAAAGGTAGATTAATTTCCGTCTTTTTTCCTGCCTATCTTTCTGACTTCTTTTTTTTTTAAACCCTAATCAGGCTGACCATTGTAACATTTCTTATTTGCTTTACCTAAAAGTAAATCTTTGACAACATTATATCTATACTTATATTCATTTTTCACTCCCTGTCCTTTAAACTCCTTAATCTTCTCCCAAAACATACCTCTTACATTGGGGGCTAATGGGATCTACCAATTGATCTTGAAGCCTAAAAGATTGTTTGGTGTCCTCTGTCATTCCTGCTTTCTAGGTCCTGTGGGGATTTCCAGTATTGAGGGAGGCTGGGAGACACTTGGGTTACCAAGTGAATTATTTTCCTCTGTCATACTTTGCTTAAGTTTTCTTCAGTGTACTTTTTTTCCAGTTGGCTAATTGTATTTTTTAAGGACTTTTCTACCTCTCTCATTTGACTTTTAAAATCCTTCTTGAGCTTTTTTAAGAAGGCTTTTTGGGCTTCAAACCAATTCATATTCCCTTTTGAGGTTGCAGATGTGGGTTTATTGACAACATTGTCCTCTTCAGAATTTCTGCCTCGATCTTCACTCTTCTCATAATATGAATCTATGGTACATTTCTTTTTGCTCATGGTGTTTCCTTATTCCCTGTCCTTTAAAGAGATTGAGCTCTCTTGCTGGAGAGCGGAGGGCACTGACCCAAGCTTCTTATGTTGGGAGCCTAGGTCTTGGTCACTGGCTTTGTGTGCTAGGGTCTCCGATGTTGGCAATTGGAGGCTGAAGGGTTCTGGCAGCTTACCTGGGGTTGGACTGGAATCAGCAAGGCTGGAACTTTTGGGCAACTCTTGGTTGCCTGCTTTTCCTTTCTTTTTGCTTTCTTCAGCACCTTTCCGATGGATCTTGCAGGGTGTTTATCCACTTGGGGCTTTTTGTAGTGCTGCTTCCTTTATTTTATTTTATTTTTTATTTTTATTTTTGGCTAAGCAATGGGGTTAAGTGACTTGCCCAGGGTCACACAGCTAGTAAGTGTTATGTGTCTGAGGCTGGATTTGAACTCAGGTCCTCCTGAATCCAGGGCTGGTGCTGTATCCACTGCACCACCTAGCTGCTTCCCCCCCCCCCCCCATTTTTGCTGTAGAATACTAAGGCACTTAGTGGTTTTCTGAGATGATTTCCACTGGTTCCCCCACCCTCATTGAGGTACTTAGAGGTCCAGGTGTTGGTGTTTGCCTGCTCTACCACCTGGGTTTCAGGATATCCTCCTGGTGTGCTAAAGTGGGGCTTTCTGCTATTTTGCTGGAATGCCTTTTGTTCTGTACTGCTCCCCTTCCCCCAGGGCAAGAGGGGCCTTTTCCATTAATCTCTCTAGCTACCTGGGCTACTGTACTGCTGCGCCTGTCTTTCTTCTGGTTCATCTGTTCCAGGGTTTTTCCTGGGGTGATATTTTCTGGGCTTTCAGAGGTTGATAGGGGAGGGTGAGAGCAACCTTTTTACTCCGCCATCTTAGCTCCCGGAAGTGGAAGTCCTTTGTTTAAGTTTTAAAACAGTGAATTGCTCCTAACCTCAAGTGTCTTGTTTGTCCATAGATCACAGGAAAATTTCATATGCATTATATCATACTAAAACATGTTATTTTTGTGTACCTCTAGTCTGTACCACATCAATCATAATTCAGTCTGTAGGTAAATAGATGGATACTTGGGTGGCTGTGATTTAACAGTCGAAAGATATAAAAGGTATGAATTCTAATCTTAAATTTGCTTTCATTATGTGGTAACACTTTGCAACTGTTTTACAACCTTTCAGTTGGGAGCTGCAATCTAGAAATGATTTAAAGCTTTTGACAGTGGAATGAGTGAGAACACGCCTTCACTCCCTGGTCAGATGAAGTTTCCTGGCTGATTGTGGTGTGGTGAGAGAGTAGAGGGGAATTGGCTCAGGAAGTAGTTTGGCAGATAAAAGAACTATAGACCAGGACTATTTTTGCCTTACTTAAGTAGACCAGATAAATATCCTGATATTAGGCCACTAGGTAGAATTTTGAGGAATGAAAAGCTATTGCTACTTTACATAGTGAAAATTTTCAGAACGTACTTCGTAGACTATTATAGTTTCTAGGCATTTAGTGCACCTTTGGAAAAACCATAGAATCGAAAAAAGAGACAACAAATGAATAGGTTAACCTAAGAGAATTATATGTAAAAAGTAATTTTGCCTGGGAAAGCTTGGTAAAGGATTTGAGGCAAAAAGTAAGGATCTTGAATGTGAGCCTATAGCACAGAGTCTGCTGTGTGGCCTAGAGAAGGGGAATGATTCAGCTAAAGAAACTAAAAAAGAAGACAAAACTGGTGATAGATGTTAAGAATCAGCCAGAGACAGATAAAGTAGTGAATCCAGTGGTGTCTTGAGCTTTAAATATGGCGTTGACTAAGACTGACTAAGATTCAAGAGGGAAAGGAAATAGAAAGGGGAAATTCTGTTCTTGGTTTGATTTTTCACTAACAAGGAATAATTGATGGGGTTGAAATCATGAGAGAATCTTGAGCGTGGAGGATGACCATTCCCACCCAGAGTTTGTAACAGAAGGGATGAAATCCATGCCTAGTTCATCCTGTGGTCTAGATTTTGGGAAAGCAGATTTCAAAGGGTTTGGAGGAAGGATAGACAAGATCACCTGGACTAAAATGGTATAGGTCAAGCCAGCCAAGGATGGATTGGAGAAACTTGAGAATGAAATTCTGATGACACAAAACTCTCAGGAAAACAATTCCAATGAGAAACAAAATATGGTATCTGTATAAATGACTCTGATGGGGGTGAAATAATTCACCAACCAACTTAGATTTTAAAAAGAAATGTATAAAAGAGGAAACTCTTTTATAGGTAGGTAACAAGGGGTAAATTTAAGAGCATAGCACAGTCATGTTAAAGCAGTATTGAGAGTTCTGAAGCTGGAATGAATTGAGACTGAAAAGGGAAACTAAAGACAGTGAAGAAGTGGTCTTTCTTTCTTTTCTTTTTTTTCCTTCTTTTCTTTCTTTTTTGCTTTTTGGTTAGGCAATGGGGTTAAGTGACTTGCCCAGGGTCACACAGCTAGTGTTATATGTCGGGGGCCAGATTTGAACTCTGGTCCTCCTAAATCGAGGGCCGGTGCTCTATCCACTGTGAGAAGTGGTTTTTTTAATTGCTACTAAAAAGGAGGCCCAAAGAATGGATCGGACAGAAAAAAGCTAAGTCACATTGTTTTGATTTTGCTTATTTTCTCTATCATGAGGAGTGACTTTTACGTTGGACATCGCAGAACAAAAATGACAAACAGGGAGTCAAGCAAGAAGATAATAAGACAGCAGCTAGTGAATTCATCACTATGATGATTACAAGCCACGGTTAGTCATTTTTGTATTTGAAAGAATTCCTTCCAGTAAGGCAGATCAAAGTTCATTCGTATCTTGTGCATATCTTGTTCATGTTTTCTTAAATTATTCATGGAGTGTCCATCTGTCATGAGTGCCTTTCTCCAGAGGTTCCTAGCTTGTCATTAGGGCATCAAAAATATTGGTTAATATCTATCTCATCCTATTGAAGTATTGAAAAAAAGTAGTGATGCTACTGATAAACAATAACTAACTGTGGATTAAGAGCAAAGATGAGGGGCAACTATTGAGGTGGGGAAACAAGAGAGCATTGTAGTGTATCTGAAAATTTTGAAAAAGAAAATTTTGAAAGTTGATGGAGTAATTCCTACTGAGAGTAATTAGGTTTGGAATTGATTTTTTTTTTTGGTATTGACCTAGGAAAACAAGTGATAACTCAGTAAAAGATTTTAATCTCTGCAAAAATCAGAAACTCTCTGATTTCCAGTCAACGAAGTTACAAAATTGTTGCGGTTCTGTTGAAGCAGCATATCACATTCTTACCAAACATACTTAGAAGGTTTAAAATTTTTTTTTTATAACAAATTAACTCTGTGCATCAGGATTCTCAGTCTCATTCTCAATCAAATCCAAAGCAAGAAATGAACTGCAGGCTGAACCTGCTGTGTGGGCAACCTCTTTAAAAATCTGTACCAAGAATAAAATTATCAGTCGAAAAGAAAAAGAATTAAGGATCTCACTAATTTTGCTGTGTACCAAGAGACACTTTTTTTGAATAATCAATCCATTATCTTATTTCCTATGTGTCCATGCATGTTGTAAAATCCAAAATTTATTTCCTTTCATATTGAATAGTGAATATGTAGAAGTTTGCTGAAAGCCAAGAGGTACGGGGTCTAGAAAAGATGTGGAACCTCCGCAATACCACAATCCCAGAAGCACTGACGTTTAATTAAAGTTGTAGATTGCCCAAAGGTCAAATGAAGAGCACATAGTGGATGTAAATCAACTATAGCAAATTATAAAAAACAAAATGTGCAAGAGCTATGGCATAAAACATAATATAAGAAAAATGTTTGAGCAGGAAAAGAGTGAAGGCTGGTTCTGTGATGTGAGCAGGAAAGAATGGATAGTTAGCTCTTTCTTCCCATGCCCCTGGCTGACTGTATCACAATAGCTGGACTCTAGATTTTACAAAACTCTACTTTTCCTTGAGATGGGAGACTAAAAGAAACGGTGCAGAATGTGTGTTGCCATAAACATATGTGGCTATGTTCTTTCTGCAACAAACACTTTGCCTGTGGTTACCAGTATCTTATTTATATTGTGTTGAAGATCATGATATGTTTATTAAGTGGAAAGCTGATAAGGTTATATAAATGTTCTATTTCAGAGTGCCAGAGAGTCTTAATTTGGAAAGTGATTTTAGAATTAAATTGCATGCTTACGATTGTGATTGCCAGCTTCTACCATCTAGTTTGTGACAGTATCACAGTTATGTCTTCTCACAATCCAGCCATAAAGAAATTATGTCTGTGTTGTAGCACTCTAAAAAATATTTTATTGCTATATTTTATTGCTATGGGAATACTTTTTTTTAATGTGGTGAGTGTTTTATAATTTTTTTTATTGTAAGATGTTAAAGGACATGTTTTTGGAATTTTTGTTTTTTTCCAGTCTTGTTTTTCTAACCTCATTCCTTCATCCCCTCTGCCCGTTTTGTAAACTCACATGTTTGTTAAGTGGGGAAAAAAAAAAAAGAATATTCTTGATTCTTAGAACAGACCAATACCAAAGAAAACAAAACCTTGGAAAAGTATAATTTCTTCTTGAATGATCCTGATTTCTTTAGTTTACAGTTGGAGACTGGTAATGTAATAGTGAATCTTGGGTTAATCTCAGTCTCTTTCAAATGAATTTCTCAGAAATCAGCACACTTTCACTAATCCAGCTACCGCCTGTACGTCTTCTATTTGCCCTGTTAGTGCCTGAAGTTAACGTGTCTAGTACTGAGATATTCCTTCTTCTCCCATGAAACCTTTTCCTTCTTCTGACTCTTCTTTGTTTTCTAATAGTGTTATTACTGCTTTTTGTTGTTGTACAATTGTCATTCCTGATAGCCTTTTTTCCACCCCTGCACATGTTGACTATTATTCAGTCTTCAACTTTTTTTGTCTTCTGTGCAGCAATTGACCCTGTTGACCAGCCTCTCCTTTTGAATTGTCTCTTTTCTCTGAGTTTTCATGACAATTCTCTTTTTTCTTTTCCCGCTCCTGAGTCCCAAGTATCCCTTCTCTGTCTCTTGCTCAGTTACCGTTCACACCACACTTCAGTAGTGTGTTGCCTAAGGCTCTGTCCTTAAGGCTATTTCTGTCTGTCTGTCTAGCTATCTCCCTCTCCCTTCCCCGTCTCTATTTTCCTCTCCCTTCCCCTTCTCTTTTTACCTGCCTCTCCTTATGATGTTGGTATTACAAATATTACTGATGGGGTTGGGATCTGGGTCCCAGAAAGGAAAAACCCTGGACTTTCCCTTATGGCCAAATCTCTGGTATTCCCCTGAGGCTATAATCCCATCAATTGGCCTTTCATTGTGGACCTCTCTATGGCCCCAGGCCACTTCTCCATTCTCTCTTGGCCATGTGGTCCAGGTCCCTGGAATTCTGTTACTTCATAGACTACTTGGCCACTCCTAGATCCTTCCCACAGTCTTGCTGTATATAAGGTCCATCTTGTCTCCATTAAGATGCTCAGATTCCTAAAATCTAGCCACTGCTGAGATTCTTAAAATCTGCCCGTGGCTTAGATGCTTATAATCTAGCTATGGCTCAGATTCCTAAAATCTAGTCAAGGCTCAGATTCTTATAATCTATCCAATAAGCCAATAGTTTACTAATGTTCAGACTCCTTAAGAGTCTGCCCAATATGATGGATGTTCTAATAAACCTTGTCTTTGGCTGAAAGAAGGCTTGGGTTGAATTCTTTTGGCAGGACCCACGTGTTATGATTTTGGGGTCCCATGACCCCTGAACCCCTAAGCCGCATTTTGGTGGCCTGTACGGGAAATTGCCTAACCCCAAGTTCTTCTCCAGCCAAGACTGGAAGGTATGTAAACCTCCTCTCCCTCCCTTTCTTGCTCTGCAGTTGGGGTCGTTCTCCAAGCACCAAGGCTCCGAGGTGCTTTTCTGTTAGACAGTTACGAGGCTGTCTTGCACTTGGCCTGATGCTCTCATCTCAGGCTCTTGGTCCCCTGGGTCGGTTCAAGGCCATGGGCCTGGGTACACCTTCCGCAGCATAGAGGACAAGGACGGATGCCCTATCTGGAAGTGTATCTGTTAATTCCCTCGGCACTAGGGAATTGGGGAAAACTGCAGTTGCTTT
>NW_020954550.1:37357127-37363577 GCF_900497805.2 Vombatus ursinus | reverse complement strand
TTAATGTGTAAACTAGCCAAAAAGTTTGGGTTATGTATGGCTTGCTGAGAATTTGCAAGTATTTAGAAATCTCTAATGCTCGGTTCCAGTCAACCTCCTCTTTGGGAGCCTCTTGAGTCAGGCACAGCTGTATGCCCCATCAACTGGCCTTTCATTGTGGACCTCCCTATGGCCCCAGGCCACTTCTCCATTCTCTCTTGGCCATGTGGTCCAGGTCCCTGGAACTCTATTACCTCATAGACTACTTGGCCACTCCTAGATCCCTCCCACAGTCTTTCTGTATAAGATCCATCTTGTCTCCATTAAGATTCCTAAAATCTAGCCACTACTGAGATTCTTAAAATCTAGCCATGGCTTAGATGCTTATAATCCAGCTGTGGCTCAGATTCCTAAAATCTAGCCATGTCTCAGATTCTTATAATCTATCCAATAAGCCAATAGTTTACTAATGTTCAAACTCCTTAAGAGTCTGCCCAATATGATGGATGTTCTAATAAACCTTGTATTTGGCTGAAAGAAGGCTTGGGTTGAATTCTTTCGGCAGGACCCACGTATTATGATTTTGGGGTCCCAGGACCCCTGAACCCCTAAACCGCATTATTACTATCGTTCCTATTTTACAAATAAAGAAAACTGAGAGTGGCTCGGGGATATTAACTGGTTTTCTCATGGTCACGTATCCCCATGGTTAAAGGTGGTTTTTGAATTTAAGTCTCTCCGTACTCTTAGTCCAATATTCCTTCAAGTATACTATCCTACTTGTCAAGACCAAGCTGAAATGCTGTATCCTTTCTGTGAGGTATTCCCTGGTGCCTCTAGTCAGAAGCACTCTCTCCTCCTTCCTTTGAACTCTTTACCTTTTTTATTGCCTATTTATATTATTATATTGTATTAGAGTTGTATTAGAGTTACATAGTATGGTTATGTATGTGTGTGTACATGTATGTGTGTGATCTCTCCTCCCAGTCTGGTCAGGAAAGGAAGGGATGAGGAATTCTCATTTTTGTCCTCTTTAGAGCATTTCACATAGTATATGTTCAGTTAATATTTGGTATCTTTCACATTTGCTGATCAATAATTTATTGTAGTTCTGATCCTGCTGGGTATAGTGGTATGGTGTTATAGCAGTATAGGGTATTCTGTTGGGTAGTGGTATAGAGTCCTAGGGGAAACATTTCTTACTGTCTTTGTCTTCTTGCCATCCACATTTACTTGATAGTCATCTTGAATGTCATCACTGGCATAGATGGAGTGTCATACGACTTTTTAGAGAAGAGGGTGGTGGACCATGCTAAGGAGGAAGATCCTGCAAACTGGTTGCTCACTGCAATGTTTAAGCTACCTTGCTTTGGTTACTTTTGCTTTTGGGTGTGGAGATTTCTAGGTCAATCAAGGTAGCATTAGTACAATTAGTACAATTTCAATGTATGACTAAATAAATCTGTATGTGTGACTAATAGACCAGTGCTTTTGTGGTGTGTGGTCGGCCTGCCGGCCGTTTATGGAAAGTGATTGTAGGAAGAAGAATGTCTTCCACGTGAAAATTCAAGAGTTGGCTTCACTTGAAGTAGAGAATAAAATAAAATGATCCATGACATAGTCTGTGTGGACTGTTAGAACTCATAATTTGAAACAGAAATCTTCCTTTTTTTTGGCCTTTCAACTTTTACCCAAAGATTGGGTAGAAAAACTTATCTTTTTCAGTCTTCTTTTTATTCTTTCTCTGGTGGACTTCTGACAGTGCTGACAGAGAAATCCTGATTGACCTTCTCACTCCCTCACCTTTTGTGTGCCTTTTATGTATTTCTGTGATGGAGAAGAATTTTTCCTCTACTTGTTCTTCTCACTTATTGACAGAAATGAAGAAGATTGAGTAGTTAGTTAGCACATATGATACAAAGAAGGGTGTATCCGTTGTACTTTTTTGCTCTCTCTTCCTAAATGCTTTATGATTATATAAATTTCAGGAAAGCTATTAAAAAAAAAACTATGCCTCCCTGTGTTGTTTTTTAAAGTTTGTCTTGATTAAAATGTTAGCTTTTCTTCCTGGTTGAAAAAAGTACAATAACCCATCCTTGATAAGTGCTTTCTTGTATTTTAGAAGTCATAAAATCACAGATTTCATAGAAAGGAACAATGTACTTGGGTCATTAAACCTCTGTTTCTAATTAGTGTGTATATTGTTTCTTAATGGACTTATTCCTTCTGGCCAGAAGGGAGCTAGTGACATTTTTTGGAACTTGTATTACCCTAGTAGGATATTTTATACCTTATGCACTTAGAATGGTCATGTAAATGCTGCAGCGTTGGTTCAACATTTTTCTCAGTGATTTATCCAGAATTATATGTTCAATTCTGCAGTTGTCAACTCAGTTCAACAGATCTTTATTAATCTCTTACTGTGTGCAAGATTCTGTACTAGTCACTGGGGATATAAAACCAAAAAATAAATAGTCCCTGAGCTTCATTTTGTTGCAGAGATAAGTAATAAAATGTAAGTTGATGAAGAAAAGAACATTAACATTTAGAAAAGTGGAGTTGTGGATGAGAAATCAAGGAAAGGTTCACTTAGGGAGTGATACCTGGGCTAAGTGTTGAAGGATAGTAAGGCTTCCTAGAGGCACAGTAGAGGAGGGAATACATACAGGCCATGGAGGTCACTTGGGTGAATGCTCAAGGCAGCAGGTCATCCAGTTTAGATGGTATGTGGGGCACATGAGGGATAGTGATGTGAAACAAAGCTGGAAAGATTAGTTAAGACCAGATTGTGGAGCATTTTAAAAGCTGAGTTGAGCTGCATGTATCTTTTGTTAGAGGCAAAAGCTATAGAAGGAGAGGGATAGCCACATCATTCATCAGAGAGGAATGTGGTCACATGTGAGCCTTAGAAATATTATTTTGGCAGCATGTGGAGCTTCTGAACATCTTCACTGGCTCTACTCAAAGAGGCTCAAGGATTGATGAGGGAAGAGGCTGAAGGCAGGGACACTGATCGTGAGGACATGGTGGTAGTCCTGGCAAGAGGTTACGAGGGTCTGAGTTGGGGTTGGAAGCTATATGAGTGCAGACGAGGGGATGTAGGTTGAATTTGAGATATTAATGGGATCCGTGTAGAGATGCTTTGTAAGCAGAGTTTAGGGGAGAGATTAATGCTGAATATAAAGATTTTGGATCTGTCTAATATCTTAAAGATGATAAGTGAACACAAAGGAGTTGAATGAGACTATTAAAGGAGGTGGTCTAGTGACAGAAGAGGGTCCACGCAAGAGCCTTGAGGGACATCCCAGCTTAGGAGACAGGACATGTATTATGAATCATCAAAGGAAACTTAAAATGAGCAGGGGGAGATAGGCAAAAGGAGATCCAGAAAATAGTGTCATAGAACCCAAGGGACAATAATTGAATGAAAAGTATTAAGTGCTTTCTATGTGTTGAGTGCTGAGGATACAGATTCAAAAGAGAGACAATCTTTGTTATAAAGAAACTTACATTTTAATGAGGGGAGACAGCATAAAAGGAGTTGTGATCAGTGAGGGATTTTCTGGTTTATGAAGTCCTGGGGTGATAAATAGAATAAATAGATAAATAGAGAGGAGTATTTTGGCATGCTTCCTATTGCTGGCTGACCACTCCTTTTCATTCTCCTTTGATGGCTTATCATCTGTGTGACACCTCCCAATTGTGGATATTGACCTAGGTTTTCTCCTCCCTCTACACTCTTTCTATTTGTAATCTCATTTGCCCTTGTGGGTTTAAATAATCATCTTTGTGCAGATGATTCTGAGATATCTCCCTTATGCCACATGTCACTTAAAGTTCCCAAATTATTCTTCACAATTTCATATTTTTCTCCACTCACTTGGCTACCACCTTAGTTCAGGCTCTTATTGCCTTTCGCCTAGATAATTGCAACAGCTTCCTAATTAATCTGCCTGCCTCAATGCTCACTTGACTACAGTCCATTCTATATAACTTTATATTGCTGTCAAAGTAATTTTCCTTAAATACAGATCTGACCCTGTGACTCCCTTAATCATTCAACTCTAGTAGCTTCTTGTTTCCTCTAGCATAAAATTTAAACTTCCCTACTTAGCTTCATGGTCTTAACCTAAAGGTCGACTTCTTGGGATATTGCTTCCCTCCCAGCACTCTGCAATCCAACTACATTAGCCTTCTCTCTGCTTCTTCTTTTTTTTTTTGGTTAGTCTTTTGGGGTTAAGAGACTTGCCCAGGGTCACACAGCTAGTAAGTATCAAGTCTGAGGCCGGTTTTGAACTCAGGTCCTTCTGACTTCAGGGCCGGTGCTCTATCTACTGCGCCACCTAGCTGCCCCCTTCTCTTTGCTTTTTACATACTATCTCCTGTCTGTGTCTTTGCACTAGTCATTCTGCCATTCCTGAAATGCAGTTGCTTTCTTCTGCCTCATGGAATCCCTCTCTTCCTCTAAGATTTAGCTCAAGCACCATCTTCTGCATAAAGACTTTGCTGATTCCCCTCAGCTGCTAGTACCTTTTTCCTAAGATACCTTATGTTTAACTACTTTGTGTATATTTGTATTATTAGCTTTATCTTTGTGCTGCATGTATTTTCATATGTCTTTGTACATGGTACTCAGAGAATAGGGGAAGGTGGTGCTATAGAAAGCTTGAAGAAGGGTAAAAAATTTAAGTAACCACTGTTGTGAGTATGATAATAAATCAATTAGGGAAGTATATTAGGATTGCATTGTTGCTGTGAGTCTCCAGTTGAGATTGGACTCGAGTCATCATGATTCCCTGATTTTCTCCATCTCCATTCCACAGCATGTGAATAGGAATGAAGGCAGCAGAGAGTGGCAGTAACCCAAGGTTGGTGTTTGGCATGGCATAATCAGTAGTAGGATAAGTCGGCAGGATATTCCGAAGTGGAGGATAGTGTAGAGTTGAACTGGTTCACTAAGGAGTTGAGGTAGTAAAGGGAGCAAAATCTAGCCACTGTAGGTAATGGCACGAGAGAACAGAGGAGTGAAAGGATTGGCAGTTACAATCAGGATTAGTTGTTCAGTCATTTTTCAGTCATGATTGACTTCGTGACCCCATTTGAGGTTTTCTGGGCAAGGATACTGGAGTGGTTTGCCATTTCCTTCTCTAGCTCATTTTACAGATGAGGAAACTGAGGCAAATGGGATTTAAGTTACTTGTCCAGAGTCACAAAGCCAGTAAGCGTTTGAGGCCAGCCATGAACTCAGGTCTTCCTGATTCCAGGCCCAGTGCTCTGTTTATGGTGTTACCTAACTGTTCAAACAGTGAGGATTAAGTACAGGGTCAATAGTTACAAGGTAGAGGGAAGGATGGAATGATAAAAGATTGACAGTACTCCTCATGGCACAGAATTCATTTTATGTCCTTAAAGGCTATGCCTGTTGCACACAAGGTTTGGTGTGTTCTACCAAGCTGGAAAAGGCATCATGTGGAAATGTCTGTTGCCTGTGTACCAGTTTAACATTGAATGGGTTGATCACTAGGTGATAACGTTTTCAGCTATTAAGACTTTTTGTAAGGCTCAGAGGAATATAGCTAAGACTGCATAGTGAGATGAGCCCTGCATAGTGAGATGAGAGTGAAGTCAGCTCTACTGTAAAATTGTTTAACTACTCTCTCTTTCTCTCTGCATATACATATATATGTAAATAAACATTTATTAAGCACCTACAATGTTCCAGGCACTTTGCTAAGCACTGGGGATACAAAAAGAAGCAAAAGATGGTTCTTGCCCTTAAGGAACTAACAGTTTAATGGGGGAGACAACTGATATATTATCTGATACTCTCTCTCTCTCTGTCTCTGTCTCTGTCATAGATCCCTTTGGCAGTCTAGTGAAGCCTGTGGACTTTTCTTAGAATAATGCTTTGAAATTAATAAAATAAAATATATAGGATTACAAATGAAATCAATTGTATTAAGACAAAATTATCAAAGTATTTTTTAAAAAACACATTTATAGCCTCAGGTCAAGAATCTGTGGTTTAGACTGTGATTTTAACAAAAAAAATCCAAATTTTTCCTGTTAAGGGAGGTGGCAAAACAAGATTGAAAGATCATATATTTAGAATTGGAAAGGACCTTAGAAAGCATTTAGATTAACCATTTCTTTTTATAGATGGGAAACTGACTCCAAATGACATGCCTAAGCATACAGAGGTAAAATGGCGTGATGGAGATTTGAATTAAATTCCTCTGACTTAAAAACCGTCACTCTTTCCATCACACTATACAACTGAAAGGGAGCCAAAATGTTTTTGACACTCTCTCTCCGTGCCGCTGCCTTCCCTCTCCCCCCACCCCCAGATAACAAGAGAAACATTACAAAGAAGCAAAATATTGTTTCTCAGATGAAAATTAAAACTTGACAAAGAAGCCCTTAGCAAACTGAAGAACTCTAATGACATAAGAAAATATTATAGGTAAGGGA
>NW_020954550.1:37354310-37357115 GCF_900497805.2 Vombatus ursinus | reverse complement strand
TAAAAAAAAAAAAAAAAAAAAAAAAAAAAAAAAAAAAAAAAGCACCAGAAGAAATATTGAATAAGAATCAGAATCAGCAGCAGCACCAACAACATAAAAAATCCCTAGAGATACTCTCAGATGGATAACAAACATACCAAATGAATCAAAGGAAGGAATAAAGTTAAATTTAAAAATCATGAAAGGAATTTATAGAAATAGTGAGGAAATTGGATTCAGTGGAATAGAATATATCTAAGGAAGTCTTGATAGGAAATAGTGGCAATTCTCACCCACACTGAAATGAAAATAAAGGGTTTGAAAGTATTTAAAAATAGAATTAATAGATTGGAGGTTGGAATGACAGATAATACAGTTGTATTAGAAAAGCACAGAAAATTGAACTATACTAGAAAAAACATTTGAAAGTAATGAAGGGGAAAGTTACTCATTTGAAAGAGAGAAAACCTCAGAATTATTGATGCCCTTGAAAACACTGAGGTAGAAAATAATCTGATTGTTGTATTTTAAGATATGTTTTTGAGAAAATTTCCTAGGATTGTAGGAAATAAGTATCAATATTACTGGAATCTGTAAAAATGCAGCAAGGAGGTAGTAAAAAACCTGAATTCATCTATGTACATCATTATTATAGTTCAAAACTATAATGATGAGGACAAAAAAAAATCTTACAAGGCTCCAAAATGAAGAGATTATGTATTTTAGCCATTTCTCAAAAAGATTCTTCCCACCTCAAATAGATTCTTCCCTGTACCCAGAAATAGTTGGAATATAGTATATATGTATGTGTATGTGTGTGTATACATACACACATATATTTTTAAAATAGGCATTCAGACACTGTCTTGGCAAATCTAAGCATTCAGTTTGAAATAAAAAAGTTGACTTTTAAAAACCAAAAAGAAACTAAAGGATGCATGGAGGCAAACTCCATACCTCCAAAGAGCGAACTTGGACAATGGCCTAGAAGGTTAGAGATTTAGAATAATAGATCTTTTTTAACTGTGATTTATTTGATCCAGCACTGTGCCTGTTTAATTTTTTTTAGGCATAAAAATATATAGATTTTTCCTTAATATAGAAGAAAAAGAAAGGGTAGTATAGAGTAGGAGATAATCTGGCCCCTGAGTCAGGAAGATCTGCATTCAGGTTATACCTCTGACCCCTCCTAGCTTTGTGGCAGAATAAATCACCCTGTCCCATACTGCTTTCTTTCAATTAAGCCATGCTGCCTTGTAGTGGGGAGAAACTTTATCTTTCCTCCATCACTTAATAGTTGTGTCACCTTGGACAAGTCATTTCATCTCCATGAATTTCAGGTACATCATGTGTAAAATAGGGAGAATGATACTTGCCTTCTAGGAATTTGTAATCTATTGAAAAGTCAAGATATGAATATAAATAATTATACTTAGACATTACAGAACATTTCAAGTGAGTTGGTATGGACATTAAGTGCTACATGAGTTCAGAGTTGAAAGAAATCACTGTGAGTTGGGTTGATCATTGAAGATGTCATGGAGGACGAAGAATGGGTTGAAATTAGATCAACTTGGGGGAGGACTTTTTTTTCTGGGTTCTACCTTTTTTTTCTTTTTTTAAAAAATTAATTAATTTATTTTTAGTTTTCAACATTCACTTCTACAAGATTTTGAATTCCAAATTTTCTCCCCTTTTTGTCCCTCCCACCACCCAAAGATGGCGTGCATTCTGAATACCCCTTCCCCTAATCTGTTCTCCCTTCTGTCTCCCCCCCTCCCCCCCTTATCCCCTTCCCCTTCTGTTTTCCTGTAGGGCAGGATAGATTTCTATACCCCATTGCCTGTATACCTTATTTCCCAGTTGCATGTGGAAACAATTTTTAACATTTGTTTTTAACACTTTGAGTTCAAAATTCTCTCCCTTCCTCCCTCCCCACCCACCCTCATTGAGGAGGCAAGCAACTTGATACAGGTTATACATGTGTAGTCATGCAAAACACTTCCATAGTAGTCATGTTGTAAAAAACTAACTGTATTTCTCTTCATCCTGTC
This sequence comes from Vombatus ursinus, assembly GCF_900497805.2. Lineage (NCBI taxonomy): Eukaryota > Metazoa > Chordata > Mammalia > Diprotodontia > Vombatidae > Vombatus > Vombatus ursinus. Next base: position 37,355,082 of record NW_020954550.1, on the reverse strand, counting down.
CCATCCCCTGTTTATTCTGTTCTCTCTTTTGACCCTGTCGTTCCTTAGAAGTGTATGCTTCTGATTACTCCCTCCCCCATCTGCCTTCTCCTTGATCATCCCCTTGCTCTCTTATCTCTTTCCTCCCTATTTTCCTGTAGAGTAAGATAGATTTCCATACCCAATTGAATATGTATGTTATTCCCTCCTTATGCCACATCAGATGAGAATAAGATTCAGTCATTCCCTCTCACCTTCCCCCGTTTCTGCTCCACTGTAAAAGCCTTTTCTTGTCTGTTTTATGTGAGATGATTTACCCCATTCTACTTCTCCCTTTCTCCTTCTCCCAATATAATCCTCTCTCACCCCTTAATTTTATTCTCCAGATATCACCCCTTCATCTTCAACTCACCCTGTGCCCTCTAATATAATTTTTTCCCTCCAACTTACTCTAATCCTGACAAAGTTCTTATGAGTTATAAATGTCATCTTTCCATGTAGGAATGTAGACAGTTCAACCTTAATAAGTCCCTTATGATTTCTCTTCCCTGTTTACTTCTTCATGCTTCTCTTGAGTCTTGTATTTGAAAGTCAAATTTTCTATTCCGCTCTGGTCTTTTCATCAAGAATGCTTGGAAGTCCTCTATTTCACTGAATGTCCATTTTTTCCCCTGAAGGATTATACTCAGTTTTGCTGGTTAGGTGATTCTTGATTGTACTCCTATCTCCTCTGCCCTCTGGAATATTATATCCCATGCCCTGTGGTCCCTTAATGTAGAAGCTGCTATCTTGG
>NW_020954550.1:37354092-37354166 GCF_900497805.2 Vombatus ursinus | reverse complement strand
ATAATTTCTTGAAAGATGATGTCTAGGCTCTTTTTTTGATCAAGGCTTTCAGATAGTCCAGTAATTTTAAAATT
>NW_020954550.1:37351709-37353862 GCF_900497805.2 Vombatus ursinus | reverse complement strand
TTTTTCCTCTACTTCTCTTACTTGCTTTTCAAAATCCTTTATGAGCTCTTCCACAGCCTGGAGCTGATTTATATTTTTCTTGGAGGCTTTGGATGTAGGAGCTTTGACTTTGTTGTCTTCTTCTGGTTGTATGTTTGATCTTCTTTGTCACCAAAGAAAGATTCTATGGTCTCACTTTTTTTTTTTGCAGTTTGCTCATGATCTCAGCCAATTACTTGAGTTATAAACTCTTTGTTAAGGTATGGGTCTGCTTCCAGTGTGGAGAATGTACTGTCCCAAGTTCCGGGGGTTTTGTGTAGCTATTTTCAGAGATACTTCTAGGGATCTGTAAATTTTCAGTTTTTCCAAGATGGTATGATCAAGGGTGAGGTGTTTACCCCTTTTCTAGCCTGGGCTCTGGTCTATGAATGACCACAAGTGCTCTTTTCTGCCTTAGTCAACCTCATTTTTTTTGTGATGTTACTTGGTGCTTGCTGTATCTTTTTTTTTTAATTAAAAATTTTTTTTTTAATTTTTAGGCAATTAGGGTTAAGTGACTTGCTGAGAGTGACACAGCTAATAAGTGTCAAGTGTTTGGTCTGGGGCTGGATTTGAACTCAGGTCCTCCTGACTTCAGGGCCAGTGCTCTATCTACTGCGCCACCTAGCTGCCCCTCTTTTCTGCCTTGGAACTGTGAGGAGGATTCCCTCTCTACCACCCCTACAAGCTCCACCACGCCAGTGCTCCTCCTTGCCCCAGGACTGCCACCCAGAACTGTGACCCAGATCCAAGCACAGGCAAAGCAAGAGATCCCTGCCTTAGCACCAGCAAAGAGATCCTTGCAATCCCCCTATGATCAGCCACTCAATTCCCTCTCGGTCTGGAGGTGGAAGCTCCAGAAGCAGTCACTGCCCTGGGGCTGCACCGGGACTGGGACTGGGACTGGGACTGGGACCAAGCTTCTCTCACTGCAGTCACAAACTTTTCCTACTGATCTTCTACATTGTCTTTGGTGTTTGTGGGTTGAGAAGTCTGGAAACCAACACAGCTGCCCGTGATTCAGTCCTCTGAGGGCTGCTCCAGGTTGGCTGAGGCCCTGTCTTTGCCTGTGCACCCACGATGAACCGCGTTCCTCTCCCCGCCCCACCCAGCGTGATAGACCTTTCCAATCAACCATCCAAGTTGTCTTGGGCTGGAAATTTGTTTCACTCTGTCTTTTCATGGGTTCTGCTTCTCTAGAATTTGTTTAGAGCTATTTTTTACAGGTATTTGGAGAAGTTTAGGGGAGAGCTCAAGCACATCACTGCTTTTACTCTGCCATCTTGGCTCCACCTTGGGGAGGACAATTTTGTAGGGACAATAGTGTCAGCAAAGGCATAGGAATATATTACGTGAGTTTGGGTGAGGTAATAAATAAACTAGCCTGAAACAAAGCATTGCCTTTATTTCTTACGTGAGATATGGTTTACAGGTCCAAATGCTGATCAAAATCAGGGTCAGGTCTTCCTTTGAATCCAGTTATACTTGTCATTTTCCTGCTTAGTTCATCCAGTTTTGGTCATCGTTGACTCTCTCTCTTCTATTGTTCCTTCCTAATTTAACACTGTCTCAACCAGGAAGAGTGTAGTGCCTAGCTTGCCATCATTCCTGTAGTGGGGATGGGAGGGAAAAAGAGTAGCCCCACAAAGAGAAACAATCCCTAAACTTTTGAAGTTGTCTCCCAAACTGTTACCATTTTGTTTTAGAAGATAGCTACTTTGGCACAGTGAGAGTCTGTTGCCACATGTTTCTTTTCAGTGTGAATTTATTGGACATGTTTCTCTTTTAGATTTCTTAAATCCCCCTCCCCTCCATTTGATTTAGCCTTGAGCAATAGCCAACCTTCTCTTCCTGTATCCCCAGGCATTATTTATATCATTCTTTTCTCACTGGTGTCAAAGCTAGGTTGGATTTAACCAGTTTCATGTCATCAAAGTATAATAGAGAAGAATCATAAATATATCTTATTTGTAAAATGTGCAAACATAGGAGAACAAAGACCCTCTTGACAGTTTGGATGTACAAATGAAAGGTTTAGGAATGGATTGATGTCACTCCAGTCTTGGCCAGTTTGCCTTAAAGGAAAAACACAGGTGGCAGGCTGTTAAGATGATTCAGTCCAGTCTGCATGATTC
>NW_020954550.1:37341507-37351663 GCF_900497805.2 Vombatus ursinus | reverse complement strand
TTGGCAAAGATACTAGAGAGGTTTACCATTTCCTTCTCCAGCTTATTTTACAGATGTACAGATGAGGTTTTACTGATACCATAAAGCAAATTGTTTTCCAGGCAAATTAGTCTTAGAATTTTATTTAAATTGTCCTTTACCTTTCTTGAAGTAGTAAATTTCTTTGGTAATTCATAATAGCAATTATGGGACTTTGATGGGATTTCACAGAGTCAGGAAGATAGTAGGCTTAATAATAATTTGTTAATTGACTGATTGATAAGAAAAGATATCTTCTATATTTGTCACTCTCCTGTCTTCTGTCATAGTTATCCTCAGTATCCCTCCTTCCGGAAGGGTACCTGCTCAGGGGCAGCTAGGTGGTGCAGTGGATAGAGCACTGGCCCTTGAGTCAGGGGGACCTGAGTTCAAATCCTGCTTCAGACACTTGACACTAGCTGTGTGGCTCTGGGCATGTTACTTAACCCCGATTGCCTCACAAAAACAAACAAACAAACAACAACAACAAAAAAAAAAATCCCCCAAAATAAAAAAACAAAAAGAAACAGAAAAGTACCTGCTTCCTGGCATGAAGCACTCTTGGATGTACTTGCGAACATGACTATCTAGCTTAGACAATGCCAGGAATATTGCTGAAGGATGCATTGCTAAAGGATCTATGATTTCATTTATTGATATTCACTCATTCAACAAACATTTGTTGAACAGATTCCTTTTATGTGCCAGATACTGTTCAAGGAATAGATTTGGTTGGTTTTTCATTTTTTGATGTCATAGACAGTAGAATGCTCAGCTTTGACTAATGTGAAGTAATGGAGAGTATAAACATGGGGTATGAAGGTTATCAGAAAATGGCAAGGATGCCTTGTCAGGTGGGTTATGGGGCTACACCCTGTATCTGGAAAAAGGCAGCCTTCCAGAAATGAGGTCCTCATGGACCTCAGGGTGTCTGCAATAGTTAGGTTTTTAGTACAATCACAGTTCCCTTCTCCCTAAAGTTTATAAATGGAACCTGGAGGACCATTACTGAGGTTGGTATAGACAGGTTTTGCCTTGCTTGTTAAGGGTTAAACTAAAATGGTCTTTGGAAATCCTTTTTAATTCTTGGTTTATGAGAAAATTACCTTGTTCTTGGTCATTGTCTGATCATTCTTATTCCTAGCATGGCCTGCTGGGTAGGGCACAGGCCCTGGAGTCAGGAAGAACTGGACTTCAGGGCCTACTCAGGCTTTTATGAGCTTTTGACATTATGGCAAGTCACTTAACCTCTCTGTGCTTCAGTTTTCTCATCTGTAAAATTACAGGGTTGTAGTTGATGGCCTTTTAAGGGCCCTTTCAGCTTTAAATATTCCTTTATGATAATGTAAAGCATAAGAACTGATTTCATCAGTTTGGAAATTCCCTCCATTGATGCAGAGTGCAACCTCTGCTGCAGTTTTGAAGTGACATTCATGTAGGGCTACTTCCCCAACTTGGCATTCACAGGTTTGTAGATTAGGTGGCTGCAGAGAAGTGCAGGTGTCTGCAGGTCCCAGGGTCCTTTGTGATCTCATAGTCCTAAAGGGACAATCCCTTGCCCTTAGGGTTTAGCTAGTTGATACAATTAGGTCAAAACAAAGGCATTTCCTTGGATGGCAGAGTAAGGAAAGAACCAACCCCCCCACCCCTAGTCAGGGATGTTGGTATGAAGAGCAGGTATAAGCTTAAAGCACATAGGAGAGAGACATGTGCATGGGCAAGGCGCCTTGCCTTGCTCCCTCCAGGGCCCTGATATCCATTCTCTTTTGGTGGCACCCTTGTGCTCAGTTTATGTAAAATGAAAGAGTTGGACCAGAAGCCGTCTAAGATCTTTTTCTCCCTACCTTTGGTTCTCTGATCCTGTGGGTAATAGTAAATGTCAGAGTCTGGACTTTGGGTAGGACTTTAGAGAAGGATTTTTATAATAAAGCAAATCCAAAATTTTTCTCTATCAAAATAATTTTGACATATACATAACTAAAATTGATCATTTATCATTGTTTTTGTCTTCTCTTTCACCATGTAACTTTTAGTGCCCAACACTAACTCTGAATTTGGAAGAAAAGGGTACTATCTATCACCTTGTTTTATTTAGCCTCATAGATAAAGCACATAACTATTATCCTGCCTTGACCAAACCAGTTTAGCAATAAATGGAGCATCTGTGTAATAGATTTTATTCTATGTAACTTTTTCTCAGCCCTTAACAGCAGTTAAGAGTTATTTTGGTTGGGTGGTAGAATGTGTGAAGGACAGTAATGAATAATAATCCTGGAGCCAGACTGTGAGGGACTTTTAAGTGCCACACAGTATTTTACATTTGATCCTAGAGGCAATAGACAGCTACTGGAGCTTTTGAGCAGGTGAATGGCCTGGCTAGACCTAGGCTATAGGATTATTGCTTTGGCAGTTGAGAGGAAAAGAGATTGGAGAGGGGAAAGCTTTGAGGTTGAGAGCCCAGTTTGGAGGGGGAAAAAACTATTGCAATTGTCCAGGCAAGAACTGAAGAAAGCCTAAATTAGAAGAGTGACTGAGTGAGTAACAGAAGGTGACGGATGAGAGAGATGTGGAGACACAATGAGTGAACCTGAGTAAGGGAGAATGAAAGGTGGAGGAGGACTCCAAGGCTGTGAACCTGGGTGACTGAAGAATGAGAGAGAGTGTTTATTTTATTGTTATTTTTGTTTGTTTTTTTTTTTAGGCAATTGGGGTTAAGTGACTTGCCCAGGGTCACACAGCTAGTAAGTGTCAAGTGTTTGGTCTGAGGCGAGATTTGAACTCAGGTCCTCCTGAGTTCAGGGTTGGCGCTCTGTTCACTGTGTCACCTAACTGCCCAGAGAGTGTTTATTTATGGTATGGGCCTCTGATTTCATCATTGTAGTGGACTTAATATGGGAACTTCCTGAACTAATGCACATCAGTATCTAACCTGCAACTAAACATCTTAAGAGAGTTGTCTGGGACACTGAGCAGTTAAAATGACTTGTCCAGAATCACGTAGCAGGCAGGTACTGTCAGGGACAGGATTTGAACCTAGTTCTTCTTCACTTGGAAGACAGCCCTGCTGCAAAAATGACTTTTAGACTGAGCTAGTTTTTTGCTTAAACGAATGAAAAATTTACAATGGAGTTACAATAAAGACTTTTAATAGATATCTTGATTAACATTATAATCATAAGATGATTGTAATGGAAGTGTGCACCTACTTATGTAACTCTATTTAACTGAGTGAAATCTGGAGAAGAGGCATAGAACAACAAAGAAAGAACAGTAACCTGGAAATTGTGAATTGTTTTCTAATCCTTATCTCATAGTAATAGTGATGGGAATACAAGCCATTGTATTAAATTCAAGATAAAAAAGTACCTATAATTTTTCACTGCTTTTGAAACTTTCAGTGCTAGCAGTTTATACTTTTTCCCTCCCTTGGACGGTTTCTAATTTACGGTTTTTTTTTTGGTTTTAAAGTCTTTTCCTTTTACTTCAGTTGACTCTATTTCTAATTTTGCTTTATTTCAAAGATTTAAGGACAGATCTTATTTTGTATACATACATATTTGTATTTAAAATGTAAAAATAATAAACATGTCATAGTCTGTTATCATAAAATATTGAGCCATTTTTCAGTAGTTAGCAGAACAAGATAGACAATCTGCATTTTAAAATAATAGTTTTATATTTTCACCTAATTATAGTAAATTGGCAGAGACAATATGAGATGAAGTGATAGTGAAGCTGAGAAAATAAACTTGTAAAGTGTTGCTAGTGTCTGTTGTTGGAGTTCTCTTAGCACGCTTCAGATACATTTGTCTGGATGTAAATTACCCAAACAGAAGACAGTCATAATTTAAAGAGGGCGCATAGCACAGTTTTTCTCCCTATTTCCCACCAGCTTTTGGACTTCTCTGGAACTCTGCAGCATGCCCCCCCCCCCCAGTCGTTCCTCTTTCCCTGCCCTGCTCTTGCTTTTCACCTTTCTTTGGGGTGTTGTCTTTTACCTCTAGATTGCAAGTTCCTTAAGGCAGGGACTGTCTTTGTTTTTATTTATATTTATATCCTCTATATGCTTGTGCTTGACATATAGTAGGTGCTTAATAAATGTTGATTAATTGACTGAAAACTACTTACACTTTTGACTAACCAGATTTTCTAGGAGTCTCTTCTCTTTGCCTTTGTAGTTTATGAGTCTATGAGCTGATGAAGCAGGTTAGGTTATGAAAATAAAATGTGCAAAAACTTTTCCCTTTTGATCTTAAGAGGATAGATTGCGGTCACTTATTTTTGTAATTGGTTATGTTGATGAAAGAAATGACTTGAGTTGGCTCAATTTATTACACATTGAATTGATAAGTAAAATTACTAATGTTTGTGTTTACAAAAATTGATTTTGGGGAAAACCTATATCTTAGTATTTGATATCCAACACAGTTAAGTAAAGTCATCTTTAAAATATATTGGGATTTTGAGTTTTCTAAGAAGACAGATCCCTTGGTTACTTATTGTTTACTGTGTGTGTATATGTGTGCGTGTGGAATTCTATGTAGTATAGAATTGATGAAAGCCATTAGATTTCAACATTTTTCGATCTTTAAGTGATTTTCACATTTTTGCAATTTTCCAGAGAATATTAGTCAAAATACTTGGTGGAGTGTGATAAGGATATTCAATAAATTGCTATAGAATCTATAATTTCATTTTATTTTAATTTTGAAAACTGATAGTTTATGCAAATGTACTGTAAAAAGCAATTTAGATGTAGAGTTCTGATTAGCTAATAAAATTATATTAAACAGTCCATTTTTATAGATTTCTTCTGTCACAAACAATTGATTATTACTGCTGCATACGGTTTTTAAAGTGAATTTTATTGATATCATTTGTCTTATATCATCTATGATTCCCAAAGGGCAGCTCGGTGACGGAGTGGATCTATCATCGATCACTGTGGGCTTAGAATCAGGAAGACTCATTTTCATGAGTTCAAATCCGGTCTCAGATGCTTACTAGCTGTGTGTCCCTGAGCAAGTCACTTAACCCTGTTTGCTTCAGTTTCCTTATCTGTAAAATCATGTGGAAAAGAAAATGGCAAACCATTGCAGTATCTCTGCCAAGAAAACACCAAATTGGGGTCACGAAGAGTGGGACATGATTGAAACGACTGAACAACAACAATAACAAAACAATTCCCAATGTATCTCTTGTCTCACCCTTTGACTTAGAGAACCAGTCCTTATAACAAAGAATAAACACGGGGCGGGGAAGGAAGCTTAGTAAAACTAACCAATTACATTAATTGAAACAAAGTCAGACATGATACATAGTGTTCCACATCCTCAGACCCCATGTGTCTTTGCGAAGAAGTGGAAGGAGGTGCCTTCTCATAGCTCTTCTTTGGAGCCAAGCTTGGTCGTTATAATTTCTCAGCATTTGGTTTTCATTATTTTGTTCTTGTTATTCTTTACATATTCTTGTACTGTGTGTCTGTGTGTCTGTGTCTGTGTGTGTCTGTGTATCCATCCGTGTCTGTCCCCTTCTGGGTCTATTTACTTCACTTTTCATCAGTTTATATTAATCCTCCTTTATTTCTCTATGTCCATCGGTAAATACTTTTAAAACAAGTACAACATTCCCTCCTTTGTAATTGTATTTTTTGCTCTAGTGGAAATTGCACATAGCTACAATTTTTTATTTGTTTCTGAAATTCTTTGAGATAAAATTCCTACAGAAAAGGTAGGCTCCTACTTCACAATTGTATAACATTTTACCACACTCAAGGTGTTTGTGTGTATATTTGTTCCTTATATACGTAGACACGTTCTTACTCTTTCCATTGTCATAATGTCAGCTTCTTCAGAGTCAAGACTTCCTTTGTATTTATATCCCCAGTGCCAACCATAGTAGGTGCTTAATAAATGCTTATTGATTGGTTTTGCTGTGAGAAGTAACAGTACGCTAAACATGTAAATTGTGTCCATTGTTGGACAGTTAGAAACTTGCTTGTAAATTGCAAGTATAAGTTTTACACAGTTAGGTTTACATGGTGAATCTAGTGTGCCAACCTATACTCTTTGAGAACCTCATCTTAAGCAGTATGTACTGAATTTGGATTATGTTAATTTTGCATTTCTTTATTGTTCCACAAAAATATTCTTCAGTATGCAGCCCTTGTCACAAAAGATAGGCTATGTTCTTTGCTTTTCCATTTGTTCTAAGCCCAGAGATGGCCTATGCAAAAAACTTTCTCGTATTAGGCAAATGAATCAGGGCCTCTCATTACAACAGGCCTCTCGTGGTGAGTTGGATGAGTTTCAAAATAAGAAGACAATTTTATCTATTTCTTTTTTTCATATGAATGAGTGATTATGTGGAAATTCACTGTCCGCACTGCACAAGAAAAAAAGAAGAAAGCTCATGTAGTAGACTTAAATGAACAATGAGAAAATGTTCTGGTAATCAGTAAAATGGGGACCGGGTAGTTAGCTGGACTTGCACACAACCTGTCTGCAATGTCTGGGATGGCCATGCCGGAATGTAGGTGCCCCTAGCAGGTGACACTCCATTCCCCAAGCAGTCCTCCATGCACACATAACAGTCCTTCAGATACTTGAAGATCCCCATCATGATCCCAATGAGTCTTCTCCTTTTTAAGGTTCAACATTCCAAGTTTCTTCAACTACTCCTCATGTGGTATGAGCTAGAAACCCCTCACCATCCTTGTTGCTCTCTTTTAGATGCTTTCCAGCTTATCAATATTCTTACTAAATGTGTTACCAGGATTGAACATATTATACTACATATTATCTGACTAGTACAGACTTCTGGCACCTTGTCATCCCCAAATTTACTAGTGATCTCTTAATTGTCAAATCAAATGCTTCTCATTCCTCATGCTTTTTGACCTCTGCAGCAGTGACTCTATTGATCACTGTCTTCTTCTAAAGAGTTTGTTATATCTTGTGACATTGTTTGGTCGTGCTTCTCTGTTACCCAATAGTCCCTTCTCAGTCTCCTTTGCTGGATCTTCATCTGTGTCACACCCAATAACTATGGATGTATTTCAAAACTTTGATTTAGACCTTCCTCCCTTTTTTTCCCTCTATATTCTTTCATCCGGTGACCTTATCATTTCCCGTGTTCACAGTTATCTTGTCTGTGTAGATGACTTCCAGTCTCATATCATGAACTGCCCACTGGACATTTTGAACTAGATGTCTAAGAGATATCTTAAATTTAACATATCCATAACTTATCTGGAGGCAATAGGTGTCTCTACCTTTCTCTCCTTTCACTCTCTTCTTAACTCTTTATGATCTGGCTTCCAACCTTCTCTTTCTACTGAAAAAGCTGTCTGCCAAATGATCTCTTAGTTGCCAAATCCAGTGGCCTTTGTTCAGTCTTCATTCTCCTTGACTTTTCCAGTCATTGATACTGTTGACCACTCTCTCCTCTTTTATACTCTCTTCTCTGTGGGTTTTCAGGATACCACTTTCTCCTGGCTCTCTTTCTACCTTTCAGTCTCCTTTGCTGAATCCTCCTCCAGATCATACCTTCTAACTGAAGGTATACTTCAGAGTTCTCCCTTGGGTCCTCTTCTCCCTCTATACTACTTCACTTGGTGATCTCATCAGCTCCCATGGATTAATTACCATTCTTAGGCTGATGATTCTTAAATCTACCTATCCTGCCCCAATCTCTCTACTCACCTCCAATCTCACATCTACAAATGTCTTCCAGATATCTCAAATGGATTTATAGTAGACATCTCAAACTCATCAGTCATGTTCCAAAGAGAACTCATGATCTTTTGCCCTAAATCTATTTCCCCCACCCCCACCTCCTGCCTTCCCTATTACTGTAGAGGGCAACATTATCCTCTCAAACTTTCAGGCTAACAATGTAGGAGTCATCCTAGACTCTTCACTATCTCTCACATTCCATATGTAAGTTGTTGCCAAGGCTTGTTGAGTTTACCTTTGCAACATGCCTCAAATACATACATGCCCTTTTATTTTCTGATATCTCTCTATTGCAGACCCTTATCACCTCATGCCTGGATTATTGCAATAGCCTACTGGTAGGTCTGCCTGTCTCACATCTCTCCCCACTTCAGTCTATCCTCCATTCAGTCACTTAAGTGAATTTCCTAAAGCACAGGTCTGATCATGTCACCAACCTTTCCCCCCAACAAACCAACAAGAACAACAAAAAAACCCTCCAGTGGCTTGTTGCCTCTAGGATCAAATGCAAAATACTCAAGCATAAAAAGCCCTTACCTTTCCAGTCTTCTTACACCTTAATCCTTGACACATACTCTTCAGTCCATTGACACTGGCCTCCTGGCAGTTCCACAAACAAGACATTCCATCTCTCACTCCAGACATTCTTTCTGGTTGTCCCCTATGCCTGAAAAGTTCTCCCTCTTCCACTCTGACTACTTACCTGACTTCCTTCAAGTTGAACTAAAATCCCAGCATCTACAGGAAGCCTTCCTAAATTCCTCTTAATTCCAGTGCCTTCCCTCTGTTAATTATCTCCTGTTTATCCTTTATGTGGTTTGCTTTGTATACCGTCTATTTGTTTGCATGTTATCTTCCCCGTAGAGGGCAGGTCGGTGGCACAGTGGATAGAGTGCTGGGCCTGGAGTCAGAAAGACTCATCTTCCTGTGTTCAAATCTGGCCTCAGACACTAGCTATGTGACCTTCAAGTCACTTAATCATTGTCTGCCTCAGTTTTCTCATCTGTAAAATGAACTAGAGAAGGAAATGGCAAACCATTTCAGTATCTCTGCCAAGAAAACCCCAGATGAGGTCATGAAGAGTTGGACATGACTGAAACAAGAAAATCCCAAAAAGGGGTTGCAAAGAGTTGGATATGACTGGCAAACAACTAAACCACAAAAACTCCCCCATTAGATAGTAAGCTGTCTTTTGCCTCTTTTTGTACTGCCAATACTTGGCACATTGTCTGACATGTAGTAGGTACTTAATAAATATTCATTGATGGTGATGTTCCCCCATACCAGTCCTCTTTCAAACTTCCTATTTCTGCCGATGGTACCACCATTTTTCCTGTTATTCAGACTCTCAACCTCAATATTATACTTAGCTTCTCACTCTTAGTCATCCCACATACCTAGTCAGTTGCTAAATCTTGTTATTTCTACCTTCAAAATGGATGTCTCCTTCCATCCATTCACATAGCCATTGCTCTGGTTCAAACCCCAATCTCTATTCACCTGGACTATCGTCATAGGCTTCTCTTTGGTCCTTCAGTCTCAGTTCTCAAATTTCCACAAAACACAGCATATCACATCTTTTCTCCCTGTGTCCATGCCTGGAATGTCCTCCTTCCTTTTCTACACCTCTTAGAATCCCTGGTTTCTTTAAAGGTTTGTCTCAGGCACCACCTTCTACTTGAAGCCTGTCTTGATTCCCTCCAGCTGATAGTGCCCTTGCTCCCAAAATAACTTTGATTACATTTTGTATATGCTTATATATTTATGTTGTTTCTTCTGCTAGAGTATCACCTTGAGGGTAGGTGACTGTCTTTGGGTTTGTTTTTTTTTCCTCCTACTTTTGTCTTTGTATCCTAGTTCAGTGCCTGGATAAATTGAAAGAGTATGTCATAACCCAGTAATAGGTTCATAGATTCATGCCTAGAAGGAACCTTAGTGATCATCCAGTCTATGTCCCTAGTGCCCTCATTTTATAGATGAAAAAACTTGACTGTCAAAGAGGAGAAGCAACTTGATTGGCCAGGAGCTAAACCAAGTTCCCTGACTTCGTATCATTTACTCAGTCCACCATGCTGCAGTCTTGTATTTAATACGATTTAGACAGCTTTGAGTCAGCAACCCTTTGTCCTGACACCTGGGGAAGAGGGAAGGGAATGATAAAATGTAACAGCTCATATTGCCTTGTACAATTCTATTGTGACAATTTAATTCAGTTCAGCAAATACTAGTACCTATCATGTACAAGGAATTAAGGGGAATACAGGTATAAAAATAAAACTATCCCTGCCTTCAAAGAAGTTAAAATGTCCCGAAGTTGAGGGGCTTAGGGGGTACCATGACGTACAGAGAGGTAAATATAAGACAATTTGAAAAGAGAGAGCACTAAGAACTGAGAGAATCAG
>NW_020954550.1:37336865-37341493 GCF_900497805.2 Vombatus ursinus | reverse complement strand
GTTGTTGTTGTTGTTGTTGTTGTTGTTGTTGTTGTTGTTGTTGTTGTAATGTGAAACTTTGAAGGAAGCCAGGGATTCTAAGAAGTAGTGATGAGGAGGTAGAGAACATTCTGATTGTCCGTGAGGGAGTGAACTTGTATAAATGCCCAGCAAGAGGAGAGGGTAGAACATCTTGTTGGGGGAACAATTATGCCAATTTGGATGGAAAGTTGTGCATAGGTAGGAGAGTCACATAAAGACAGATTGGAGCTACATTGTAAAGTGCTTCAAATGCTAGTCTGAGGAGAGTGTATTTTGACCTTAAGACAATAGGGAGTCTCTGAAGATTTAAGCCAGTAAAGGAATGAATTTAAAAAACATGCACAAAGAAGTATACTTTTGTATAGGAATGCATGTTGGATTTCACAGTGAAAATCATAGGAGAATTGTTAAATTTATAAAATTTCATTTTTTATAGACCTTTTCAGCAGTAGATCTATTTTGTAAATCAATGAATAGCTCTAAAAGTAGAAATGAAATGCTAACTTATTTGGAAACCAGGAGAAAATTTCCTGATGGCAAGAAATAGTAATATAGTCAGGTGTCCAAGTTTTAATTTCATGTTCTTGAGATTATTTTTAAAGCATAATAAGCCACTGTAATTATACATCCAAAACCACATTTTATTAACATGTATAACTTACTATATATAACAGGGTGTCCTACTATGGACAGTCAACTTTTCACTGTTCTTAACTTTCATGCTTGGTTTGTACAATTTATCTATAGTCAAGGGAGAAAGGCAAGGGGTGGGGTGGGGGCTTTTTTGACCTTTGAAAGTGATATCCTGTTTAGTTTTGGCAGCTTTTAGTGTTCTATCTTTGTCTCTGCAATCCACATCGGAAATGCTAAGAGTTCCCAGGCTGGAGTTTGGAAGAGTTAGTTGTCAGGAGGCACTTTTTAGAAATTACAGGGTCACCCAACAGAATCATGTCTCACAGTTCAGGATTCATGTACATCTTGTAATATCATGTCAGTCTGAGATTCTGCATGCTTTTGCTTGTCTCAGATTTAGTTAGGTTTCTGTTTGTCTTTTCAAATTGACACAGTCTTTACTGCTGATGAAAAGATCTTTATGGGTCATCTCTTTGGGCACACAAAAGTGGCTCTCTTTCAATGTTTCCCCTTATATTTTTTATCATTCTTCACACTATTTCATTCTCATTTTCTTTGTAGTCACTCACCAGGTTTATATGTATTTTCTACAAAAAAGTCCCTTATTTAGCTTCCATTGACCTTTGGACTGGCCCCTTCCATCAAATGTGCATGTGTTTATACATAGGCTTTTTACAGAATTCTCATTTCCTTCATGGCAGTTATTTGGAAAGTGAAACCAAGGCACATAGCATTAAACAAACTATTTGCTTTCATTTTGGTATCATAGAGAAAATAATTTTTTTCCACAAATGCTTAAGCTGATGACTGGCACTTATCATAACTTAAACCCCCCCTAGCATTTTTTATACTTTGCTGTGGTGATTTTTTGTGGATATAATTTATGTCATTTCTTGATAATAAACTTATCCAGAATCAACAGGAATTAATCAACCTGGATAAGTAATTTGCCTGGGAAATATGGAACATATTCATATAATGTTCAAGTCTTTATAATGTAGTAATTTATTGAACACAATTTAAACTTGTTTATGGTGATCCAGGGTCATTGTTGTTAACGTTAATTATCTAATCTGCTGTGTCTATATGATGTATATCATATGTGTCATATCCAATGTGTTATATGGAGTATGGCTAAATGAGTATTGACCACAAAAGTAGCTCTGAAACTTGAAAAAAAGTCCCTTATTTTAGTTTGGTTTTTAGTTATTTATGGCATGACAGAGTGGAAAAGAGCAGGATTTAGTATGAGAAGACCTGGGATGGAATCCTGGGAGTGCCAGTCTGTCCTGCTTGGGCAAGTCATGTCCCCTGTGTAAACAAGGAGATTGTACAAAATGATCCAGACTTAAATCCTGTGATTCCAAACTCTAGTTAAATATGCACAAGTGTCTGTGCAATGTACTATGGCTGATTTTTGGCAAAATTAATTTGTGAATGAAAAGCTGAATTTACTTTCTTCCTAGTGATTTTTCTTAGCCTCCAGAAAATAATTTTTTTTCTTCAGTGTTACTTGCAGTTTTACTTGACATGGCATCAGCATTAAGCATTACTGTTAAATTGGAATGTGTACATCCTTTTAGCATGCACCCAATCACTTTACCTTGTATACTCAAATACTTAAATGGATCTGTGATCTCATCTGTTTGGAAGTTCATTCCAGCAATGTAAATCACACCCTATCATGCCTGCCTGTCCTGAGCAGCTCTCATCCCCATCTTCTGGAGATCCACTGAATATGTTAGAAGCTGTTCTTATTCTCTCCTGACATTCTGAGGGTACCAGTGGATTCTGGCCATCCACCTTTCTTTCCTACCCTCACCATGTGACAAACCCATCTTCTCTCTCCATCATTCATTTTCTTAAATAATGTCTTTTGCTCTTGTTCTTTCTTGTCTTTTAAAAAAAAAACTGTCTTTTAAAATTATGAACTTAGCAGTTATCAAGAAACATGAATACTTCAATTTACAAAGCCAGTTTCATATATGGAACCACATACAGTTTACTTTTTAAAATTACACATCTACTTTAACAGGGTAGAATAAACACTGTTCTTGTCTCCTTCTAAGTCTCCATCTGCTTTCTTCTATGTATTTTTTTCTTTCTCTTAAAAATTTTATGGTCTCATTTTAAACCTTATTCCTACTTACATTACTTTCTCCTCCTCCTACAAAAGCCTTCTCTAATAACAGATATGTTTAGTGCAACAATGGAAGTTTGTATTTTCTTGTTTGTGTCAGAAAACGAAAATTTCATTCTGTGTCTCTTAACTCAACACTCTTCTACCAAAGATGTGGAAAACATACTTCATTTTAAGTCTTCTGGAGCTGTATGTGATCAAAATTTATACGTATTTTCATGTTATGATCAGTGTGTAGATTGTCTTCTTGATACCGTTTGCTTAATCTTATATCATTTCATACCAGTCTTCCTGGCTTTCTTTGAATCTAGCCCTTCTGTCATTTTTTACATTGTGATAATATTCAATTATATTCATAAATCATAATTTGTTCATCCATTCCTCAGTTGAGAAGTACTCATTTTTTTCTAGTTCTTTGCTATAGTAAAAAATACTGCTTTAAATGTTTTTATACATGTGCTCTTTCCTTCTGTCTTTGACCTCTTTGGGGTATAAACCTAGTGGCAGTATAATTGGGCCATAGGTTAGTCACAATTGAGTTTACTAACAGTGCATTAGTGTGCCTGTGTGCCTATGGATTCTCCAGCAACTATCATTTTAATTTCTTGTCATCCCTACCATTCTTACTGATGTGAGGTGGCATTTCAGAATTGTTTTAATTTGCCATTTTCTTATCATTAGTGGTTCAGAGAAATTTCTTCTTCTGGTTGTTGATAGCTCACATTTCTTCATTTGAGAATTGCCTGTTTATATTCTTTGACCGTTTCTTTGTTGGGGAGTGACTCTTCTTACATATATTTGTGAATTCCCTATATATCTTTGATACCAGACTTTTGTCAGAGAAATTTGCTGCAGTTTTTTTCCCCCAGTTAACTATTTCCCTTCTTATTCTGACCTCACTGATCTTGTTTGTCAAATACTTTTCAGTTTTATGTAATCAGAATTGTATGTCTTAATTTCTGTGATCTTTTCTCCCTCATGGGATCAAGAACACTTACCCTGTCTGTAATTGCAAAAGTTATCTCTTTTCTTGCTCCTTTAATTTGTTTAGGACAGGGGTGTGGAACCTGTGGCCTTGAGGCCTCATGTGACCTTCTAGGTCCTTTTGACTGAGCCCAAGTTTTACAGAACAAATCCTTTTGTTAAGAGGATTTGTTTTGGGAAGTTTGGATTCAAAGGGCCACACTTGAGGACCTAGAGGGCCACATGTGGCCTCGAAGCTCCAGGTTCCCCATCCTTGGTTTAGGATATGACCTTTTTATATGGTTGTGCATATATTTGAAGCCTATTGTGGTATATAGGGTCAGTTGTTGGTCTTAGCCCAATTTCTGCCACATCATTTTACAGTTTTCCCATAAATTTTTGTCGAATAGTGAGTCCTTACCCCACTAGTTGTTATCCTTATATTTATCTAACACTATGCCATTTATATCACTGTTGTTCCTTGAAGTTTCTCATAGGCTATATGTTGTATAGGCATACCTCATTTTATTCAGTGTCACTTTATTATGCTTCATAGATGTTTCAGTTTTTTGTTTTTTTACAAATTGAAAGTTTGTGACAACCCTGCATTGATTAACTCTATCTGTGCCATTTTTCCAACAGCATGTGCTCACATGCTTGGTAATTCTTGGAATGTTTCAAATTTTTCCATCATTATTATATCTGTTTGGTGATCAGTGATCTTTGATGTTAGTGTTATAATTACTTTGGGGTACCATGAACTGGCAAACTTAACTGAAATGTGTGTGCTGTGACTGCACTGCTGACCAGCCGTTCCTCTATCTCTCTCCATCTCTCTCTCTTTCTGTTTCTCTCTTTCTGTCTCTCTCTC
>NW_020954550.1:37327778-37336803 GCF_900497805.2 Vombatus ursinus | reverse complement strand
ACACACACACACACACACACACACACACACACACACACTACCCCTCTCTCTTTCCCCTCAGGTCTCCCTAATCCCTGAGACACAACAATATTGAAGAATATTACATAAACTTAGTTGATAAAGCAGTGGCAGGATTTGAGAGGATTGACTCCAATTTTGAAAGAAGTTCTACTGTAGGTAAAATGCTATCAAACAGCATTCGTGCTACAGAGAAGTCTTTCATGAAAGGAAGATTCAATCCATGTGGCAAACCTCATTGTTGTCTTATTTTAAGAAATTGCCACAGTCACCTCAGCTTTCAGCAACTACTGCCCAGATCAGTCAGGAGCCATCAACATCAAGGCAAGACCCTCCACTAGCAAAAAGATTATGACTTGCTGAAGGCTTAAATGATGGTTAGCATTTTTTAGCATTAAGTTATTTTAAATTAAGTTACGTGCATTGTTTTTTTTTAGACGTAATACTATTGCTCATTTAATAGACTACAGTGTAGGGTAAACATAACTTTTATATGCACTGGGAAACCAAAATATTTGTGTGAGTCGCTTTATTGTGATATTTACTTCATTGCAGTGGTCTGGAACCCAACCAGCAATATGTCTCAAGTATGCCTGTAGCCTGCTCATACTCTCTGTGTACCTTTCCTTTGCTTCCTGTGGTATACATTTTTAATTCTTCAGACACTGTTTCATTCCATATCTTGCAGATAGCTGGATGGGGCTTTGAAGCAGTAGATAGAGCACTGGATCTGGAGTCTTGAAGTTAAAATCTGGCCTCAGAAACTTACTAGCTGTGTAAGCTGGGCAAGTTACTTAACCACTGTTTCCCCCTCCTTCCTCATATGTAAAATGGGAGTCATAATAGCATCTACCTCCCGAGGTTGTTGGTGAGGATCAAATGAGATAGTATTTGTGAAGCACTTAGCACAGTACCTGGAATATACTAGGTGATTAATAAATGCTTGCTTGCTTCCTTCCTTCTCCCCTCCATCCCTCCCTCCCTCCATATTTTTCTTCCTCCCTCCCTTCCCTCTCTCTCTCCCTCCCTTCTCTCCATTCCAAGGCCAAGCCCTCACTGTTTGCTATTGCTATTGAGCCAGGAAGCCCTTGAGTATGAGCTGAGAAGAGAGCCAGACCACATAGGCAGATGGCGGAATCCAGGCAGCTGGGGGTCAGGATCTGGTGTATCAATAGTAAATCTAGCAGATTGTAATTCACAGAAGAGATCTGGTGCGCTGTGGTGAAAGTGTTGCTTCTCTGGTTCTGGGTCAGCAGGATTTCCAAAGGCTTCATTCCAGTGACTGGGGAGTTCCTTCACATACTATTTCCTCTCCCTCTATAGTTCTGTTAGGTGAGTTGAAGTATTTGATTCAAAGGTTCTCCACCCCATCATTCGCCACATCCAATGAGGGATGTCTAGTGTCCTTCCCATGCTCCCCAGATATCTCAGGATGGTTTTGCTCTGGTAGAAGGCAAAGTCTCCATCTGTGGATTTGGGGAGCTGCCCATAGAAGCAGCTGACCTTGAGATCCCCTGTACCCACATTTTCAGGTTCACCACATCTTCCTTCCAAGTCTGACCTTTGTCAACCAGGATGGGTTCACATATTCTTCAGACAAGGAAGTATATGAAGGAGGGAGGCTCTTTGGGTGGTAGCACTGCAGTAGGAAGATCTTCCCTTATAATGTTGTATCCTTCCAGGATGATACATGTTCGTTGAGGGTTAAAACTATTTTTTTTTGTATGTTTGTATTCCCAGTGGCAAGCAAGGAAGCTTGCTTATGGTCAGTGTTTAATAAATGTTCCATGAATTATGACGACTCACAGTGCATTTAGAGGAGTAATGTTGTTGTAAATAAAGAGGGATAGCAGCCTGTGGAATGCCAGTCTAAGGACTTTGAACTTTTTTTTTTCACTCGGCAATAGGGAGCAATTGAAAGGTTTTGAGGAGAAAAGTGACATGGTCAGATTTGTGCATAAGAAAAGAGGTATAGGCTTTTGCTGTATCTTTGTTTTTGTTTTGCTAAGGAGGTAGTGTGCAAGTTGGGCAGCTAGGTGGAGCAGTGGTAGATAGAGTGCCAGCCTGGAGTCAGGAAGACTCATTTTCTAAGTTCAAATCTGGCCTCAGACACTTACTAGTCGTGTGACCCTGGGCAAATCTCTTACCCTTGTTTGCCTCAGTTTCCTCATCTGTCAAATGAACTGGAGAAGGAAATGGTTAAACCGTTCTAGTATCTTTGCCAAGAAAATCCCAAAATGGAGTCAAAAGAATCAGATGCAACTGGAAAATGACTCAACAAGTTTACAAGTTTGGATCCATTATGAATGGTTAAGAATGCAAGGAGGCTAGTCTCTGTATCACAGAGTTTTTTTTTTTCCCTGTGATTATTTCTAAATAAGTTCTTTTCTATAGAGAATCACATAGAATGCTACTTGAGGTTCCATTTACCTTTTTTTTTTGGTGGAAAGGATACTTTTACTATTTTTGTTACTTCTCTCTAGATATTTCCTCAATATAATTCTGTGGGCCAATTTTACCGTGTCAGGAATATTGTGGAAAATAATTATATGACATTTTTTGGTCTAAAATAGTAATTTGCAATAGATCCTAAAATAATGTATCTCCATGGTAACTTATTTAAGAGGAAAGATTTCTACCACCCACTTTCCTTAACTCAGGTGTCATCCTTGACTCCTCACTTTCTCACTCCCACCATTCCCCCCTCAAATCCAATCAGTTGCTCAATCCTTTCTACCTTCATAACATCTTTAGTATGCACCCTCTTCTCACTTCACTAGACTTTTAATCTACTATAAATAAAGAGATGCAGGAAAGAGTTGTTTTAATATGAAAAGAGTGATATTGACTGTTATTTGAAGTAAAAAGGATGCCATTACATTGCTATGGAACTAGAAAGCTCACAAAGCTCCAGGTGTGCAGACCTGGTTTTGAATTCTGACTCTGACACTTACTATGGCTTTGTGACACTTGGCATGTCACTTCACTTTCTCACCTTCACTTTCATTCATAAAATGAAGCAGTTAAACTAGAGGATTTCTAACTCTTAAGTTTTGTAGTACTGGTGGTGGCATCTTCCTCCTTGCAAATCTTGAAGAAGCAACATGTTAGGTTTCATGGAGTTTCCATTCTTTTGGTAGCAGAAACCTAGAGCCAAGTTTACCGCTCATCCTTCATATAGTGTTCTAGATAGAACCAAGTCCTATGCTTCTCATTATTTCTTGCTTCATGATGACATAAACTAAAAGACTGGTACTGGCAAGAAGACCAGAAAGCAAACCCCTTATGCTATATATCATAATAAACAGTGGAGAAAGATCCAAGGGAATCGACAGCCTCTGTACTTAGCCGTTCTTACTCTTTTTCCTCATCCCAACTCATATACTCCAACTTATGCCTCTGTGATATCATGTCCCCCCAATCATAATATCTAGGCCAGCATCTGACTACTTTGATATCACTTATATAAGCAGTATGTTTTTTGCTGATAGCTCTAAGTACTTGTTGTGGAATTACACTCCCCTTCCATTCATAGCTGCAGTGCATAGTGGTCATTTGATAATGTTTTTTGTGTACATGAGAGCACTTTGTCCATTTCTGTCTGCAACTTCTGACGCAATGGATACCTTTCATGTGGGAGGTTTTAAGGAATATTCTTACTCGAAGTAGGAGATAACTTCTGGAGTATTGTTGGATGTGTAGGTAAATACATTATGCTGTATTCTACTTTAAAAGTAGGTTAACTCCTATATTGAGTGTAATCAGTAATTCAGTAAACCTTTAAACACTTTTTTTGATATTTTGTTTTTATATTACAATTATTTACAGCTTATTCCCATTTCCTGAGAGAACTCTTGTAACAAAACAAAACAATTAAGTAAAACTAATGATACAGTGACCTCATCTGAAAGTGCATGCAAAATTCCACATCTCTAGCACCCCCTCCCCCCATTTTACTTTTTTATCAACAGAAATCTATTTTCTCTCCATCCCTGGACTTCTACCTCATTGAAGGAAAAAAAATTCTTGTAATAATATGTATAGTCAAGCAAAACAATTTCTCTAAATGGTTATATATAAAAATATATTTCCTATTCTGCACCTAAATCTGTGTCTCTCTGTTATAGAAAGTATATTTCATCATAAGTCCTCGAGAATCATGAAAGACCATTGTATTTATCATATTTCTTCAAGTTTTCAAAGTTCTTTGCTTTTGTGTTGTTCTTATTGTATAAATTATTCTACTTCTGCTATCTATCATCTATAGATATCTATATCTATCTATATATATATATCTTTCCAGGACTTTGTTAAAGTCATCTATTTCCTCATTTTTTAACATCCATCATATTCATATACCACA
Source organism: Vombatus ursinus (assembly GCF_900497805.2). Taxonomy (NCBI): domain Eukaryota; kingdom Metazoa; phylum Chordata; class Mammalia; order Diprotodontia; family Vombatidae; genus Vombatus; species Vombatus ursinus. Next base: position 37,332,422 of record NW_020954550.1, on the reverse strand, counting down.
TTTTATTTAACAGTTCCTTAATTGATGAACATCTCATTCGTTTCCAGATTTTATGCCACCACCAAAGAACTGCTAAAATATTCTTGTTTATAAAGGACTCTTTCCTCTTTCCTTGATCTATTTTAGGTATATGCTTAGTTGGGTCAAACGACTCTCACTGTTTTGTATTTTTTTGTGCACAATTCAAAATTGCATGCCAGAGTAGTTATACCTACTTATAGGTTCACTAGCAATGTATCACCATGCCTGTTATCCCACAGGAATGTGCTTCCATGGATACAAAACAGCAGAGGCAGCAATTATGATTTTAGACAAGACAACAGAAAAAAATAGATAATTAAAGTAGACAAGTGGTAAACTACATTTTGCTGAAAGAAAACAAGTCGATTGTTTTCAATACTAAATGTGTGTGTGTGTGTGTGTGTGTGTATATATATATATATATACCCTTTGGCACAGCTTTTAAATACTTAGAGGAAATAGAAATGACTTACAAGAAATGGTAGACTGTAAAACTGTAATATTGGGGGATCTCAATTTTTCCCTGTCAGCCCTAGATAAACTTAATGAAAAAATAAACAAGAAATAATTTTAGAATCTGAATAGAATTTTAGAAAATTAGATATGATAGCCCTCGAGTGATTATCGAGTAGAACTAGAACAGTATATACATATCTAGAATGGTATATACATATTTGCGACTACGTATTGCGCCTTTATAAAAATTGACCATGCCTTAGGACATAAAAACCTCACAAATTCAGAAAAGCAGAACTGTTATACACATTTTTTACTGATCATAATGCAATAAGAATTTTAAATAAAAACCCATTAAAAATAGTATTAAAAGCAACTGGAGACTAAGTAACTTAATCCGAAAGAATTGTTGGATCAAAGAACAAATAATTAAAATGGTAGATAATTCTTACTAAAAATAATGACAACAAAAAGACCCAACTTTCCAAAAATTCCAGAATTTTTGGGAGGCAAGCAAAGCAGTCCTCAGGAGAAAATTTATCTTTCTTTCTTTCTTTCTTTTTTTATTTTTTTGAGGCAATTGGGATCGAATGACTTATCCAGAATCATGCAGCTTGTGAGTGTTATATGTCTGAGACTGGATTTGAATTTAAGTCCTCCTGACTCCAGGGCCAGTGCTCTATCCACTGTGACACCTAGCTGCCCCATGAAAATTTATTTTCCTAAACACTTTCATTAACAAAAAGAGGGCTGATAAATGAATTGGGAATTCAAAGAAAAATAAGAAAACCAACAAATTAAAAAAACTCAGGTTAAAACCTAAGAAATCCTGAAAATTAAAGACGAAATGAACAAAATTGAGAATAAAATATCCCAATGAATTAGTAAATGAAACTAGGAGCTGTTTTTTGTTTTTTTTTTTGGAGATTGGGGAGAAGGAGGGATAAACCAATAGTCAAATTTGATTAAAAAGAATGAGGAGGCAAAACTATATAAAAATGAAAAAGGTAAATTCACAACAAGTGAAGATAAAAGATATTTTTGGAAACTATTTTGTCCAACTGTATGCCAGCAAAACCAACAACTTAAATGAAACAAAGTGAACATTAAAAAATATGTAAAACCCCCAACTTTCCACTCCCTCCAGTCAGAATGAACCAAATGGAAATTCGTGCATCCAGGAGACAAGAAGAATTAAAAACAAAATCAAAGGAATGAGAAAATAGAGTAAAATGTAAATAAAATATCATATATATATGTGTGTATATATATATATATGTATATATTTATATATAAAACAATTCACCTGGGAAAAATCAAGGAGAGATGACTTAAGAATCTGCATATTATATTTCAAGAAATCATTAAAATTGCACAGAAATATTAGATCAAGAAGGCAGTGTGAAAATTGATTTCACCAATCACCTCCTGAAAGGAACTCCAATATGGAAATTCCTAGAAATGTCATTGCCAAAATCCAGAGTTACTAGACAAAAGAAAAAAATAGTATAAACAGCCAGAAAGAAAGAATTAAAATATCAAGGAACCATAATCAGGACCAGGCAAGATTTAGCAGCTCTCACTATAAAGGAGTTGTTACTGTGGATGAGATACTGTAAAAGGTAAAAAGACAAACGTCTGCAACCAAGAATAACTTAACTAGCAAAATTGAGTATAATCTTACAAGGAAAAGAAATGGACCTTCAGTGAAAGAATGTTTTCAATATTTTTGATAGGGGGAAAAAAGAAAGCAAACAGCTGAAAAGGAACTTTGAAGTACAAATATGGGAATCCAGAGAAAAATGAAAGAAGGTAACCACAGGTGAACAATCAAAAGGGACTTTGTAAGATTACCTGTTTTCAAAAATGGGGGAGAGTGTTAAAAGGGTTCTCTCAGAATCCAAATGTCACAAGGGGTCATAGAGGTAGTCAAGTAAGACAGAAGACCTATAGTTTTGTTATGTTTTGAGAAAAAAGAAAAGGGTAGGAGAGGATGCATTGTCAAAATGAGAGAAAAGATGGAGGATTTCATAAACTCTCATGATCTAGTTATACAAGTATGACTACTTACAAATATGGAATGGGCAAAGGGATCAAGTCTCACTTGAACGTTACTTTCATCTAAAAAAAGGATAGATCACAGACATAGAGTTTGGTTCAGTAGGAATATAGATAAGAACATGAAGAAGGGAAAGAACACTATAAAGGGGAGGGTATAATGAGGGAGGAATTCATAATCAAAACAAAGTTTGGAGAGGGGATAGTGAAGAGAAGATTAAAGGGGGAAAAAAGAAAAGGTAGTGAAATAAACAGGGAGAGAGAAATACTGAGAAGAAGATGTTTAAGATCCATTTAACTAGCATAAATGTAAATGAGAATGGGATGAACTCTTACATAAAACAGAAGAAGTTATCAGATTGGATCAGAAATCAAAATCCACCAATATCCAATCAATATGTTTACAAGAAACACACATGAAACATAACTCACACAGAGTTAAAATAAGGGGTTGGAGCAAAATCTATTATGCCTCAGTTGGACCCAAACACAGCAGAGAATAGGGCAAGATCTACAAGCAATAAATTCTTTTGAAGAGAGACTTCAAAATAAACATTTCAGGAATCTTAATTCCATGAAGATAGAATAAATAATTGAATGATGAATCAAAGAATAAAAGTTTAGATTAGAAAAAAAAAAAAGAAAGATAAAGAGAACAGGGAAAGGAATAAATTTTAGAAAAAAGGCACAGAAAATGAAAAATAAAACACTAACAAATAAAAGAAGTTAAAGGGGAGAAAAAGAAAGGAGGATTTAAATTAATTAAATGAGAGAAAAAAAAGAATTTGATTAGAGAACTAGATAGAAGGAAGACAGAGAAAAGGAATTAACAAAGTGAGTTCTAAAACCAGGGAAAGGAATGCCAGGATTGGGGTCAGAAGGAGGGGCTTGAGGGTGGTATGTAGAGAATCAGTGGGAATAGGGTTGCCTTAAATTAGAGTAAGCAAAAATTACTGAAGAGATAAAATATATTTTTAATCAGAGGAAGAGGAACAAAAAGTAATTCTAATTCTATGCAATATTAGAGGCAAATGGAGGAAAATAAAAACCTAATTCTTATAATTTTAAATGTGAATAAATTAAACAATATAGTAAAACACAGCAATAGATTAAGAAAACAAAATCCCATAATCTTTTGATTACAAGATATACACCAAATAAAAGCAAAGATGAACACAAAATAAAAATGAGGGGCTGGAACAAACTTTACTATGCATCAGATAAATTCAGAAAAGCAGGTTCTATAATCATGCTGTCAGACAAAACAAAAACAGAAATTCACAGTGTCTATAGTGATAAATAAACTACATTATGATAAAAGGAATCATAGGCAACAAATTAATATCAGTATTAAACTTATATGTTCCAGTTGCCTTAGCATCTAAATCTATAAAAAGGAAAAATAACAATTACAAGAAAGAGACCATAACAAAATAATAGTTGGAGATTTTAATGTCCCTCTCTCAGTTTTAGACAAATCTAACAGAGAAGAGGGAAAATCTAGAATTGAACAAATTGTGGGAAAAAGGAAGGAAACAAGCATTTATTAAATGCCTCTTCTATGCCAGGTACTTTACAAATATTAGGTGCTGTTATTATTCCCATTTTAAACAGACGAAGTTAAGTGACTTGCCCTGTTACTGAATTTGTGAGGCTGGATTTGATCTCAGGTCTTCTTAACTCCAGGCCCTGTGCTCTGCCTATTGTGCCATCAACCCACATAGAAATTGTAGCTAAAAGCTGTATAGCTGTATAGATACTGTAGCTAAAAGGCTTTTGTTTTCTTTTCAGTGTGACTTATAAAGAATATACATTTTTTTCAACACCACGTAGAACTTTTGTAAAAATTGACTATTAGGGCACAGAAATAAAGCAATGTAAAAAGACAAAAATACTACGTGCATCTTTTATAGTCCATAATTTTAAAAAATAGCATTCAGATCAGTGATTACAAACAAAAGACCAACTCAAATGGAAACTTAACAGAGTTGGTTAAGGAATAATGAGTAATTATGTGAAAGAAAATAATAATAATAAAACAACATATCAGATTATCAGATGCAGCTAAAATAGTTCCCCAAAGGGAAGAATCATATTCTTTTATACTTT
>NW_020954550.1:37257712-37327763 GCF_900497805.2 Vombatus ursinus | reverse complement strand
TTTTTTTTTTTTTTTTTTTTTTTTTTTTTTTTTTTTTTTTTTTGGTGAGGCAATCAGGTTTAAGTAACTTACCCAGAGTCACACTGCTAGTAAGTGTCAAGTGTCTGAGGCCAGATTTGAACTCAGGTCAAAGAATCATATTCTTAAAAAATCATACTTTATCAAAAATAAAAAAGGGGAGGATTGATGAACTGAGTATTCATTTAAAAAAGTAGAAAGCCTACAAATAAGCAAACCCAAAATAAACATAAAAGAAGAGAGACTTTGAAAATTAGAGGAGAAATTGGTAAATTAGAAACCAAAAATACTACAGAAATGATAATTGTAACTAAAAGCTGGTGAAAACCAAAGCAAACTGATTGAAAAGCACAGAAAATCAAGTCAATGAAATAGCAAATGAACAAGGTGAAATCACAAAATGGCAGAAGAAATAGAAGGAATTACTAGAACTCACTATGCAGAATTATATACTAAAAAACTGATAACATGAAAGCCATAGAGAAATACTTTTAAAGTATCAATGTCCAAACTAACAGAAGACCAAATAGACATATTAAACAATACCATCTCAGAAAAGGAAATAGAACTAGCTGTAAAGGAACTCCCAAATGTGGGGGGAGGGAGGAGGAACTCTTGGTCCTGATAAATTCATAGGAGAGTTCTCTCCAACTTTTAAAGAACAATTGGTACCAATGCTGTACAAATTATCCTCAAATTATTTTAACTATTGTATTTGGCAAATGTTAACATCTTTTTCCTTTTATGCCAGTTCTTGTGGATATGTACCCCTTCTGTCAAAGTCTTTAATGGCAGCATATTAATTTCCACAAAATGGATATATAACTACTTTAAAAAAAGAATGTTTTCTGTATAGGATGTAATAGGATGTTTATTTGTAGTTGTATTTGGAATGCATTTTTTCTCCTGTAGTTCTGGAAATTAAAATCTAACCAATCAACAAAATCACACTTTGAAAACCTTATTAATAGATTATTTGGATTTTTTTTTTGTCCTTTTTTGCTCGTCTCCTCATCTTAATTCAGTCCATTCTAAGGAGGGCATATATACAAACCAATATAGTATTTTATAAATTAGAATAGTTAGCCTTTGTGACCTATTCAATATTCAGATCTTAGTGTAACATCCTAAGGATTAATATATGGAAATCAGCTTCTACAGAATATATATTTTAATTTGTCAGTTTTTTTTAATTTATCATGTGAATAAAGCATATGACTTGGATTAGTTGTAAACATGTCAATATCCTGGTCACATTTTTTTCCTAGTCATGTAAAACGAATACTGTGCTTTATTTGTCTTTGTGTCCTCCGTGATACCTGGAACAATGTCTTATACATAGTGAGTAGGCAATAAATATTTGCTGACTGAGTTGTCATATCTTCCTCAAGGTAGGCAGAAAGAAAAAAAATGAGATAACTTACATCTGTCAATTTTTCAGCAGCTTTGGCAAAAGATTTCATTATTTATTTTTCAATGGGTAAAAGTTGTCTCTACTCTTTGTTTTGTCATGAATAATTAAAAATGGGATCCCTTTTCATGTTTAAGCCTCAAGCATATAGGCAAAGAATTAGATATTGTTTCTGTTTCTATAGATATTAGCTTAATATAAAAGAGAATTAAACTCTCAATCTGCCTAAACAGTGATAAAAACTAATGTAAATTTATACTGGAAAGACATATGTATCATGTTTTCCTACTTTATTGTATTTATTTCACTTAAGTCCTTCCTCATTCAATTGTGAATATTTTTTCCTTTTTTTTTTCTTTTTTCTTTTCTTTTTTTTTTTTTTGGTGAGGTGACTAGGGTTAAGTGACTTGCCTAGAGTCACGCAGCTAGTAAAGTGTTATGTGTCTGAGGCCGGATTTGAACTCAGGTCCTCCTGACTCCAAGGCTGGAGGTCCATCCACTGTGCCTATTTTTTCCTTTCTTTCTTTTTTTTTTGGGCAATTGGGGTTAAGTGACTTGCCCAGGGTCACACAGCTAGTAAGTGTCATGTGTTTGGTCTGAGACCATATTTGAACTCAGGTCCTCCTGACTTCAGGGCCTGTGCTCTATGCACTGTGCCACCTAGCTGTCCCTATTTTTTCCTTTCTTAAGAATATATTTTCATTGCATTTATTTTTAAAATCCACTGAAATTTATTTGTAATATTTTGATTACACATAGCTTCTCCATTTCTTCTTACATATACAGGTTCTTGAAATTTATTTCTGTACCAACATAATATATAAGGACAGAATGAGTGACCTTGTTTTGTGTAAGGGACTATTCCATATTGGAATGAGTTGTTGCAAATATTCTAGAAACTGCTTTCCTTACCCTTGCGTGCACTGGCAGGTCAGGTCCCCAGAGTGAGGTTATCAATCTCTCCTCATGGTTCTTGAGGGATTGGGGGTGCTTTTCTAATGCTCTGAAGCTCTGGCAGGTGTGCTTGCCTCCATGATTATGAGTTGATATTAATTAGTCAGCCAGAATGAATTAGCTTTTAGTTAGGGGCATTTACTAAAATGGTATAGTAAGAAGAAGTGGTACAAAACAATCCTCCCCCAAGCCTGTGCCACCTTTTCCCACAGACACAAACATAGTTTAGGGAAAAGTGGGCTCAGATTTAAAGCCTCGATGTTGCAAAGGGGTAACTCACCACTGCTGGTTGCTCAAAGTCCTTTTGTGTGCTTTGCTTTGGGTACTTAAGAAGCAACCCTTAGATCTAGTCAACTCTTTTCCTGGGCTCCTTAAATAGCCTTCAGTATAACTTTTCTCACTGAGGCCAGTCTGCCCTCAGAAACCCCGTCAGGATTTATGGGGCTACTGCTAGAACACTGGAGGGATTCCACAATCTTCCTGCGGCCTTCTCTACCCCAGTGCTTCTTAAACTATGGGGCGTGACCCCATATGAGGTCATGAAAAATTTGGCAACATGGAAAGGTTTCTGAATGTACAACGACTAAAAATTAATTAAAAATCAAATGCGTAATGAATCTGAGGTGTTTCTGGCAGTGCTTACCTGTGTGGCATCCTGCAACTTCACTGCAGCCTTGGTTCAGAACATAAAGCAACATGCACAATGCACTGTGCATGCCCTCAGGCCACACAACACCAACAAACGCTGCCCAAATGACAAAAGGGGTCCTGAGTAGAAAAAGTTTAAGAAGCCCTGCGAGTCAAGGTGTGTGGAAACCAAGAACCACTCCCCCATCCCCCAAACTGATTCCTGCTCCTAGCTCCCAGCTTGTTTTTTTAACCCCACAATCACTTAAAAAACTCTGGCCTAAAGTTGGAGACAGTCACAGACCTACACTTTAGGAAGGTGAGTTTGACAAGTGAATGTAGAATAGACTAAAGTGGGAAGAACTGAAGCAGGGAGCCCGACCAGCAAACTAATAAACTAGTCCACGTGTGAGAGCTGAGGGCCTGCGCCGGGGTGGTGGCAGAGTCAGGGGAGAGAAGGGGCCGTATACAATACACGCTGTGATAGAATCGACTGGACTTGGTAACTGATTGGATAGGAGGAATGAGGGAGTGAAAAGTTGAGGGTGACACCTCTGTTGTGAACCTTTTTGACTGTGAGGATGGCGGTGCCCTGACAGTAATAGGACAGTTAGGAGGAGGAAAAGGCTTGATGCTAAGATAATGAGTTTATTTCTGAATATGTTGTGTACCACAGGGCATGAACAAACAAGCCAATCTGAACATGCTTCCTGTGCAACATCACTTTCATTCATTCAGTGGCTTTCAGGGACTTCTAAATTGATCATGGATGTTTTTGCACTCAGCATAAAGCAGAAATTCTTAACCTAGAATTTATGAATTTATTTTTAAAATATTTTGATAACTGTATTTTTATATAATGAGTTTCCTTTGTAATCCTAAATTATTTAATTTCATGTGTTTAAAAATATTCTGAAAAGGGCTTTACCAGACTGCCAGAGACTCCCATGATCAAATGTTAAATCATTCATGAACAAATAAATAAAAGATCTAGATTAGATTTAAAAAATAAAAAGAAGTATTCTAACCTGGTAAAGGTATTGCTATATTATTAGAATAGCATTTACTTTAAAGTGGGATGTGGTAATTTATTAATTGTCATTTACATTAAATGACTCAATTGATCCCCTCCTACAATAATAGTAATAATAATAATAATAATCACATTAAAATAGTGATTTCAGGCTTGGGAAGTGCTTTCCCCACTTTAATACTGTCTATACTATTAGTGCAAGTATTTTTACGTCATCTTACAGATGAGGAAGATGAGGCTAGTATAGATTAAGTTAGGCCCATGTTGTGGCTTTTGGAATACAGTCTTTTGATTTCTAGTTTTGCTCTCTTTATCCATTATACCATGCTGCTTATTCTTGATATTTACATTTGTGTGATTTCCTCCCTACCCCTCCCTACTAGGTACTGGTTTATGCTTTTTATCTACCTAATGAATTGGCTTAATGTTTTTTCTTAAACACATCCTGCTTTAAATTATCCACCCTTGCACATGTGAATTGAATTAAGATAGTTTATTTAGAAGCTGTATTGCCAGATAACTATGGAAAGCTTCTTTGGCTTACATTAAATTTTTTTTTCTTTCTGTATTTGGCAAACAGTACAACCCCTTTGGTGTCCCATGTGCTCCACACACAACAGCTACAATGCATTTCCATTCCTCTGGCTCTGAACATATTGTGGTCTTAAAGCTATCTTTCATATTTTTAGTGCTACCAGTGAGGGACAAATCGATTTAGAAATAACAGATTATTTACATTCCTCAGGAATAAAAATAGCTTGTATTTATATAATATTTAAAGGTTTATAAGGTATTTCACATGCTTTATCTCATATCTCATTTGATCTTTACGACAACCTTATAAGGCAAATAATAATGGTATTATCCTTATTCCATAAAGGAGGAAACAGATTCAGAATGGTTAAGAGACTTGCCCATCTTCCAGTGGCAAGTAAACATTATCTGTAATCTCTTGCAATATAACCATGATTATGGATTTGTGGTTTTAACCTTTTTAAAATGTTGACAACTGAAATCCAGGAGTTACATTATTGAATGTACACATACATATACTCATGTATACATTCCTCCAAAAGACTGAAGATGCTGGGCCATTTCCACAGTGTTCTATTACATTCATAGTTTCTAAGCTGAAGACCTTTAAACTACTATATTTCAATGATCAGTGATTTTTATTGATATGGATAGTCCTCCATAGACTCAGGAGCTCTTCTCTGATATTGCAGCCAGTATTCTAGAATTTCTGTTACCACAAAACTCATCATCCTGCAGTGAACCTGTAACTAAGTTTCCGAACTTAGCTAGACCGTCTCTTGGGTAATAGCCATGACGTCCTCCATTTGCTGCACACAGGAACTCTTTTCCAAAGGACTTTCAGAGTTTGCACTTTACTGGCATAGCCACCTTCTGGCTATAATCAAACAACAAAGGAGGATCTTTAGAAGAGTTTTGAACATTTTGAACAATTTTTTTTTAAATTCTAAAACTCAAGAAATGTCATTCTGTTGACTCAGTAAACAAATGACTCAGAGTCCAAATATTTAGATCCTTTTCCCTGATAGTAATACAAATTCATTATTTGTGAATTAGCCAGATAATTTACTTTTTCTTGACAAAATGATACCTTATATACTGTGGAAGTAAGATTATACACCACAATCTATTTCCAAAGCTTAAACCTAATGATATCTTTTAAGATTGCAAATATGAGGGACAGCTAGGTGGCGCAGTGGATAGAAGCCTCCAGCCTTGGAGTCAGGAGGACCTGAGTTCAAATCTGGCCTCAGACACTTGACACATACTAGCTGTGTGATCCTGGGCAAGTCGCTTAACCCTGATTGCTTCACCCCCCCCCCCAAAAAAAAGATTGCAAATATGAGATTTCACTGGGCCCCAGGTATATAAAACATTTAAATTATTTTGAGGAAAATTATCTACTTTACTTGGATATTGAATATGTTAGAGAATTTATGCAAAGATTGATCATCTTTATTGGAGATAAATTTTGGCCCTCACTTCTGGATGAATTCTGAAATTTCCCTGTTCATTATTTTTACTTAAAGTAGAGAATCTTGAAAATCAGGTAAAAGCTAGGTGAGTTCCTCATTTTTTTTTTTTTAAGTTTTATTAATGGCTTTTTTTAAAGTGCCACTGACATTTCCTGATGTCAACCCAGTCTCCCTCCCTCTCCAACCAATACAACTCTCCTTTGTCAAAAAGAAAAATATTTAAGTGAAATACACCATGGCAGTTACATATGATAGTTTAATCCCTATTTATGGAGGGTGATGTGTTTCATTACTTATCCTTGGTAACTGGTATTGGCCTTTAATCTTGGTTCGATTGCTTTTTAATATTGTTTTCATTTATACTACTGTAATCATTGTATATATAATTCTTCTGGTTCATATTTCTTTGTCCTAAATCACCTCATATTCATCTTCCATTGTTTCTCTGAATTCCTCATATTCATTGCTTCTTACAGTACAGTGATACTGCATTACTTTCATGTTATAGAGGCAGCTAGATGGTGCAGTAGATAGAGCTCCAGACCTTGAATCAGGAAGGCCGGAATTTAAATATAACTTTAGAACCTTACTAACTCTGTGACCTTGGACAAGTCACTTAAGTCTGTCTTAGTTTCCCCATCTGTAAAATGAAGAGAATAATAGCATCTGTTTCTTAGGGTTGTTTTGAGGATCAAATGAGATAGTTGTAGAGTACTTAGCACACTTAGTAAGCTTTATATAAATGTTAGCTATTATTACTATTACAAAAGTTTGTTATAATAACATTTATATAGCACATTAAGTTCTGGAAATCATTTTACAAATACTCATTTTATCCTCAGAATAACCCAGGAGGGTAGGTGCTATTATTATCCCAATTTTTCAGATGAGGAAACTAAGGTCGACTTAGGTGCATTGTCCAAGGTCATGGAGCTATTAAGTTTCTGAGGCTACATTTGAACTCAGGTCTTCCTGAGTCTAGGTACACTGAACTATCTACTGTTTCATTAAGTCACTCTTAAACCACTTAGTCGTTGCCCACTTTCTTTCATAAACAGTGCTTCTCAGTTTATTTTTGGTACATAAGGAAACTTTCTTTCTATCACTTACCTCCTTAGAAGTATTCTCCTGGGTGCATTCACATGAAGTGAATTACAGTTCCCATAAATAAATGACAGCTGTCCTCGACTAACTTGTGATCTGTGTATCCGGCAGTATAGTCAAAAGAATGGTCTACTTAGTTAACAGTAACTGAACCTTTTTTATTAAATGATGTAAAATGCTCGACATAAATAAACACACAGGTAATACTGTTCTACGTATTTGACATTTATGTTGCTGATGACTATACCTATGGATTTTCCTCCTGGATAATCTCTCCTTTCTAGGTGTTTATGACATTTTTCTGTTTTGGTTTTCCTTCGACCTTTCCAAATGCTCATCTCCTCTCTCCTTTGCTGGATCTTCATTCATGTCACCTCAAAGCTCTGGGCATCCCCAAAGACTGCATCCTGGGTTCTCTTTTCTTTTCCCTTTATACTGCCTAATTTTGTGATCTCATCATTTCCCAGGTTATTTTAATGACTCTCAGATTTCTATTGGCAACCTTAGTCTCCTGCACCCCAGTCCCACATCACTGACAGCATTTTGGACATCTTGACCTCTGACACTTAATCCATGTCTCTTTGGGCAAATCGCTTCTCTGGGCCTTAGTTTCCTCATCTGTAAAAAAAAAAATTGAGGAGGAGAGGATCCAGCTAGATATACTACAAGGTCCTTTTCAGCTCTAGATCAGTGAAGTTATGAAAGATAGTTCAAGGGTGGGTGTGAGGTGGCATAATGATAATACTTTATTTGTACAGTATACTTTGAAATTGTGTTTTTCCAGAAATTTGGAATAAAATATACATGCTCTTTGACCCAGAAATCTCATTGCAAGTCATATACTCCAAAGGATCAAACAGAGAATTAAAGGTCCCATATATATCAAAATGTTCATGACAACATTTCTGGTGGTAACACAGAACTGGAAACAAAGTCAATATTTTTAAGCCATTGGGAATGGCTGTAGAAATTATGGCACATATCACTATGCCATTGCATATAATAAGTATGAAGAATTTCAAGAGAACAAGGAAAACAGTATGCAGAATAATTTTAATAATGTTAAGTGGAAAGAACACTAAAAATGAAACTTAACACTGTTTAGAATTACCAAGTTTGGCCCTAGATGAATGTTGAGAAAATATACCACCCTCTCTTCATTGCAGATTTGGGAATTATGGGTGTGGAATATTACATGTACTTCTCAGACCTGTTGAGTGTGTTGGTTGATTTTGCTGAACTACTTTTTTTTTCCTGTTTCTTTTAAACTATTTGTTACAAAAAACTATTTTTAGTTAGGAGAGTGATTAAAGATACACTTGGAAATGTATGTGATGTAAAAATAGATGGCACCTATAAAAATAAGACTAAGTCTTAAAAAAAAACCATTCTTCCTCCTTTATAATCTTGATGAGAGGTAGTGATGTGTAGGCAGTGGAAAGTGCCTGGGACTTGGAATCAGGTTTCCTCCTGCTCTTCCTCCTTCCATGTGTGGGTCGTTAGCTTTCTTAGCTTTAGTTTCTCCATCAGTAAAATAGGGTTCATAAGATTTGTGCTGTCTGCTTGACAACTTGCTATAAGGAAAGGGCTGTATAATGGAATAAGGAGAGTTTGGAATGAAAAATTCATTTTTGAACAGTTATTACTATTTTATTTTCCTCTGTAACCACATTACCTTGTAATCTAATATGCAAAACAATTTAGCACTAAAGAGTATATAAGATATAAATAATATTTAACTTTATTTCCTATTAGCTTTAAAGATAACTTAAAACATAGGAATATTTTTCTCCTAAGGAAAGTATTATTATTATTATCATTTTTAATCCAGTGTTTCATAGATAAAAATAATTTAGTTTTGTTGTCAAAAGTTGTCTGTATTGGTTATCATGACTGTTCTCATTTTAGTGGGCCACTGTATGTTAAACTGTAGATAATGTACTTCCTGTGAAATATGTGTATATGCATATATACATGTATAGTAATATACATATGTAAACACATGAAGATATATGTGCATATATCTGTACATACACATAGACATACAGTACTCTATAAAGTATAAGATAAATATGTTGTACATGGATAGCAATTGATTATCCCATTTTCCCTATTTGAAGTTAATATGAGTTCAGTTTTCTGAGTTCATACTCAAGTTGGTGAATTTCAGTATTCCTTAATCTTTACAGATGATCCTTTGAGTAAAGATAGCATTATGCATAGAACTTTGGGCCTCTTATCAGGAGATGCAGTTTCTTGTCTTTGCCCAGCTATTAATTTATTGTATGACTGTGGTTAAGCCATGTCACCTTCTGGTCCTCAATTTCTCCATCTGTGTATTAAGAGGATTGAACTGCGTGATCTCTAGTTTATGCGATATATGTTCTAGTGGTGACATTCTTTTATTCTTGGAAGCATTCTGCTGTCAAAAGATTTTAATGAGAAATATATAAAAATATGCTACTTTTCTGGTAAACTTTGAATTTAATACTAACCTCATTACTTTTCTTGATTAAACATTATTTAACTTCTCAATCCTCATGCAGCCTTCCCATTGCCTCTCCAAAGAGTATTTATCTCATTTTCAACTTTGTTTTGAATCACTCTTTGGCACTTTAAAAGAAAAAAAAAATAGAATCTGCTTTGCAGATGTGGAGTCTACTGTTTGAAAGTTGTTTGACTGAATTTCACTGGAGATTGAGGAAAAATTAACATACTCTGATCCTATGATCCTTCAATATAGTAATTTCTCAAAAAGCTGAATTATAACTTCAGTGTCCAGTGAGAAATTTTCCTAAAAGGCCCAAATGAACCTTTGTGGGACAGGATAAAAATATGAGGTCCTGATTAATTGAGGACTTATTTCATCAGTCTTATCCTGTTCTCCCTAACTATAATCAACTCACTAGACAGCCTAACTCATGCATGAATTCACTTTTATAGCTATATGCAAAAAGATCATATAGTAATAACATATTCATGCAGTTGGGTCATAAATTGTTCTAAACAATTATTTATGAGCAACTTGCATTTTTTTTACATTTTCCTTTTTTTTTTTTTTAAGGCCAAATTCACATGTTTCTTTTTTGCTCCTGTGTGTAATAAGGATATTTAAAAAATTAAGAGCCAGAACATAAAGGAAGAGTGGATCATGTGGAGGAGATTCATTCCCTTTGTTCTCTGGAGTTGTCCGTCCTTGACCCATTGTACCTATCTGCATGGATTGAAGAGCCAAGCGATTGATTGTAGAGATGAAGAACTAGGTAGCATTTCCCAATTGAAAGGAATCTTAGAGGTCATTCATTCCAAACCCCTGTTTGGAAGCATGTATCTCTTCTGCAGGATTCTCAGTAAGTGCTTTCTCAGTTTTGTGCCATCTTGTCTTTCCCCCTTTGTATTCTGTATTGGTGATTTCATCAATTCCCATGAATTCACCTAAAAACTCTCCATGACTCACTCCCTCAACTAGCCCCAGTTCCCTGATCTGTAGTCTTGTATCCCCAGCTGCCTGTTGGACATTTCCAGCTAGACTCTTGTAGGCGTCTCAAACTCTACAAAACTCTTCTCCTTTTCCCCTTCTTTTCCTAATTTGCTTATTTCTTTTGAGGGTACCATCATCCTTCTAAACACCAAGTTTCATCATGTCAGAATCATCCTCAAAAATTCCTTCTCTCTCACCTTTCATATCTAGTCAGTTTTAAAAATCTTTTTTGTTTGTTTTTTTGTTCTCCACAACATCTCTAGCATCATCTGTTACCCACTGCTAGCCACTCACAGAGCCACCACCTAGTTCAGGCCCTCATCACCTCTGGGCTAGACTATTGGTGTAGCTTCCTGAGTGATTTCTTTGCCTCAGGTCTCTCTTCTCACTAAACCATGCTGCACACAGGTCTGACTATGCCATTCTTCTGTCAAAGAAGCTCCAGCGGCTCCCTCGTGCCTTTAGGATAAAAAACAAACTCCTATTTGACTTTTAAAGCCCTTCACAGTCTTGCTCTGGCTTGTCTTTCCAGGCTTATTGCATGTTACACATCTCTATCATAGGCTTACTTTTCAGCCAAACTAGTTGTTTTGCTCTTCCCTATACAGGAGTTGCCATCTCTTTCCTCCATGTTTTTGCACAGGCTGTCTCCTAGACATGCAAAAACTCTCTCCTCATTTCCCTGACTCATGGAATCCCTGGCTTCCTCCACCTTTTACAGGAACCCCATCATAACCACACTGTTAGTACCTTCCCCTAGAAAATTATTTTGTATATGTTTTACATTTTATTTGTGATGTACACATTGTTTCACTCCAATAAACTCTTGATGGCAAGGGCTTGTTTCGTTTTTGTCTTTGTCCTCTGTGCATGGCACATCATAGGTACTTAAAAAAGGGTTGTTAAATTGAATACTTCTAGCAATAGGGAACGTATTTCCAAACAAAGCAGTTTATTTCATTTTTGTATACCTCCATTATTTGGGACGATCTCTTTTAAAAAAATATTTTGAGCCAAAATCCTTTTCCCTTTAATGCATTGTTCCTAATTCTCTTGGCAACTTAGAACATGTCATCTTTCTCCTGTACAATAGCCCTTCAGATATTTGAAGACAGTTGTCTCATTCCTCTCCCATGTTCTTCTCCTCTCTCTTTCTTTTCCTTCCCCTCCCCTCCCTCCTCTCCTCTCCTCTCCTCCTTCATTTCAAGTCTCCTTCACCATTCTGGTCATTCACAATCTTATACATGTTTGCCAGTGTTGATTCTAAAGTATGACTCCATATTATATATATATATATTTTTGCTCATGCTATCTGATGTCTCATTTTTAATGGTCATTTTATACTATTAACTCATTGAGTTTATTGTTAACTGTTCCCTGACCTTTCCTAACACTGGCATATTAGCTTCAGTTGTCTTCTGTTCCCTCATAATATGTTTTAAAAAATAATTGTATTGATGTCTCTTGTTTTTATATCACTTTCATTTCTGAATATATCCCTCCCCTTTTGTACTCTGAGAGCTAGCCTTTGTAACAAAAAAAGAAAAAAATTCAGCAAAACCAGCCAACAGAGACTGACTTTTAAAAAAAAATGTGTACATATATGTGTATGTGTGTGTGTATATGCATGCATACACACACATATATACACATACACACATACACACACACACACATATCTCTATCTGTATTTCTATATCTAACACCTAGTCTTCCATTTCTGCAAGGAAAGGAACAAAATTGAGTTTTATTTCTATTCTTCAGGGCCCCACTTGGTCATTATGATGACATATTGTTTAGTTACTTTGCTGTTACAGTTCTTTCCATTTACCTTGTTGTCATTGTGTACATTGTTTTCCTGGTCATGCTTACTTTACTTTGCTTAAGTTCATAAGTTTTCCCATGCTTCTCTCTACCCTTCTGCCTCTACTGAGACTATCATCTCCATCTCCTCCCCATTGGTAGGTTGCACTCTATTCCTGAGTCCCTCAGTTATGATAGGTCAACTTTTGCCTTAACTTACTGGGACACAGTCCCCATGTTTCATGCCATGTGGGAACACACAGACCATTCCCCTCTAGTTCCTTTTTATATGATGTCTTCCCTCATTAAGATTTTAGCTACTTGAAGGTAGAGAATATTTTACTTGATTATATTTGTATCTCTAGTACTTAACACAGTGTTTGGAAGATAGTAAATGTTTAAAAAAATTTTTAGAAGTTGTCTTTATGAAAAGTAATATTGCATTACATTTATGTATCAGAATTTGTCAACATAGTTGTTGTAAGCTGATATGATTGGGAGAAACTATTGATAAAGACCAAGTATATTTTCTTTATTATTTTCAAGTTCATTTTTGAATTTATCTTAGCTATACAGAAGCAAACCATGTGAATCATGTTTACATGCTCTTTAACACAGACACATTTAAAGACACACACATATACATACACATACACATGTATGTATACATATACATACATACACACAAACACACACCTTGAGCTAAAAAATCAAATTTTTGAAAGTAATATATTACTCTGTTCCCACTATCTTTTTAGAGCTTAAGAATTTGCTTTTATGTGCCTGTATTCACAAGTGAAATAATAGGGTTGTGATACATGTTTTATGGTATATGCAGCTGTTTAGAAGTTAGGATGATTCCAGTCTACCATCATTGGTGTAAGAGGCACCATAAAAAAAAAAAAGAAAAGAAAAAGAAGAAAGGTGAAGTAAACATATATTTTCTGTCTCATTTCTTCATTCCCAGTTTCTCCCTTTTGTGAAGGTTGACTCAGATTACTCCTATGCCTAAAGACCTGGCTCTCCTGTAACTCCTAATAAAGGCCAAATTCCTTAGTTTGGCGTTCAAGGTTCAACATGGTTTGAGTCCAACTTACCTTTCCAGTTATATCTCACTTCTTCCCTTCCAGGCACTGTAATAAGCACTAGGAATTCAAAAACAAACAGACAGTTCTTTCCCCTAAGGAGCTTACATTCTGATGGGATGCTCGCAAGTAAGGTTGGGGCAGTGTGGTAGTCAAGGAAAGGGAGGTAGAGTTTGGAGAGCTGTAGTATTAGCTTGTTATAGTGAATAGCTTACCTTGGAGTCAGGCAGCCTTAGATCCAGGACCTGTGACACATTCTGGTTATGTGAACGAGGAAGGAGAGTATCAGTCTTATTTATAGGATACAAGACTATCAATAATTTTGTAAATCAAAAATATAATAAAACATTGCATATAACAAAATAGATTTCCTTAAAATCCAAGTACTATCACATTCTGATCTTTTTTGTTTTATTGGTGCCTGCCTATTAATACAATTTTAAGTTGTAGAAATGCATACCAGTCTAGATTATATAAGTGACAATTTTATATTGAAATTCCAAATATTTTCATCTGTTGTAAAATATTAATCTGCAGCTAGCCAGGTGTGGATCAAGTCAAAATACATAATTCTGCTTAAAATAGTTTGCATTTGTAAAATGTACTTTTTTTGCTTAATAGAAAGAGAACCTCTGTTGTATGTTTATCAGAATTATAGAATAGATACTTTATTTCCCCATATATGGTTGATGTTTATTTTTATTTCAATTACTCATAAAAAGCAATATCCCATCTATGTGCATGTCACTTCACAACATGCGAGTCATCCTGGATTCTTCACTATCTCTCAAACCCCTATGTCCAAGTTGTTGCCAAGACCTCTCATTTTAACCTTCACAACATCTTTCCAATATGCTCCCTTCTTTCCTCTGACACTACTTCCACCCTGGTGCAGGCCCTGCCTGCCCCATATTTCTCCTCAATCCCATTCATCCTCCATTTAGTCACTAAAATGATTTTCCTAAAGCTTGAGTCTGATCACGTCACCCTCCTACTCAATAAGCTCCAGTGGCTCCCTGTTGCCTGCAGGGTCAACTGCAGCATGGTTTGTTTGGCATTCAAAGCCCTTCATAACCTAGCGCCCTCCTCCCATTCCAAACTTCTTACACCTTACTCTTCTGTTCCCCAAGAATCTCATCCAGTGATGCTGGCCTTCTCGCTGTTTCACAAACAAGACTCTGCATTTCCCGGTTCTGGGCATTCCCTTTGACTGTCCCTCATGCCTGAAGTGCTCTCCCTTCTCCACTTAGATTCCTGCCCTTCTTGGCTTCTTTTAAGTCTGAACTAAAATTCCTCATTCTACAGGAAGCCTTCCCCAACCCCTCTTAATTTCAGGAGTTTCCTTTTTAAAAAATTATTTCCTGTTTTTCCTGTATAGAGCTTCTTTGCATATATTTGTTTGTTTGTTGTCTCCTCCATTAGATTGTAAGCTTCTTGAGGTTAAGGACTGTCTTTTGCCCTTTTTTTGTATCCCCAGCGCTTAGCACAGTGTCTGGTGCATAGTAGACATTTAATAAATGTTTGTTAATTGATTGATATTCCATAATAAATTACATGTTTTGAAGAGAAAGTATTCAGTTCTTTTTCTTCTGTACTTTGTATTTCAAAGGCATGAATAATATAATAATAGAAAGTAGCTATGGACATAATTTCACCTAGAAAATAGTGTTCCCTCATTTCTTCATTCCTCTAGCTCCTTTCTTGTCATTTCTGGAGTTACGGGTCAGGCTGCTGGACATAAAGAGTAACTGTGTGTCTGTCTTCTTGTCTCCAGGGGAAATTTGAGTCATCTGAATGGCCCCAGGACCTGAACAAGCCTATTAGGCTCTTACTGAGGACCTCACCTATCCACAATCTGTTTGTCTTACTAAGCAGTATTTGCCGTTTTCACTCAGAACCTCTGGAAGGGTATCTCCTATCCACCCCTTTCCTTTTTTCTTAGCTAAGTAGGTAGTAATTTGTGATATTTGTTGTCACTTTGTAGATTGTTTGACTATGCAAAGTCCTAGGTAGAGTTGTTACGAGGAGTAAATGAGATAATGTATATAAATCTAATTCCAGCATCATTTATTAAAACTATATACTTACTCTTATTTATGACCATCAACAAAAAAAAAATGAGCATATGCTGCGTGGGTATTTTCTTTATATGTTCACTGATGTTTCATAGCTAATTCCTGATGCTAATCGTTCTTTCTGCGCTTGTGAACAAGCTTTTAAGAAGTAAAACATCTCAATGACTGTAGTGGGTTTCTCAAATGTTGTTAGAAAAGTGTTAATTTGATCTTCTGAGGTGATCAGCAAAGCATAAAACTATACAGCACAGTCTTTGACTCCAATTCTAACGTAGATCATATGTATTTTGACATTTATAAGGAAAGGTCAGGATCACCAGATCCATTTGGTATAGAAGGAACTGGCAAATGTGATTGCAGCTGATATACTGTCAGTGATTTTTGAAAGATCATGGAATACTGCAAGACTGGAAAAAGGGAAATCTTTACCCTGTTTTCAAGTAAGAGAAGAGAGTGGAATCTGCAAACTATAAGACAGTGTGCTTGATTTTGATTCCTAACAATTTATTAAAAGATATGATCAAAAGGATAGTTTGTGAGCAACTAGAAAAGGAAGCTGTGATCAAGTCAGCAATGCTTTATTAAGAACAATTTTCACCCAAGTAAAAGTTTCATTTCCTTTTTTTGGACAGGATTACTAGGTTGACGTATCAGGAGAATATTGTAACTTTAGTTTGTTTACCTAACTTTTAGTGATACCTTGGAAGAAGTCTTTTGTGTCTTTTTTGTCAGCTCTGTGGAGTAATATGGATCATAGGATCACAGAATATTTATTCTGACGTGTGATTTTTGTATAGAGATAGGAAAATGGGTGGACCATCATGGACCCATTTTTATGTCTCTTGTGACATAGAGGTGGTGTTGGCCTTGGATTCTTGATGACCATCTCGACCATTCTTGGGTGCCCTGGCATGCCCCAGAAAAGGAATACCACCCCCAGAAGAGCCTGGCATCAGGGGTTGGGAACCTGTGGCCTTGAGGCCACATGTGGCCCTCCAGGTCCCCAAGTATGGCCCTTTGACTGAGTCCAAACTTCACAGAACATATTGGAGAGGTTCATCACCAGGTTGGCTATCAGGAGATGAATTTCTTTAGTAGCAGCAACTCATGAGAAGTTTCTCTTTATTCATAAAGGAGAGCCCACACATAGTAAAATCACAGGACCTTGAAAAGAAAAGGGGAAGTTGGCATAAAAATTTGAAATCAGAAAATCTTTCTCTTTTATTTGATTTTTTTATCAATGTTCTTCATCTGTTTCTTTGATAAATTCTTCCCCAGGGATGTTAATTATTAATCTTTTTAAAGGATTTAATAAATCATTAAATGCATGTATAATATCTCGATTCTTCATCAAGTTCTAATTTGTTATCTGAATTCTCTTTATGTTTTTATAAGGCTTGAAAGGCCCTGATTGGATATCTCAAGATCTTTGTGCCAAAATTAAAAAAAAATGAGCAAATTTCTAAACATTAGAATGGAACTTGTTCTATTCTGTCTTATCTTTTATGAATAATTGAGGCAACAACATTTCTTTTTGAGTCGGGGTTGCATGGTGAATTCCTCACCATCTTGATGATCATGAGAGGCATGCAGTGTAAAGGAACTCCAGAGGAGTTTGACTTTACCAGCAGTTCTGTATATGGGCCATGACAGAAGGTTGAACTACTTTTCCTCATTGGAACTAATCATATACTCTAGAGATGGAAGGGCCTTAGATGTCATCCAGTTTATCACCCTTATATTATAAATGAGGAAACAAACATGAAGGAGGTGACTTTCCTGAGGTCTTAGAGGTAGTAGTTACCTATTTGATTTTAAGCTAGGCCCTCTGACTTCAAATGGAGTTTTCATTTGTTTATTAGTATTTAGTCTTTTTTGTGGGCTTTCTCGGTTGCATTTGTTATGCTAGAGGAGGCAGTGAATTTTAGTTTCTTATCTCACTAAAATTATATGTGTAGTCTTTGGAGAAAAATTAAACCGCTAGCTCTTAAGTGATTTCCATACAAAATTAATGCTTGCCTTGACTTCTGCCAAAAGCTGAGATGCTTTTAGGCAATAGATGCCGCCAGAAGTTTTTTGAATTTTTTTCTGGAGAGAACTCAAAACTTTAGGACAGAAAACATTTGTGCTTGGGGCAGTGCAATGATTCCACCTGTGTCTTGTTCTTGTCTTTTCCATGTTTTCATTTTGTGGCCAGAAAGGCCTGGGCAGATCATACTTCTATTTTTAAATCTTTGTTTATGAACGTTTTAATTTTATAAGACCAGATTTCATTCCAGCTTTCAAAATATGTGCTCTTCAACATAAAATGTTTTGACAGACACCTAATGGCCTCACACTTTACCATCCGTTTTTTGGGCACCAATTCAGGGATTCAGAGCAGTAAAATCACACTGCAATTAGTCACTAGCAAACTCTATTTTGCTTGCAAGACTAGCAGTTCACCCTTCCGACCTCAGTTTTGATAATCTGTCCACTTATACCAGTGACATAGATGTGTTGTAGATATTCTGAGGTTCTTAAATGTTAGTTTTGGTGTTTTAGTTCTTTTAGCTTCTCAGGAAGCCAAACAGTAATACTTATGAGGGGCCTCTCAACTGAAGACTTCAAAGAAAGCACCTCATGAATGTTATTGGCCCAGTTTATAGACAAGACTGGTGTAGGTAGCTAGGTGGCACAGTGGGTAGAGCACTGGGCCTGGAGTCAGGAAGACCTGACTTCAGATCTGTCCTTAAACACTTGCTAATGTGACCTGGGCAAATCACTTGACTTCTGTTTGCCCCTTGACTCTTAAAAATATGTGGATCATAATAGCACCTACCTTCCAGGGTTGTTGTAAGGGTAAAAGTAGATAGTAAATTTAAAGAGTTTCATGAACATTAAAGTGCTATATAAATGCAAACTGCTGTTATTATTAATATTATTCCTGTCATTATCCTCATCATCCTCATCCTCTTCTATATGGCCATACTAGGAAGGAATAAATCAGTACAGACCTACTTCAGGTGTTGTTGTCTTTTTGCATGTAAAACCTTTCATGGAGCTAATAGACAAGAGATAAAAGGCAGGCAAATAAGATTAGAAATCCATCTTTTGTCCATCAGAAAGGCAATGAACTGAATGTTCAGTTAAATAAACTATAAAACACCTTGGAAATACATTAGAGTTGTAGTCAATCTTAAACTGTTTGTCAGTGGACTGAGAACAGCATAATGATATTCACACAGTCTTACTTTGTAAACAAAGTCACTCCTCTCCACCTTTGCACGTTTAATTTTGGTTTTTAAATAAAATGTCAATTTACTCTTTAAAAGTTTTCTGAGTAGTGTATGTGAACTTCTTTTTCTGTGCTTAATTCTTTTGCAAATGAAACGTTCTGTCTCCATTTTCAGGACTGTGCGAACCTGGGATGTGGACAATGATAAGAAGCACAAGAGTGTGTTTAAACCAAGAACAGTTCAGGGAAAAAAAGTCATTCCAACCACTTGTACGTACAGTAGAGATGGGAAGCTCATTGCAGCTGGCTGTCAGGATGGAAGCATCCAAATCTGGGACAGAAATATGAGTGTAAGTAAGGACATTTAAATCTCCTTTTTTTTTTTTTTTAAAGATCACAACTTTAATAAGACAAACACAATATTAAATGTTATGAAGATGAATTTCCTGAGTTTAGTTTAAATTAAAACCTCTGTTAACTTGATCAAACATTGGACCTTTCACAGTAAACAGCATTTTGACAAACTTACCAACCACCATTTATAAACAATAAAGTATTTTAACAGATTTAGAAAAGCACTTTGAAGTTCTTGGTTTCAATTAGATTTTGAAAGACAGAAATATGACAAATTTTATGGCATGACTTAACAGAGCATTAAAAAGTATACTTAAAAATTTTCCTGTTTTCATTGATGGAATACCCAAAATTATTTAAGAGTTATATTTTCCCATTCTTATTTTTATAATTATATGAATAATCTTGGCCTACATTGCCACAGTACCGTGGACTTTTAAGAGACAGTACTAGAAGTGATTGAAAGTAAGCCATCATCCAAAGAGGATTGAGAGCTGCAAATCCCACGTTGGGAAGTAGCACATGACCATGTAGAGAGGGAGATTATTTAGATGCTTTGGTGGTTTGGGGACAGTCCTTACACTTGTGTGTAGTCAATGGAACTTCTTTCAACCCTAGGGTGACGAATTAAGCTCTGTGTTCTATCCCTGCTTTGCTGGATGTGGCATAGTCTGGAGACTGATCCTTATAGTACTGAGGCCCGAAGAGGAAGGGAGAGAATTTGAACTGTGGAAACTGAGCAGGCCATGTGGGGATAGGGTTAGAAGTAAAATGGAGTGCAGACTTAGGAATGATGTGGGATGGGTATGTGTGGGGCTGGGTAGGAGAAGTGAGATACAATGAGAGAAGACACCAGGAGATGGGAGTTAGGATTTAGGGGTATCACAGAGGATGAGGGAAGTTGGAGGAGAGCTAGATTAGAAGATGGGCATGAAGGGTAGGATTGTATGTTGTCGTATTCATTTTTATTCAAGGCTACTGTAAAGATGAAGTATATCACAGCAAGTGAGAGACAAGAAAATGAAAAATATTTGCAACTGATTAATTTCTTTGTTAAAGTGCAGCAAAGAAAATGTTCATTCTTTGGAAAAAATCAGTACAGCTGACATGCAGCATTTCAGAGGCTATTACTTAAATGTAAAACTCTGAAAGCTGAAAACTTTATCCAGTGCCCAAGTTTTTGTCTTATTTTCAATACCAGATCAAATTTATTAAGCTCTAAAATGCCAGATCAAATTTATTAAGCCATAAAGAATAGAGCTGCCCTTTTAGACCAAGACATATGTGATTCTAATAGTACCAGCATACATTAAAATAGCATTTTATGGTTACAAAGCAGTTTTGTATTCGTTATCTCATTGTATTCTCACAGCCACACTGTGGTGTATTATTGTCTCCGTTTTGAAGATGAGAAATAAGACTCAGAAAAGTTAAAGAATTTTCCTCAAGTCACACAGCTTGTTATTGTTCAAGCCAGGATTCATACTCCTATCTTCTTCCATTGCTTGTCTGATAATACCTGCTGCCTCTCTGCATTTTACCTGTAAATCGTTACTTCATAGCTACAGACATTTATTAAAAGACTTTTGCATCATTTCCATAGATATTAACCAAAGGACAACATTCACATGTGTATAGTTTGAGAACTGCTGATATTTCATTTTCATCTTTCTGGCCACATATACATGTAAGCTACAGTCACTGTTCATAGCATCATCTAGAAAAAAGACATTTTATGTAAGTTCACTCATGTAAAGGACAAGGACCATGCCTTGTCCTTTCCCTCTTAATTTGTTTATCGTTCACGTGGACTAACAATGGGCTGTTGCAGAAAAGTGGATTATAATCTTCTTTCGAACTAGGCACTCAAAATGATTTTTTTGATGGAATCTTAGATATCATTCATTAAAATGAGACGCTGCCAAGGGCAGCTGGGTGGCACAGTGGATAGAGCACCGGCCCTGGAGTCAGGAGGACCTGAGTTCAAGTGTGGCCTCAGATACTTGACACTTAGTTGCTGTGTGACTCTGGGCAAGTCACTCAACCCCAAATGCCTTGCAAAAAAACTGCAAAAAAAAAAAGAAAAATGAAATGCTACCCATAGTAAAATATGATGATTTAAACGTACTGTCTATATTGGCATTCAGCTAAAAGTGATTTTAAATTTTGTTCACCAAACTTTAATTAAAAAACTATGGATCTCTTCAGCTACCAATGCCTTCTGCTTATTACCTTATATTTAATATGTATATTCCTTTATGAATACATGCACCCTATCTCGAAGCAGGTGGACTAAGCGACATTAGAAGATTCGTTTTCATTTCATCATGTTATAAAACTTGTCATGGTAGGGTAATTAATTGCATGTGATTAATTATTTCTATATGACTATATAGAAAAAGTCAAATAGTAAAAATACTTTGCAAAAATCTCTGTCTACAGTGATGGCAGTGCTTTCATTCTGGTATGTTCATAATGTATAGATGAATAACTTAATTTTATGTGATCTATCATGGACTAATAAGCCTATCATGGGAATTGTGGATGACACCAACAGTATGAGGTACTGTGGACATATTTTAAGATAATTATTAATCATCTCTATGTATTTTTATAAACACCTGTTGCTATGCTGATCAAGTGCATTTTCAGGTTCAAAGGGAAAGGCAGATGTGTATGTCAAATACCAAATGTATTAAATACTCTTAAAGTTGCAAAAGAAGCTTAATATTTTAGTACTATGTTTAAATGAACAGCACATACAAGCGATGAAAGCCAGTCACTGAAAAATTTATTGTTCTGTTAAAACGAAGTTTACACTTTGTAGGGGTTCTCAAATCTCTGTGCTGTTAAAAAGTTTTATGGAGTTTATAGTAGAGATAAAAACAGAAATAAAAATAGCTGACAAACAGAAAATAACAAAAGTATTTTGGACATGGTCATTGTGGGTCTCCCCCCGCCCCCCGCCTTGCTGTTCCTTACCCTAAGAAAACGGACTTTGTCTAATCTTCCTGAAGAGTTCCTAGGTCACTTATTTTATTTTTCAACTTAAAACTTTGATGAAGTTCAAAATCTTTCTATTAAACATTTTTATTAAACAAAGCTATTCTATTATAAATGGGCTAAGCTGTAGCTTTCATGTTGGGATGTATTTACAATTTTTGCATTAGTTCTCAGAAACCCTGTGCCTCTTATTACACATCCTCTTTCATATGCTCGTGGCTTCACAAATTTAGGGCTAGAAGGGACCTTAGAGTTTATCTCATCTAACCTTCTCATTTTGCAGATGAGGAAGGAAATTCAGGCCCAAAACAGTTTTTAAATGTCTGCCAAGGTCACATAGGCAGTAAATGGCAAACCAGGAGAATAGCCGCCAATTTCAGCTTGAGTGTTCTTTTGGGAGTATCACACTGCCCCAGTGCTCTTCCATCTTCTCCACCATGTGGCTGCATGTGTAGATTTAGCCATAGAAGTCTAGAGCAGGACTTCTTAAACTTTTTCTTCTTGCGACCCCTTTTTGCATTTCAGCAGTGTTTGTTGGTGTTGTTTGGTGTGACAGCATGTGTAGTGCAAAGTTCACATGCTTTGTGTTCAGAACCGAGGCTGCAGTGAAGTCACACCATGCAGCATAGGTGAGCGCAGCCAGAAACACCTCAGCTTCATTATGCATTTGTATTTTGAAATTAAATTAATTAAAATTTAAAAATTAAATTAATTTTTGGTTGTTGCATGTTCAGAAACCTTTTACTGTTGCCAAATTTTTCATGACCCCATTAAGAAGCATTGGCATAGAGAGTCATATTACTATGATCTAAGGTACCTTCCAGCTATAAAATCCTATGATTCTAATACTGTATAATCAGGAGGAATTTTCACGCCTGTCATTTAAGTTTTGTTTCTTTCAGTGTCGCATATTTAAATAAAACACATATTCCATACATTATATTAATTTTCTTTTTTCATTGACATGCATATATGCATGCATGAAGAAGAAAAGTAAAACTTGGAGCAGAAATTTCTAAGAAGAAATACAATTTGATTTGAAAATAGATTCCTGAAAAAAAAAAACCAAAGTCACTACTAGCTCAGTACTCTGACAATAATAAATCTTCAGGGAAACACTGACTAAAAATGAAACGTAAAAGACTTAGAAGAATTAACATGGCAGTTTTTTTCCCATGCGTCAGCCAAGAAAACAAATTATGTTAGTGGATAATTTATTTTTGTGTTATTTAGGTATAAGTTTTTAAAACCAGTGTGTATCTGTAGTATTCATGTTGGATCTAGTCCTACAGTATAGTCAGTTGAATAGAGTAGAATTTCTCTAAGAAACAGAGCTTTGCCCACAGATGATAAATTCTCTAAAAGAACTCTAAAAGGACCACTCCTTCTTAAAAGAGGTGGTTTGCTTGAGTTTATTTCTTGTGTTTTGATAGCAAAAGTCCATCATTTAGACATACTCATTTTTTGTAAAAACTCAGATAACGTGTTCAGCAAGGCTATGTCAGAGCGCATTTTATTTTTGAGGTGAAGTGCTTTAAAAGACAAGCAAATGTTATGCTATTAGCATTTTTAACAATTGGGGAGTGGCTGAACTATTAATAATCTATCAACTAACATTTATTAAGTGTCTACTATGTGCTACTTACTAGGTATACAAATACAAAAGTGACACATTTTTTGCCTTCAAGGAGCATATATACAAGGAGCATACTATAGTGCAGTATTATCCAACTAAATAGAAACATTTCTTGTGTTCTTGATAATATGGTGAAGAGTGAGTCAGTTACTAAAGTGTATAGTCATATTTTTCAAAATAACTTATTAGTATATAAGAAGCAGTAATAGATGTTCAGAAATAGTCATGTGTTATATAATATTGCATACATTTTACCAAGTTAACATTTATTAAACAAGGCTCTTTGCTAGGGATACAAAGATAAAACTACTACAAATAGATGCTAACTACATATTGTGCAAAATACTACCCTGGACAGTAGTCAGTCAGGAAATCAGTAAGCATTTATTAAACACCTACTATGTGCCAGGTACTTTGCTAAGTGCTGGGAATACAAATACAGCAAAGATAGTTCCTGCCCTCAAGGAGCTTATAACCTAATACAGCTTATAACCTAATGGGGGAAGATAGCACATGAAAGGAAGCTGAAAAGGGATGGGGGGGTAGAAAAGGGGGAGAGGGAAAGGATGATTGAAAGGTCCAGAAGAGGGTGGCTGGGTAGGAAAGGAAAAGGTGGCTGTCCTGGGCGCCCTCCCTAAATGGAGGTTTGGGGAGGAGATCTTCACTATCCAATCAGAGGGATCCCCAGGGCAGAGAGTGTTGATGAAGTGTGGTGGGATGTGATCTTGTAGGGTGAAGAGGTTTCTAAAGTACAAAGGAGTGCAGCCAGGTGGGAAAGAAAGAAATGGGGGAGATACTGAGTTTATTTGTCTGTCTCTGAACTGAACTTGTAATTGATTTTATTGGTGTAGGGAACTTCTGGATAAGAAAACTCCCACTGCCAATGCAGGTTGGCACTTGTCTGCAACTATATTTGACTCAAGTTGACTCTAGTCTTAGAAAATATAGAAGGGATGAAATAGGAACAAATAGCTAAATAATACATGGTCAAATGTGATGGTGATTAGAAGTTTTTTTTATGCTGTTGATAAGTTGTTTTGTTGGTGGGGAGACTTAGGAAACTTCTACATGTTATAACTATTTAAGATGAGAAAAAAACAACTTATGATTTCATTTTATTCTATTTTAACGATGATTACATTTTGAATTCCTAAAAAATATGCGTTGTCTTCAAATTTAGTTTATTTGCTGTTTAAGGCAATTGGGGTTAAGTGACTTGACCAGGTTCACACAGCTAGTAAGTATCTGAGGCTGGATTTGAACTCAGGTTCCCCGACTCCAGGGTTGGTGCTCTATCCACTGTGTCACATAGCTGCCCAGAACTAGCTCAGTATTTGGAAATCTTTGAACGAAAGTGTGGGAGAGAAGAGGTATATTAGGCTGACTACCAAATTCAAGGTCTACAGTGCCATTGTGCTGACCTCATTGTTGTATGCCTGTGAAACCTGGACAACATACCAGCGCTATGCCAGGAAACTGAATCGCTTCCATTTGAATTGTCTTAGGAAGATTCTGTAGGTTAGCTGATAGGATAAGATACTGGACACTGTGGTCCTTTCTCTAACTAAACTGCCAAGCATTCAACCTCTGCTGCAAAGAGGGCAGCTCTGAAGAGCTGCCCACATTGTTCGAATGCAAGATGTACACTTGCCGAAAAGATTGTTTTATGGAGAGCTCATACAGGGCAAGCGTTCACATGGTGGTCAGAAGAAGCAATAAAGGGACACTCTCAAGGTCTCTCTTAAGAACTTTGGAATTGATTGTGTGACATGGGAGAAGACACTGGTACAGGACCACCCAGCATGGTGTTCCCTCATCAGAGAAGGTGCTGTGCTCTGTGAGCAAAGCAGAATTGAAGTAGCTAAAAGAAAGGAGAGGTGCACAAATTTAGAGATTCCACCCCAAATGTTCACATGGACTGTTTGTGCCCGACCTGTGGTAGAACATTCTGAGCTCATATTGATCTAATCAGCCACAGTCAGATACGGTGTAACTTGACTGCATAGTGATGTCATTTTGGTCCTCTTTGAGAATAAAGGACAACAACCAATCAATCATGTGCTGTTTAGTCACTAGCTCTCCAAAGGTGTTTTCCAAAAATAAAACAGTGAAGCAGTTTTTTAAAATAACATTTCTTTGTCATCACACTAGAAGCAGTGTTGCTGTTTTTTGACAGTTACTAAGCATCCGTAATTTTCTAACTATTTTATAAGGAAAATATTTTGGAGGGAACACTTTTAGCTGACAAATTTTTTTCCCTTTGTTAGATAGGGAATTTTACCTTCCTCCAGGTTTTGACTAGGATACAGCAGAGGCTCTTGGGGTATTCTTGGGCTAAAGAAGTTAAATAGTTTACCAGCATATGGATGCAAGATGCTTTTGGCCTTCTCTGGCTTCTTGTTGCCGCTCTTCTGGTTTGCCAACTCTCCTAGATGTACGGAGCATTTGTGCAGAAAGAGTGACAGGAACATTGCCATGACGGTAGTTGTTTGCCTGGCTCAGTGGCAGCAAGGTTCTGGTCAGTGATTTGCAGAGGCTGGCTTCTTGGCTTCTTGGCTGTTATGGGCCTGCAGCAGGGGGAACTATAGCTCTAGATGAATGATGGAGTTGGTTGAATAGAAGATGTAGTAGAAATAAAATTGTTCTAGTTTTTTGCTCCAGTAAGTTTCTACACTATCATGGCATGGAGTTAACCTCTGTTTCTCAAAGTCTGTGTCTTTGGAATACAAGTTCTTTAAGATGGAAAGGTGTCACGTACAGGCCCCTTGTTGGATCGCATGTGTAACACAAAAGGACTAGCCTAGCTAAGTTTGCCAAGAAAACCCCAAGAAACTGGGGTCAGAAAGAGTTAGACATGACTGAATGACAACAACAAAAGCTAAGTTAAGAGAGTTTTATCAACTTGAGGTTATCAGTTTTGGGACCATAGGAACTTTTGAACAACATCAACTAGGATGTTTCAGGTTTATGGTATATTTGCAAAGGTAAAGGGACTACTTTTATTGACAAAGTCTCAGATGCTTAAAGTGTTCATATATTGTTCTAATATAAAAATTTTGGTGATCGTACCCCATGTCTTAGTTAGTTTTGATTTTTTTGCTTTAACAAGTCCGAGTACATATAGACAATCAGTAATCACTCTCCCATCAGTAGCTAGCTAGTGTTTTTTTTAACCATTTGTTAATTCAGTTTTATATTTTGAGTTGAAGTGTTTAACATAATGTGTAATTGGAAAAGGAAATGGAGTTTTGTCTTAATGGTGGGTTGTAGTAATGTAAAAATAAGGGTGAGTAGTACTATAGACTTGGCTTTGCAGACCTGGTGGGTCTGCCATAGTCCTAAAATTTGCCTTCATCTTTGAGTGTTCAGAAACTTGATTTTATTGATTCTCTTAGAAGTACTTGGGCTCTAGTGAATTCATTGGAAGTAGTGACTTGTGATTTATGGGTAAACTTCAGTAATCCAAATGAATCTATGATCTCATAGATCAGGAATTCCCTCCAATGATGACACAACCTGTCCATTTATAAACAAACTAGCATGTAAATTTATTTTTGTTATTTCTGAACTTAATAGATATTAAATTTAAAAAGCATTTCTACATGCGAATAGAACAGAAAAAGGATTGTACATGAAACTGTAAATTTTTTATTTTGTTGCTTTTACTTTTAAGTATGTAATAGATTTAACATATCAGTTTCAAAGCTATACCACTTACTTATATTTCCTTCTGGTCTTCCTTCCATTCATTCTCTCCTGTGTATTCTTTTTAAAAATGCTTTAGTGCCTCCTTTTTTTTATTAGAACACCAGCTTATCAGTTTTAAATGAGGGATAGAAATGGTTTTGTCATAAAAATCGTGTATATCTAGGAACATGGAATTAGAACAAAGGAAGTTAGGTGTTTTTATGCACTATTTCTTATCAAACAATTGTAGCATTTTTTAATTGTATTTTTCTACTTAAGGGATATTTCTCTCTAAAAAACTAGGGTTTGTTATCTTGAATTGTAGCACCTTCTCTCATGTACTATACTACTTTTTTTTTTTAGTAGCAAGATCATGAAGTGTATTTTCCCCATTCCCCTTTGGTAGTGTGGTTCTGTTCCTGAGTTTTAATTTAGAGCAGTAGTACTGCACAGCAGTAAGCTATGGTGAAATACATGGCATATCATAGCATAACATCCTTTGATTAAAAAAATTAATCTGTCCCTCCTACTACTTCCCTCATCCTGAATTGAGCAAATTAAAAAAAAAAACAACTTAAAAATAAAGCCCCTAACACATAGCTTTATAGTCTGAGAAAACAAGTCTCCACATTGGCTATATCCAAAAATATGTGTCTCTTTCTGCATTTTAAGTTCATCATATCTCAGGAGAAGGTGAGTGGAATGTTTCATCTTCATTGTTTTGGACTTTGGTTTATCATTGTGTTGATCAGAGTTCTAAGTTGGTTTCCAAAGTGGATTTCTTTATAATGTTATTATCATTTTATAAGTTATTCTAGTTCTGCTCACTTTGCTGTGTATCACTTCATAGAGTTTTTCCCTGTTTCCTTTGAAACTGTCCATTTATCATTTCTGATGGCACAGTTATATTCCTTTACGTTCACATACCACAGCTTATGTAGATATTACTCAATAGAACACCTACACATTCGCTTTAAAAGAGGGTTTAATGGGTTTCCTTCCTCACTTTCCTGTTCACCAGAAGGACAAAAAAAGAACACGCAATAATCTAGAGGAATATGCAATTGCTCTTGATGTATATGAAAGAATTTTTTTCATTCATTGACCTGTCTCCCTCTTTACTTTCTTCATGATCTGCTGCTTTGCAAGCCTTACAGCTTTTTTGTTTGTTTGTTTTTGTTTATGTTGTGTTAAATGTGTTCCTATCTCACCAGATAAACTCTTCTCACATTGTGCTCCTTTGAGATCATGGGGCATTCCCACATTGGAAACAGTCAAGAATTTAATCTTCAGAGCAATTTTCTCTGCTTTTGTTATCACTATACTGCATTGCTACTTCTGCCTTCCTTCTGTAACTTTAATAAAATTCTCGCTGTTCTCCTCTCCCTTGATGATTTCTCCAAACATCATCATCTTCTGTGAACCCCTTTTTCTCCTTTTCTCTGATTCTTGCTCACATCTACCATTTTCTATTTATTATTTCCACATTGTTTTCCATCTGTTTGTTCCTCCTTTTGAGCATCCCATGGATATGGTAACCATACACCCTGATTTTTCTAGGGCAATCCTGATTTAAAATACTTGTTTTCACTTACAAATAGAAAAATCATTTTATAGATCTTTTGTTTTGATTTGCAATTTTAAAAAAGTGAGGTCACCATAGTCATGGGTTCTCCTCAAGGAGGTAGAATGAATGGAAACAGAGTAGTGGAAATAGCTTTCTTACAATTATTTCATCCAGGATGAAAAAGAGCACCAGACTGAGTAATGATCAAGAAATCCAAGGAGAAATAGTAAATTAAATTTTTCCATGCCAGGTCTATGCAAAGAGAAATTTAGAAACTCTCAGGCCGAAAATGCCTGGCCTGGGTATTCAGCTGCCAGAAGCCTGCCATATCAGGGACAGAAGGCATGTCAGGAAACTTGAAGCATGTTGCTATGTAGGTGGGGTCAGGGAGATAGTAGTCCAGACCAGGGACTAGCCAGTGACATTTGGAGCCTGAAGCTGTGTCTTTTTGTTTTCCAGCTGGGGCTCAGTAGCTCCTTTAGGGCTTAGACCAATATGCCAGTCAGTGATTTTCCTGGATCAGGCCATTGTAGTGCAGACCACTCTTGCCTTAGGTTACTGGCTGAAGCCACCCCTGAAGTCCTTGAAGAGCACAGAGTTCATTACTCAGACCACAGATATTGCAGATCAGTATCAAACAAAGTTCCCCTTTCCCTGCCCTATCTTTTCCAGAAATACTGAACCTGCCTCTGACACAAAGTCCTAATTTAGTTAAGTAAGGCTGGAAAAATTCATAAACAGAAGAAAACACTGATGATATAAAGATACTGTGGGATCAAGGATTCTCAATATACAAACTTACAAGGAGAAAATAAGTCCACATTACTTACAAGCAAAGCCTCAAAGAGACCCACTGACTTGACCCACACACTTGTCACTGGACTAACTGGAAGAAATGAAGCAAGAGATAAGTAAAAGAAATGAGAGCTCAAGAGAAAGAATTGGAAAGAGAACAGCTGTGTTAGTGTAGGAGGCACAAAAGCCTATGCAAGTAACAGAGTCTTTGAAAGTTAGAATAGTCTAGACAGAAATATTCCATGAAAAGCAAGAAATGCTAGAACAAAATCAAAAGACTGAATATATAAACATAAACAGAAAACATAAAGTATCTCCTATGAAAAACAACTGACCTAAAAAGCAAATGCAGGTCAAAGAGAAATAATCTGTGAATTATTGGATTACCTGAAAACCTTCATCACAAAGAAAGCCTAGCTATTATATTTCAAGAACTCATGAGTAAAAACTGCCCAGCCTATTAATATCTAATTGGCAAAGTGAAAATAGAAAGAATTTACTTCTCTAAAGAAATACACAAATGAAAACTCCCAGGAGTGTCATAGCCAAAATCCAAAGTTTCCAGGTAAAAAATATGATAGACAGATAGTTAGATAGATAGATGGATAGATATGTCCATATATAGATATATAGATATGGCTAGATAGATAGCAGGCATCTACAAAGAAAGAATTCAAGTATGGAATCACAATAATACAGATGACTTGGAATATGTGGACAAGAATGAGACCACCCTCAAGGAGCATGTGTTCTAGATTCTACATCCCATGGATTGAGTCACTTTTATGATTATACAATGCTGTAGAATCTTTTAGGATGTTTGTGTACTCTTTACAAACATCAGTTATCACTGTTCTATCCAGCTGTAGACCATGCTTCACATCTCACTCAGAAATCCATGAAGAATTCAGGGCCTGCTTGGTCATGCTGTCATTTAGTCTGCCCTGCTTTGTTCTACTTCTCATCTGAACTAGCCACCCTTTTAACCTGACCTCCAGAGAGGATGCTCTCATTTCTTGGGTTAGTGAATCCATTCAGCTTGGGTCCACTCTGGGGCTGATTGCTTCTGATTGGTAAATACATGAAGGAGTGCACAATCTCACCTAGCCAATGATATCTAGCCTGCTCCAAACCATACTTCACATTTCACAGGGCAAAGGGCTTGGCCAGTGTGGACATCTTGTCATTTATCTTGAGTATATATGTATTTCCTGCCCCCTCTTACTCTGGGCACAATAATGAAAGCAACCCTACCTTTGCTCTTGGAAAGAGTGTAAGTTGCCTGCCTGTAGCTCTACTCATCCTTAGTTAGTCAGTCAACTAGCATTTACTAAGCATCTTCTATGTGCCAGACACTATGCTAAATGCTGAGGATGCAAAGAAAGGCAAAAACATTCTCTGCCCTCAAGGATCTCACAGTCAAATAGGGGAGACATTACATAAACATATATATGTATACACACAAGATATATACAGGATAAACTGGAGATAATCAAGAAAGAGAAGGCACTACCTTTAAAGTGTATTGGGTTAAACTTCTTGCAGAAAATGAGACTTTAGCTGAGACTTGAAGGAGGCCTAGGAAGCCAAAAGGCAGGTGAGGAGGGAGAGAATTCTAGGTATGGAGAATAAGCTAGTGGAAATACTCAGAGTCAAGAGATGGAGTGTCATGTGAAAGGATCAGCAAGGATGCCAGTGTCATTGGATCTCAGAGTATATGGAGGGGAGTAAGGTGTGAGAAGACTAGAAAGGTCGGAAGGGGCCCAGTTACAGAGAATTTTATTAGCTAAACAGAACGTTTTATATGTGATCCTGGGGATAATAGATAACCACTGAAGTAGACTGAATGGAGGTGGTGGTATGATACCGTCCCCATGACTCTTCCGACCAAAATTCCTTCTTAGGCTACCAGTCTACTTTATGTGATATTTTCCTTTGTTAGAATGTAAGTTCCATGAAGATAAGTGGGGACTGGCTACTGAACACAGTGCCTGAAATATTGTAGACACACTTTAAGTTAGTGATGGTTTCCTGGTAGGATCTCCATTCTTTGGCCTTATCTTCAATCCATTTTAGTTGTTTGCTTCTCAGTTCTTTGCCAGATCATCACACCTGCACTGGCCATATTCTCTTCTCTTCTCCATCTTGACCCCTTGGTCAACCAGTTCAACTCTACACTGTCCCCTTCTCTTGAGTTCCTTGCCCCCATATCCTGTAGCTAATCTTGTCCTGCTAGTCCTCAGCCTTAGAATATTCCTACCATCCGTGGCCTTCTTGCCTTTGCCACCGTCATGGTTCAGTCTTCATCATGTCATACTTGGACTGATCTTTTAGCCTTTTGGTTTGTTTTCTTGCCTCCAGTCTGTCCCCATTACAGTCCATTCTCTACTTAGCTATCAAAGTGATCTTACAGGACAGGTCTGACTATGTTTCTTCCCTATTCAGTAAATTTCAGTGGCTCCCTATAATCTCTCG
Organism: Vombatus ursinus; assembly: GCF_900497805.2. Lineage (NCBI taxonomy): Eukaryota > Metazoa > Chordata > Mammalia > Diprotodontia > Vombatidae > Vombatus > Vombatus ursinus. Next base: position 37,295,429 of record NW_020954550.1, on the reverse strand, counting down.
AGTCAATATGAAGTTCTCTGGCTTTTCAAGTCCTTCATAACCTGGTCCTTTTCTGTTTTTCTAGTCTTCTTATACTCTACTCCACTCTTAGTACTCTACAACCTAGCGAGACTGGCCTCTGCTGATCCTCTCAGATGACGCTGTGTGTCCAGCTCTGTGCATTTTTATTGGCTGTCACTGATGCTGGGAACCGTTTCCTTCCTTATCTCTGCCTGCTGGTTTTCCTGTCCTCCTTCAAGTCTCAGCTAAAATCCCACCTTCTACAAGAATGGTAGTGTTGGATGGCCAGTAGACATCTCAAACTCATTATGTCTTTTCCTTAAATCCTCCCCCCACCTTTCTGCCCTCCCTATTACTGTAGAGGGCACCATCATCCTCCCAGTCCCCTCAGGCTCATAACCTACGAATCATCCTGGTTTCCTCACTATCTTTCATCCCCTCTATATTCAAGTTGCTGCCAAAGCCTGTGCATTTCACCTTTGCAACATCTCTCCAATATGCCCCCTTTTCTCCTCTGACACTGCCACCATTGTAGTGCAGGCCCCCATCATCTCACTCCTGCACTATTGTAATAGTCTGCTGATGGGTCTGTCTGCCTCAAGTTTCTCTTTCCTCCTAACCATTCTCCACTCAGCCACTAAAATGGTTTTCTTAAAACGTAGGTCTGATCATATTATCCCATTCAGTAAACTCCATTGACTTCTTATTGCTTCCAGGAACAAATACAAAATGCTGTGTTTATCATTCAGACAAACCTAATCTAGCTAACCTAGCCCCCTCCTATGTTTCCAGTGTCCTTACACATACTCTTCAAACCAGTGACACTGGCCTCCTGGCTGTTCCCCAAAGAAGACATTCCATCTCTCTGCGCATTTTCTCTGGCTCTCTCCCATGTCTGAAAAGTTCTCCTTCCCTTCCTTCACTCTTACTACTGACCTGCCTGGCTCCTTTAAGTCCAAACTAAAATCCAAGCTTCTACAGGAAGCCTTCCCCAACCCTTCTTAATTCCAGTCCTTTCTCTCTTGTAAACATTTCCTATTTAACCTGTCTATAGCTTGCTTTGTATATATTTGTTTGAATGTTGTCTTCCTCATTAGATTATAAGCTCCTTGAGGACAGGGAATATTGTTTGCCTCTTATTGTATCCCCAGTGCTTAGCACAGTGCCTGCTGCGTAGTAGGTGCTTAATAAATGTTTATCGATTACTATTATCTCCTATTTATCATATATATATCTGTATGTTCATAGCTGTTTATATAACATTTTGCCCTCTATTTGATGGTGGGCTCCTCAAGCACAGGGATTGTTTTTGCCTTTCTGTGTCCCCAGCTTTTAGCACAGTGCCTGGCACAGTAGGAGGCATTTAATAAATAATTGACTTCATGCTTGCCCCTTTGTCTCCACCTGGAATTGGAGAAAGGTAGAACTTTCGGAAAGTAAGGGCTTGTGACTCTCTGCTGCCACCTCTGGCTTGAGAAGGAAAAGCAGAGGGGGCTTTTTAGTTTGCTTTGATATCCCAGTGAGCTCACTTCAAGAATGGGCCCCAGCTATTTTGCCCTGAATTCCTTTATGATTGGATGATGCAGCATCTAGGTGAGTGAATAACTGGCCGGACTGTTCTATGAAACCCAGAGGTAGCTAGTTTGATGTGCTTTGTTTCTTTAGCTTAACAAGAATTGTTATTCGTTTTAAGAGCTAACACTTTCTAAACCCTCTTTAGAGGGTTATGATTAACTGAAAGAGTCCTTAAAGGGTATGTTCAAGTAGAGAGAAGTGAATGTCCTTCACTGAAGAGTTATGATGATCCACAGGCAAGGGGGAACAGGGAATCAGTTTTGTGTACTGTATTACTTATATTCTGAGTGTACCAATAACATTCAAGCCTGCTGTTCAGAGTTGTAAGTTAGCCTAAGTGCATGAATTTTCCTCCTTCATGTGCTTCCCTGCTAGGTTCATATAAATACGTAATCAGTTCATTGATGTGAGAGTATGATCTGAATATAATATACATATAAATATGTGTAATTATGTATTTTATTTATTTGCTTTAATATGTTATCTTTAATATTATTTCTTTTGCCTTGTTCAGCAAATTTTAATGTTTAATATGTAAATGATTCATTATTGTGAGTGGCTGGTTTTATAAAAGTCACACACTATGTGGATGTGTTAGCTTGTGAGCAGCTGGTTTTATAGATAGAAAACACATTGGATTGGGGGCTCAGGAGATAGAACCGTATGTGGGGAAGAGTATTTCCCCTCAACAGTGTTGAGGACTCTGAGAGCATTTGACTGTAACTGTGCAGTGATGACTTATCTCTGGGAACATAGATCTGTGTGTATGAGAACAAATTGGAAGGAGGCATCGAAGCCCAGGGAAAGAGTTGGATTTTAATGCACCCCACTGAGAAGAGGTAACAAAGATATATATGCAGTTTCATTACTGAATTACTCCACTCTAGTAATGCCGCGGTTTTCGTTGTTGTTGCTGCTGCTGCTTTATTCTGACAATGAAAAAAAAATGAGGGTAGGTTAGAAAGACAAAAGCAAGTGCTCTTTTTGGTAGTAAACCTCCTTTAGTTGTTTCTCCCGTCACAATTCCACAAACAGAATATAGAGTGAGGAGAATACAAAGACATTGCAGGGGCTTTGGTACTTGTATAGTCGTTGTTCCACCAAAAAAAAAAAAAAATTCTTGAGTGAAAATTTTGAGCAGTGTATATTGAATGTTTTCCAATCATAAATGATAATGTACGAAAATTTGGTCTATACTGTTGAGTTGCTTGATGACAGAGAATATCTTTTCAGTAAAATTTCATTAGTTCAAATTCCCACTAATTCAGAATTTCAGATAATTTGGATAGGAATTTTGCCAAAATTATCTTTGTGCAGTGTCCTTCAATCAATTAGAAAACATTTATTAAGCACTTGCTATGCACCAGGCACTGTTCTAATCACTGGGGATACAACGAGAGGCAAAAGACATTCCCTGCCCTCAAGGAGCTTACAGCCTAATGGAGGAGCCATCATGCAAATAAGTATATACAAAGCAAGCCATATATAGGATAAATAGGAGTTAATTAATTACTGAAGGAAAGGCATTGCAATTATGTAAGTTGGGGAAGGCTTCCTGTAGAAGGTAGGATTTTAGTTTGGACCTAAAGGAGCCAGGGGGGTCAGTAGTCAGAGTGGAGAAGGGAGAACTTTTCAGACATGGGAGACAGCGCAAGAAAAAGCCCAGAGCAGAGAGATGGAGTATCTTGTTTGGGGAACAGCCAGGAGGCTGGTGTCACTGGATTGAAGAGTATGTGGTGGAGAATAAGGGGTAAGGAGACTGGAAAGGTGGGAGGGAGCTAGGTTATGAAGGGCTTTGCATGCCAAACAGCATTTTGTTTTTGCCTCTGGAGGCAATAGGAAGCTGGAGGAGTTTTTTGAGTAGGATGTTGAAATGATCAGACCTGTTCTTTAGAAAAATCACTTTAGTGTCTGGCAGATGGATCAGAGTGGGGAGAAACTTGAGGCAGGCAGACCCACCAGCAGGCATATTGGAGAGATGTTGCAAAAGTGAAATGGACAGGCCTTGGCAGCAGCTTGAATATAGAGGGGATGAAAGATAGTGAGGAAACCAGGATGATTCGTAGGTTATGAGCCTGAGGGGACTGGGAGGATGATGGTGCCCTCTACAGTAAAATGTAAAGCAGAAAGTGGTGGTGAGAGGGAGGATTTAAGGGGAAAGATAATGAAGTCTGATTTGGACATGTTGAGTTTGAGTGTCCTTGAAGAAACTGCTTTGCTAGCAATGTTAATAATGAAAACGACTCTTCCTAGAGAATATGTAAGTGCTTAAGAAGCTAAATGATATCAGCTTCCTTGAGTCAATTATAGTCTCTATGGAAATGACTGCTAGATCTATGTATCTAACCCCAATATCTAAGCTGAGTTCCAGTGTCATATCACCAATTGCCATTTGGACATCTACAGGTACATCTTAGAGGCAACTCAAACAGGCCCAAAATGGTACTCATAATCTTCATCACCTCCTGCCCCTAAAGCAGCTATCAACAGCAGGGCCTAACTCAGGCCAGTCCTTTGATAGTTCAAAATTGGCTCTAGATATTTTGGAAGTTGGAACAAAATAAAATATTCACCATCCTTCTAGCACTTAAAAGAATTACTAACTTTCACTGTAACAGGAGAAGGATATTTAGAGCCAGAAGTTATTCATCCAGGATGTCTTTGATTTGGAAGTAGGTGGCGAGGTGGGTAGAGTGTCAGGCTTGGAGTCAGGAAGAGTCATCTTCCTGAGTTCAAATACGACATCAAACACCAGCTGTGTGACCCTAGGCAAGTCACTTAACCCTGTTTGCCTCAGTTTCCTCATCTGTATAGTGAACCGGCGAAGGAAATGGCAAACCACTCCAGAATCTTTGCTAAGAAAACCGAAATAGGGTCCTAAAGAGTTTGACACAACCGAAACAACTGAACAACAGCAACAGCAGCTCTCCTAGCTCAGTGTTCAGCATCTTGCTAGTCCAAGAACTTGGCCTGACAAAAGGGCTGGTATCCTAGCTCTTTTGTACCCATATGATAAAGAAAGCTGTGTTAATGACCCAAGCCTTCCTCTTCTGAGCCACTTATATCTCAATGACAGTTTCAGTACTTTTAAAGCAAAAACTAACCTAACTTGAGAGGGAAAGTAATGGAATTAGGCAGTTGCTCCCACCACACTGTCCCTTACTGGAACTTGCTTTTTTCTGTTAAAGGTGCTACTGTTCTTCCTGTTAATCAGGATCAGAACCTCAAAAGCATTCTTGGCTCTTTCCTCTCCTTCATTCCCTCCCCCTCCCCTTCCCCATAGTCAAAAAATTGTGTGGTCTTGTTGATTCTACCTCTGTAACATCTTTCACATTTGATCCCTTCTTTCTAGTCATGGCCACTATCCTAATTTGGACTTTGATCATTTTTTATTTGCATTATTGCAACAATCTCTGAATTGTACTTCTGGCTTTTCTAATCTCTTCTTTCTCCAGTCCTCCACAGAGCTGCCAAAATAATCTTCCCAAAGGGTTTGTCTGATCCTGCTCAGGAAGCTTCAGTGACTCATTGCCTCTAGGATAAAATAACTGTAGCAATCACTGACATTTATGTAGTATGTAGTGCTTCAGAGTTTGCATGTGTACATATATGTATATACTAAATCACTCTTGAATCTCACAGTAAACATGTGAGGAAATTACTACTGATAACATTTTCCTAATTTTAGACATCAGTAAATTGAAGTTGAGGTTTTTTTTTTTAATCATATATATATATATTTGATCTGCAAAAATCTGCCTTCTCTTTCTCTTCTTAACATGGTTGCACACCCCCCCCCCCAATTGAGAAAAAACAACCCCGTGATAGACATGTGTATAGTCAAGCAAAACAAATTTACACATTGGGCATGTCCAAAAAAATGTCTTATCCAGAAGTCTGAGTCCTCCACCTCTCTGCAGGAGAGGTCCTGCATCATCAGTCGTCTGGAATCCTAGTTGGTCATTACACTCATCAGGGCCCCTAATTCTTTCAGAGTTGTTTGTCTTTACCATGTTGTTATTGTATAAATTGTTCTCCTGGTCCTGCTCACTTCACTTGGCATCATTTCATAATTCTTCCCAGGTTTTTCTGAAACCATCCCCTTCATCATTTCTTACAGCACAATAGTATTCCATCACATCCATATACCATAACTTGTTCAGCCATTCCCAAATTGATGGGCACTCTGTGGATTCCCATTTTTTGCCCCGTCAAAAAAATAACTATAGGGGCAGCGAGGCACAGTGGATAGAGCACCAGCCCTGAAGTCAGGAGGACCTGAGTTCAAATCTGGCCTCAGACCAAACACTTGACACTTACTAGCTGTGTGACCCTGGGCAAGTCACTTAACCCCAATTGCCTAAAAACTAAAAAAACAAAAAAACCCCAAAAAAACAAACTATAGACATTTTTGTACATCCTTAGTTAGAATTTATTTTGCTTAGGATTAATCCCTCCCTTTAATCTTACCCGAGTCAAATTGCCCCTTTCTCTCCTGTATCTTCTATTTTCCTGTTGATTGAAATCAATATAAACATTTATTAAGTGCCTCCTGTTTGCCAGCACTGAGCTATGGGCTAGGGATACAAAAAGAGGCAAAAGACAGCCCCTGCCCTTAAGTAGTTTATAATCTAAAGAGAGAGAGAACTTGCAAACAAACATATACAAAGCAAGTTATATATAGGATAAATAGGAAATAATTAACAGAGGGAAAGTACTGGAAGAAGGATTAAGAAAGGCTTCCAGTAAAAGATGGGATTTTAGTTGGGTCTTAAAGGAAGCCAAGAAAGTCAGTAGGCAGAGCAAAGGATTTTTGTTCCAGATATGGGAGACAGCCAAAAAGAATGCCTAGAGCTGAGTTGGCGTGCCTTGTTTGTGGAATAGCCACAAGTATTACTGGATCAAAGAGTACCTTTTGGGGTTGTTGTTTGTCCTCCGTTCTCAAAGAGGACCATGGCATCAGTAAGGTGATGCTATGACTTGTAGCTCAATTGGATTTCCGTGAGGGAGGGCTATGCAAAGCCTCATTTTCTCCTCCAGAGCCATGTGGGTACAGTGGCAGGATATAAATCAGAACTGGAGATGGCCTGGGATGCAGTGAGAGACATTGGCCATTTTAAGCTAAGGTCTTTCCCAGCTCTCAGTTTGACAAAGGCAATGCCCATTCAGTGATTGAAACTAGGTAAGAAATGAAACAAAGAATGGCCTCTTTTACCTAGTCCAAAAAAAAAAAAATCAATCTGGGAGAGGAAGACCCTCACGGTTTCTGGTCGAAACAGAAACAATTGCTGTTTACGTTTACCTTAAGCAAAATGGGGCCCAAACAGTGATGGTGTAAGAAGACTGAAAAGGACTGAGGCAGATGCATCTTGATTATGAAGGGCTTTGAATGCCAGAAAGAGCATTTTGCATTTACTTCTGGAGGCAATAGGAAACCTGAGGAATTTTGTGTGTGCGTGCGTGCGTGTGTGTGTGTGTGTGTGTGTGTGTGTAGTTGGAGTGAATATGTCCTAACTGTGCTATATTTTTAGGTTTTTTTTTTAAATTCTTAAATATATATTAGGAGAGATATCTTAAGAGAGTGGCAGCAGTAGTACCATGGTTAGAGAGCTGACCAGGGAGTTAGGAAGACCTGGTTTTTAGTATTGTTTGGACACCTCAAAGTGCCACGAGGAACTCTTTCTATGTTACAGAGCTGGTGCTGTTCTGCTTTGGGAAAGGGAATTTCCCATTTACAGTTCCCTATGTTAGTGAAATCGTAGGTCCAGTTCCTCCCTCCAACCCACTCCCCAACCTCCACCCCGCAGAGGGGAAAAAAAACAAACCACTATCCTTAATGACTTATTTGGTTCTCAATTCTTTCTTTTTTTAATACATATGCCCTGGGGGAAATTTTGATTTAATTGTTGATTTCTGGCATTTTGCTCATAATTAATCAGTCACCATGCAATTATTAAACACCATTGTGTGCAAAGCATTTTGCTAGGTTCTGGGAATATAAAGGAAAAAATGACACAGTTGACTCTTAAGGAATTTACATTCTGTTCTGTTGGTAACTTAAGAGTTATACTGTTCTAAGAACACCGCAACATCACACTAGGTCAGAACAGCAATCAGTTTTTCAGTATTCTGTCTCTGACAGTTGTGCTCTGCCTTTTTCTTATTTTTATGTTTGTTATGAAGTTGTCAGAAACATTTAGAGCTACTCACATATTCCAATGGATCTGTGAACTCATTCATGTGTATTTTTCCTTCAAAAATCTCAGAGTAATCTTTTGAGACTTTTTGGAATCTAATTGCTCAAGATTCTTGGATTTTCCCTTATCTGTCATGGTAGTACATAACATCAGATAGCTTTAATTTGTTAATCATGACCTCCATGGCTAATACCATGCTTGTAATCTTTACTCTAATGGACTTTTCCACGTGTCATTTTCCTTTTTTTTCTTCAACCTCTAATCATAATCCTTGCAGTAATTTCCAGCTTTTAACCTACAAAAGATGTTAAATTTAATATACTAAAATTCTTGATGTGAGTTGGGAGAAAGGACATTTCAGAGAAGATAAAGGCATAAAAGTAGAAATAAATTTGTTTTGGAGAGCACGCTGTAAATGTTGAGAAATTAATATTTTTCCTAAGAATCCCAATTTAATTGGAGGAATAATGTGAAAAATCTGTATTCGACAATTCTGAATTTGCTTTGCATGTGTTGAGGACCTAGAGTCTTCCTTTTTAGAAACCACTTATTAATAACTATTTTATATTTCTTATGGTAGTTTTCGATAAAGAAAGATGGTATAATATACCACTTGCCTAAATAAGAAAAATAAAAAATAGGCATAGAAAAATGGAGCCTTTATTTGCACAACTAGTTATAAAACTACAAAATTTCTAACTTTTTTTTCTGCATAACAGCTTTCAGAGCTAGTAAATGTCTCTTTGACATTCAAAGAAAATTCTCAAATCATACTTCTGAATTATGAATACTCAATCTAAGTTTAGTTATCTTGATATAGTTTTAATACTTAACATAAGTATTTTCCATTTGGTGAAGCTTTTGAAATAAATGATTTGTGGATATACAGTAGCAATAAATATTTTACTCAGTATATTTTTCTTCTGATTTGGAAAGAAAAGCCAACTGATATCAAAACTCATATAAATTAAGGAGTTGGTGTCTGACAGATACACTAATACAAGCTGTCATAAATTTTAAGAGTAGTCATTATGTCTCTGAAATAGGAGTAGAGTAGAGTTGAATTATGTGCTCATAGTGTCTAAAATTGGTTTGGATAACTGATTGTATGAATCTGAAAAAAATTAAAACAAATATTTAATTGTTTTGGGAGTATTACACCATTTGTATGGATATTTTAAATAATGAAACTAGATATTTTGATTGTATACTACATCAGATTCACATTAGAGAATCTGTTAAGTCTGTCACTGAATTATTTGTGAAAGATTTAAAGAGTATAAAATGGATTTATTATTCTTAGAAAAACACCAAACTCAGTGCTATGCCACAAGATAGTCACTTGATAAAGATCTGACTTAAAAATAAAAGAATTAGTTATATAGCTGGGCAGTGTACTGTAGGACCACATTACCTGCAGGCCCAAAAGGGAGTTTTGATTTCTTGTCTTGAAGTTCAACAAATCTTTTTTAAAGAAAGGCTTGCTGGACAATTACAGTAATTGTCAATTATTTTTGTGAAAGCCTAAACTATTAAATACATCTTATTTTTGCAAAGTGTAGCATATTAATATTTTAAATGTTCACTTTTTAAAAGTTGAGATGTAGTTTCTAAAATTAAAAGCTTTTTACATTGTAAATTATCTATTATTCTTATTCATAGAAACCATTTCTGTTACTTGCAGCAACTTATTTTATCAATAGATTTTAGTCTTCTGTCCTACCCAATCATTTACAAGTTGTTAAATAGGATGATTTGTATTCACTTTCAGTCCTGCAAAGCAGAAGGAGGAAGGTAGAGAAGATTTCTATTGAACCTCATTTATTTATTTGTTATAATTAATTGTATATATAATTATAAGCATAAAATCAATTAATCATATATTTACAACTATTTAGACTTTAATTATTTTCAGTGTCCCTAATAGTTTAACTTCTTTGTACTTTGTATTCTTTGTTTTTCTGTTCATCTCTTTACTTGAGAATGTTTATAGTTTTCTTTTTATGTAGTTCTAGTTAGTGTATATATTTGTGTACATATTCTTATGCTTTTGTGCTTTTTTTTGCTTCACATTACTTCATAATGTTGTTTCCAAATTTATTTATTTCTACCATTTTCATGCCCTTGAGCATTCCATTACATTGATATACCATAGATTATTTAACCCATCAAAACTCATTCTATTGTCTAATTCTTTGCATTTACAAATAATGGTAATACACACATACATACACATAAATACATATATATACATACATACATATATGTGTTTATATATATTTATGTATAAACATTTTTTCTTTATGATAACATTCTGAAAACATATTCACAATGGGATTATTGAGTCAAATGATAGGAAAATCTTGGTGAATCCTTATATATATATATATATAGATAGATAGATAGATAGAATATTCTCTGAAAAAATTCCATCAGCATTGTATGATTGTTCATGTTTCTTCACAATCTCATCAACTTGGAGTTTTATTATTAGAAAATTTTTGCCAATAAGAAGCTAGAACTTTGAATGAACTACAAACTAAATAACTAAAATCTAAGCAATTAAAACTTAGCTTTAAATAATTTATTACTCTTTATAAGAAAAAATTTTGTGAGATATTTAAGACTATTAAGACTTCCCTCCCTCCCTCCTTTCCTTGCTTGCTTCTTTCCTTCCTTCCTTGCTCCATCCCTCCCTGCCTTCCTAAATAAGCTCTGCCATTCAAGATCTGAATCAAATACTTCTTCCTTCATTTAATCTTTTCAGAACTTTTCAGCCAGTGATCCTTCCCATTTGTGAATTTTCTTAACACTTTGAACCCCTCTTGCACTTTTGTATTCTACTTTGTGTTTTGCTTCATGTGTTTATGCATTTGTGTTACTTCCGTCCTGCAAAGCTGTAGTTTCTTTGAGGACATGGACCATCTTACTCATCATTCAGTGTCTAACATAGTGCTTCACGTGTAGTAGTGATAGATTAAATGTTTCCTGACCTCTCTGCAGCATTTGACATAATTATTCACCTCCTGGATTCTCTCTCCTCTCTAGGTTTTTGTCATGATGCTTTGTCTCAGTTCTCTTCTTAACTTTATGATTATTCCTTCTCAGTCTCCTTTACTGGATTTTTGTGCATGTTGTGACCATTGACTATGGATGTCCCCTAAGGATTTATACTGTCACACACACCCCCACCCCTTTTTGTTTTTCATTCTCTGTGATCTCACTTGGTGATCTCAGACTCATGGATTCATTTATTATCTCTGTGCAGAGGAGTCCCAGATCTGTGCATCCAGCCTTAAGTCTTTTTCCTGAGCTCCAGTCGTACATCACTGACATCTTTTGGACATCTCAAACTGGTTGTCTTAAAGACATCTCAAATTCAGCAAATCCCCAAACCTTCCGCTCTTCAAACTTTCCTATTATTGTACCCTCAAGTAACACTATCCACCCAGGCATCCAGGCCTGGAATTTTAGTGTCGTCCTTGACACTTCACTCTTCCTCTCCCTTCATATATAGTTTGTTGCCAAACCTTGTCATTTTTACTTTTATGTTTCTCTTACATGTCTCCTGCTTTCTGCTTGCCTAGACACAACCTAGTTCAGATCCTGATCACCTCTGCTGATTATTGTAGTAGCCTTCAAAGGAGTCTTTGTGTCTAAGTCTCTTCCCATTTCATTTCATCTTCTACTCAGCTACCAAGGTCATTTTCCTAAAGCTTAGCTCTGCCTATGTCAGCCCCGTGTTTGGTAAACTCTAGTGGCTCCTTGTTTTCCCTGAGATAAAATAGAGAGTACTCCAAAATGCTAGCCCCATCCTATTTTTCCAGGCTTTTTACAGTATTTTCTTCCACATACATATGATCTTGCCATCCTGACCTATGTGGTATTCCTCACATGAGAGCCTCCATCCCCCATCTCTGTCCCTTTGTGCTGACTCTCCCCTTTGGTTGGAATGCTTTCCTTCATTGCTTTCACTTTAGTTTTCCCTGGCTTCCTTCAAGACTCAGCTGAAATCTCATCTCTTTCAGGGAACATTTCGAAGTCCTTCCCAGCTGTTAAGTGCCTTCTCCTTTGAGATTATCTTCCATCTGCTCTGTGTAATATCTTGTGTGTAACTCATTACTTTCATGTTTCCTGCATTAGAATTTAAGCTTTTTGAGGGCAGGAACTTTTTTTTTGGTCTGTCTTTGTATTCTTAGTGCTTAACAAATGCTTGTTGATTGGTGATGACAACATTGTAAAAAGAACCTGAATGTTGTGTAATTATAGTGACCAGTCGACTTTGTAGAAGAGGTAAGAAAATGTGCCTCTCTCCTTCAAGTAGAGAGGTAGGCATCTTTGAATATAGAGTGTTGTGTATTCTTGATTCATGGTCTTTATGTTGGTTGATTTTGCTGAACATTGTTTTAAGGGGAGGCAGCTCAAATGAGGCCTCAGATACTTACACTTATAGCGGTGTGACCCTATGCAAGTCACTTAACCTCTGTTTGCTTTAATCCATTGGAGAAGGAAATGGTAAACTGCTCCTGTGTCTTTGCCAAGAAAATCCCATGGACAATATTGGCATGCTATGGTCCATGGAGTCACAAAGAGTTGGATACAACTGAACAACAAATAAGTGAAAGCATTCTCTTTAATAGATATGTAGTCAAAGCATATTAGCAAAGATTCCTCAAAAGAATTGCAAACTACAAACAGTATGAACATTTTCTGTAAAGCACTAATAATAAGAGTAATATAAACAAAAATAATTCTGAAGCTTCAGCTCTGACCCAACAAACTGGAAAATATGATAAAATATGGAAATAATATTAGAGAGGCTAAAGAAGAAAAGGCACACAAATACACAGCTAAGGATAGATTGGAGTGGGGAAAGACTTGAGGCAGGGAGACCAACCAGCAGGCTGTTGTAGTAGTCTAGGAGTGAAATGATGAAGGCCTGCAACTGGGTGGTGGCAGTGTCCAAGGAGAAAATAGGAGATATACAAGAGATGTTATGAAGTAGAAATGACAGGACTTGGCCATTGGTTGGATATGGAGGGTGAGAGTGTGAAGAAGGATTCAAAGGTGATACCTAGGTTTTGAGCCTGAGTGATTGGCAAGTTAATAGTAGTCTCTACAGAAGGGAGGGTTTGAAGGGTAAGATAATGAATTCAGTTTTGAACATGTTGAGTTTCATGTGTCTGTGAGACAACCCATTTGAGATGTCCAGTAGGCAGTTGGAGACGGGAGACTGGAGGTCAGGAGTTAGGTTAGGACTGGACAGGTAGTTCTGAGAGTCATCTGCATACAGATGATAATTGAAATGGGAAAAGACAAGATCACCAAGTGAAATAGTATAGAGGGAGAAGAGAAGAGGGCTGAGGATAGAGCCCTATGGGACACCATTGTTAGATGATTCAGCTTGATTGGTGATTTAGCAAAGGAGACAGAGGAGAGGTCAGACAAGTGGGAGGAGAACCAGATGAGTGAAGTGTCCTAAAAGCCTAGAGGGAAGAGAGCATCAGGTAGAAGAGGGTGACTAACAGTGTCCAAGGCTGCAGAAAGGTTAGGAAGAATACGGATTGAGAGAAGGCCATTAGATTTTGCAATTAAGAGATCATTAGTAATGAAAGAACTTTGGAGAATACAGTTTTAGTTTAATGATGAGGTGGGAAGCTAGAGTATAGAGAGTTAAGGAGAGAGGAACCCATTAATGCATTTTAACCAAACTTTTACCTGTGTCACAAAAATCCATTTTATCTTCTTTTCACTCAAATATCATTTATATAATTTTTTAATATTTGTCCTTTGGTGATGTAATATCTTTCTTTTTTTGGCCTTAGTGTTTTCTCACCAACAAGTAATATTTTAGGAAGAGTGAGTTTGTATTTTGTGACAAACTCTGAAAAAGTCTGAACTCACTCTTTGCTGTTTCCATGCCTGTCGACGTACAGCAAAGAAAATACTGGTTAATGGTATTGATTTTAGAAAAAGTTCTCAGAGGTAGGTGACAGCCATGGATCATGAACACATTGGGGAAATGTGGAGAAAAGCATGACTGAGATAGAGTGAATTTAACTCCAGTTATTTGGGATTTTAGTACTGTCTGTGTCATAATAGTGAAGAAAAGTATTCTAAAGCAAACAGCATTTTCACACTTATGACATACAGCTGGGAAATTTGGAACTTTACCAAAAATATGGAAGAAGTAAAAAAGTTGAATGAAACATTCATGGTGCGTGTGTTAGTGGTAATTAATAAAATAGTAAAGGAAATTATCTATGAATCAAAACCCTACAGTTCAGAAAATGTCGATAAGAGCGGTTATCCAGGCAAGTGGGTTGTAGATATTTTGATAGGGAAATGTGCTAAAATAATATCAGTGAGCACATAAAAGAATCTTTTCTTTTTATTTTAATATCTTATCCTCCACCCATTAGATATAAAAACACATTCTTTATTCAAATTTTGAGTTCCAAATTCTGTCCCTTCCTCCGCTACTCCCCTCATTGAGAGAGCAAGCAATTTGACCTAGGTTATACATGTGTAGTCATGCAAAACACATTTCCATATAAGTCATGCTGTGAAAGAAAACAGAAACCAAAAAACAAAACAAAACAAAACAAGAAAAATAAAGTAAAGAAAGTATGCTTTAATCTGCATTCAGACTCCACCAGTTCTTTTTCTGGAGATGGACAGCACCTTTTATCATAAGTCCTTCAGAATTCTCTTGGATCATTGCATTGCAGAGAATAGGTAAGTCATTCACAGCTGATCATCATACAGTATTGCTTTTACTGTGTACAGTGTTCTTCTGTTTCTGCTCATTTCACTTTGCATCAGTTCGTGTTAAGTCTTTCCTGGTTTATCTGAGAGCATACTGCTCACCATTTCTTATAGCACAATAGACTTTCATCACAATCATATACAACAACTTGTTCAGCCATTCCCCAATTGATAGACATCCCCTCAATTTCCAATTCTTTGCCATCACAAAAAGAACTGCTATAAATATTTTTGTACATGCAGGTCCTTTTCCTTTTTCTTTGATCTCTTGAGGATATTGACTTAGTTGTGGTATTGCTTGGTCAAAGGGTGTGCACAGTTTTATAGTCCTTTGGGCATAGTTCAATATTGCTCTCCAGGATGATTGCAGTATACTGCTTCCAACAGTGCATTAGTGTCTTAATTTTCCCTCATCCCTTCCAACATTTGTTATTTTTCTTTTCTGTCATATTAGCCAATCTGATAGGTGTGGGATGGTAGCTCACAGTTGCTTTAATTTGCATTTCTCTAATCACTAGTTATTTAGAGCATTTTTTCATGTGACTATAGATAGCTTTGATTACTTCAATTGAAAACTGCCTGTTCATATCATAAAAGGGTCTTTTAAAAAAAAATTCTGAACTTAACAGTCACTAAACAAAATTCTATATACATATTAGAACAGAAAGAGAGGATCATACATTTAAATGTGGCTTTGTTTATATTTATACCCACACATATGTGTATGTATATAAAATTTTCAAAGCTATCCTGCATGTTTGTGATTCTTACTGGTTTTTTCTACATTTAAAAAAAAATTCTTTAATGACTCCCACCCTCCCTTTTCTTTCCTTACTTTTTCTGTTGGCTGGGGAAGGAAAAGGGAACAGGCATTTATTAAGCTCCTATTGGGGGCAGCTAGGTGGTGCAGCCGATAGAGCACTGGCACTGGAGTCAGGAGGACCTGAGTTCAAATCTGGCCCACTCCGTTAGTAGCTGTGTGACTTAAGTCACTTAATCCTGTTTGCCTCAGTTCCTCATCTGTAAAATGAGCTAATGAAGGAAATGGCAAACCACTCCAGCATCTTTGCCAGCAAAACCTCAAACGGGGTCACAGAGAGTAAAACAAGACTGAAACAACTCTACAACAACAACAGATGCCTACAACATGCCAGGCATTGCACTTTACAAATATTTCATTGGATCATCACAACAACCAATGAGTCAAGTGCCTTTATATCTCCATTTCAGAGTTGAGGAAAACTGAGGCAAACAGAGGTTAAGTGACTTACCTAGGGTCAGATGGCTAGTAAGTGTATGAAGCTGAATTTGGACTTAGGTCTTCCTGAATCCAGGCCTGGCATTCTATCCACTGAGCCACAGTTCTCTCTCACTTACTCTCCCTAGTTCCCCTTTCCCTTCATTCTCTCTCCCCCAATCCCTACTGGAAAATAGGAAAACAAAACCCTTGTAACCAATACTCATGGTCAGATCAAAACAAATTCCTTTTTTGGTCATATCTGAAATCATGTTTTGTTCTGTGTCTTCATTCCATTACTTCTCTTTCAGGAAATCCTCTGGAATTATGTTTGGTTATTGCCTTGATTAGAATTCTCAGTTCTTTTGAAGTTGTTTTTCTTTATAATGTCATAGTAGAAATTATTCTCTTATTCTGATTACTTCATTTTGTATCAGTTCATCCAAGTCTTCCTTTGTTTCTCTGAAACCATATCATTTTATCATACAATAACATTACATTGCATTCATATGCCATAATTTATTTAGCCATTTAATTTCTATTTCTTTAAAATATTAAGGAGAGTTACTAAGAAACAGTTTTGTACCTATGAATCCTTTTCCTCTTTCTTTGATCTCTTTGGGATTATCTTTTGGGGTTATGACCTAATGGTGTCATTGGGTCAAAGGATATATGTAGTTTAGTGAGTTTTGGGGCATAGTTCCAAATTGCTTTCCAGAATGGCTGTACCAGGTCACAGCTGTACTAATAGTCAGTAATGTGCGTGTTTTCTCACAGTCTTGCAACAGTTGTCATTTTTTTCCTCATCTTTGCCAATTTGTTGGGTATGCGATCAATCTCAGTTTTGCTTTTAATTTGAATTTCTCTGATTTTTAGTGACTTGGAGCAGTTTTTCATATTGTTGTTGATAGTTGATAGTTCGAGTTTTTTCCTTGAAAACTGCCTATTCATATCCTTTGACTTTGATTGGATCTTAATTTGGTGAACATAACTTTTTTATAGGAGATTACATTATTAGTAAGGGAAAAATTAGTAAATGCAAACAAAGTAATAAATGTTTATAAATAAATAACAAATTTTAAAAGGGAGAACTTATTGAAAAATAAAACAAAATTTTCTAGTCAATTTGCCTGGGGTGCATTGTGCTATACCCAATTAACAGGTATGTTCTCAGAATTATTATAATTTCAAAAATTTTTTTTTGCATTCAACTTTTAGAAAATGACAAATCCAGTCTGTATGAGAGATAAAAAAAAAAACTTAAAGGGCAAGATCTGAGGTCAGTATAAATTCAACCTAGTATTCTTTATTTTCCATATCTACATTTATGGTATTCCATGGTGAAAAAATAACATTCAGAATGATGATACTGGAGGTAGTACAAATTTTTGGTCAATAGATTATTGTGTCATACTGTACTTATTAAGTCAGTAACCTAGATTAGTCCCATTTTAGAAAGACTTACAACAACTGAAGTAAAAATAAAATAGTATTTGATTAGCCTATATTGATTGAGGATATTCAGTTAACCAGCATCAATCAACATCAAGTATCTTTTTCTCTGAGGTGAGTTAATCAAAAATTTTGCCCTGTATCTCCAGCTTCTTATTATGGGTGAGTTGCTTTAGAATCTTACTTTTCGGTTCATGTCATGACCCATGTGAGTATATAATATAATGTACTACATCCCCCAAATAGATCTTTTGAAACCAGTCTGCCTATCCTGTCCTAATCTCTCCTTCTGGGCTTCAGTCTTGACTCTCCAACTGCTTTTTAGATATCTTAAACTGCATGTCCAGTAGACATCTTAAAGTGAACGTGTCCCAAACTGATTTATTATCTTCCCTCTTCAACTCTCCTCTCTCCAAACTTCCCTATTACTGTTGAGGGCACCACCATCCATCTAATCACAATGTAAGTGTGATCCTTAACTCCTCACCATCTGTTATTCCTTATGTCCAGTCTGTTGCCAGGGTCTTTTGCTTTCATCTTCCCAACATCTTTCAGTGATACCCTCTTCTCTCCTGGGATACTGCTACCACCCTAGTGCAGGCCCACATTAACCCATGCTTGGATTATTGCAATAGCCTTTTGGTGGGTCTGCCTGCCTCAAGTTTCTCCCTTAATCCAATCTATCCCCCATTCAGCTGCCAAAGTGATTTTTCATATAGCACAGGTCACACTCTATCACCCTCCTCCTCAGTAAACTCCAGGGGTTCTCTATGATTTCCAGGATTAAATACAGAATCCTTTGTTTGGTGTTTAAAGGCCTTCATAATCCAGTCCCTTAACCCCCATATATCTTCTTCTTTTCACAGCTAGTGAGTATTATGTGTCTGAGGCTGGATTTGAACTCAGGTCCTCCTGACTCCAGGGCTGGTGCTCTATTCACTGCCACCTAGCTGCCCTGCCCCCCCACCCCCTTCTTTTACCTTATTGCTGTCTATGTACTCTTCAATCCACTGATACTAGCCTCCTGGCTATTATGCAGACAAGATGTCTCTTGGTTTTAGGCATTTTCTCTGGTTGTCCCCCATTCCTGGAATGCTTTCCTTTGCAATAATCTGCCCCGCTTCCTCCCCTCTGTGCTTCCCTGGCTTCCTTCAAGTTCAAATTAAAATCTCATCTTTTACAGGAAGCCTTTCCAAACCTCTTTAAAATTCTCATGCCTTCACTCTTTTAATTATTTCCTATTTATCCTGTATATAGCTTGTTTGTACATATTTGTTTTTTGCTTGTTTCGCCTGTTAGCTTGTAAGCTCCTTGAGGGCAGGAACTGTCTTTTTGCCTTTTTTTTTCTTTTTTTGGCGTCCCTGGTGCTTAGCACAGTGCCTGGCATATAGCTGGTGCTCAATAAATGCCAATTGACTGTCTGACTGAAGTGCAAGCATCGGATAGATGTTTCTAAAGTAGCTATTGGGCATTAAAAAACTCTGTTTCTTGTAATTTTTATATTTTGCTGCAATATTCCCTGACTATATTTGTTGTCAAATAGACATTTGCTTTTAAAAAATATGCCTGTCCTGTTGGTTAATGTTGCTATAGCTTCCCACCTGCATTCTTTCCTCTAGTTATGTATAGAATCCCCAAGTTCTCCGTTGTTGAACTATGGCCGTCACCAAACTATTGTTCAGCAATGTACATTGCTGAAAGAGTACATTTATGATGCATTTACTGTCCTCCAGGCCTTGTGCTAGAACTAGGAATATAAATATCATGAATGAAAAAATCCCTGTATGTAAGAAGCTTACATTCTTAAAAATGCCTACTATAAACTGTGTATTTGATAATCTTATTACTAGATTTGCCTGGAAAATATCTTTAAGTAAAGTATTGAACCTTTAATTTGAGAGTGGTTTAAATTTGGGTAGTAAGAGAACATGTTAAACTATTCTTCATTATAGTTACAAGTCAGAAGGAATGATTGTGAAAAATATATATAATTTATTAAATTACAAATCATCATCTAGTTACTTAAGTCTTATTCCATTAAAAAATTTTTTCTTTGATCTTGCTTTTGTTATGTTTGGAATTATAACATTTTATTTACATTGTTAACTCTTTTCAGTTATTATTACAGACTTTGTGCTGCTGAACTCATAAAATATTTAACCTTATTTTTTTATGCTTGTATAAAGACTTCTACACTTTTTAATAAATGACCAGACACTTTAGGGCTACTATGAAACCCTTTAAAGCCTATATAAGGAATATCTCAGTGTAGCAGATGACTGTCTCAATTCTGTTTCTGAATTTTAAGACAGTATAATTTATTTTGTAAGTCTACAAGGCCAAACATTAGTATTTTAACCATTATAAACAAAATAGTAAATGTTCAATGTTCACTAGATAGTGCCAGTAGTAATGCTTTTATATGCAGAAAGTAAAATATGAGCCAAAAATGTGAAACATTTTGTTGGTTTGCAAGCAAGCCTCTTTCTTCTTCAAATCTACTTTTAATTCATTGTAGCCAGAGGGGTGGTATTTCTAGTGATGATTTGAGATTATTTGAACCTTATGTGTACATATTATTGTTGGTAGGATTTTGAATCCTGTCATAATCTATTCCTCCATACACCCCTCCTTCCATCTTCCATTATTTGTAACATGTGGCTTGGTGTTTTACTATGTAGTGGCCTACCATTTATTAAAACTCCTCATTGTTGTGTTCTTTTTTATTTCAGGCCTCAAATGAATTTGATTCAGCAAATATTTGTTAACAAGCACCTCCTATGAGTAAACATCGTGCTAACCTCTGGGAGAAATAAAAAAGATATGTAACTCATGGTTATAGCCTAGTAATGAGCTTATAGCCTGGTAGGGAAAAAAGTCCTTTGCCCAAATAACTTTTGCTTTCATACTTAAAATTTTTGTGGTTTTAGTACTTCCTCTCTTCTATAATCCAGATTATAGAAGAGTTAGATTTAGAGGGGGCGGAGGAGGAGGAAAAGAAGAGGAGGAGAAGGAAGAGGAAATGGCTGCTTTTCCTAACTGGAACTGGCCAGTTGGGTCCTCAGGAGCAGTTACTACTATACACAGATTGTTGTTTGTTCTTCTCAGAGGACCCATGACATCAGGAGAATGATGTCTTGACAAGTGAATTGAATTTAAGTGAGGCAGAACTGTGCAAAATCATCAGCCTCACTCTCTCCTTTAGAGTCATTGGAGTCCAATGGCAGGACATAGGTCCAGATGCAGTGAGAGACCTTGGCCTCTCCTTCTCTTCCTCTGACTATGTGGAGAGTCATACCCCTTACATGTGGGTGCTTTGTCCAAAGGAATATAAATTTTGATAACTTATACTTTTCAAAGTATCTTGGGATTTGGGGGCTAGCCTTTTTGCTTCCCTACTTATTTATTCTGTCACTCTTTTTTTTTTCCTGAAAAACTGAGAAAATTAACTCTTTTATCTCATGTAATTTTCATTTATGATTTCTTGAAATACAGCTCTTTGAAAACCAAGCTTTGATAAAGCCCATTGGGATTCAAATGGAGCTACTTAACTATGTCTTTAAACTCAAATCACTCTGGCTCTCACTGTTTGACTAATCCTAGGTCCCAGCTCAAGCCTCCCTTGCTCATTGTTTGGGTTTTGATGGCTCAGAGTGAGTGTAAATAGCAATTGTCTTCCTTCTTGCCAGAAACTCTGAGGGCTTTACCCTCCCACATTAATTTTTTTGTGAAGGAAAACTAGGTAATCTTTTGCCTCAATTCTTACCTAGTCTTTAATTACTAAATGTGTGTTGCATCACAAAAACTGAGACCTGGGAAAAACCTTAACTTAAAAAGGCCAACGTTCCCCACTGCACCCCTGGCCATTGCCAGTTGTCCTGACTTGTCTTGCCACTGGACTCCAGTGACTCTAAAGGAGTGAGTGAGGCTGATGACTCCGCACAGCTCTGCCGTACTTAAATCCAATTCATTTGCAAGTCAAGATATCACCCTCCTAATGTCTTTGATCCTTTTTGAGAAGGAAGAATGAACAACAAACAGCAAACAAACTCTTTGTATATATGAGGCCCCTACAATTTAGGAGCTGAAATAACTTGTCCAGAGTTTCATAGCATAATTCTAATACAGATCTCTCTCCAAATTTACCACTTTTGCATTTGCAACATACAGTCTCTTATTAGGCCCTCTAAACCTTTTCTTTTTGAGGCTAAATATCCCCAGTTCCTTCATGTGACCCTTATATGATATATGCAATCTTAAAGCCATTTATATTCTGTTTGCCCCTTTTTAAATCCTCTCCACGTTATTAATATGTGGTATATTGAATGTGGTATACTGAACTGAATACAGTACTCCAGTAGTGGTCTTGAAGAGGTTTAGAGGTTTGGGGTGCTCGAACAGATGCCAAGATCGCGGCACTGGGCCCTGCCTGAAAGAATTCAACTCAAATCTTCTTCCAGCCAGAGAAAAAGATTATTAGAGATAAATCATATAGGCCAGACTCCCAAGGAACCCAAACATTAGTAATGCCTGTAGGGAAGAACGCCAGTAGGGAAGAGTGGGCATGAGAGTTTCAGCCTTTTGGGCATGAGAAATTCTCAGCCTCTGAATGGGGGCCAAGGTGGATCTTTTATACACTAAAGTAACTTTGGGTGGCCAGAGGAAGGGGGGGGTTGGGAAAATGTGAGAATTCCCTTTGGAAGGCCTGAGAGATTGAAAAGACAATAATAGATAATGAAGGGAACTGGAAGGCGGAAGTTTGCTTTCAAAGGGAGATAAACAGAGCTTTCAAAGGGAAATAAAGGCAATCTATAAGGAATTTAAAAGTTTAAGGGTGTTCTGGGACTGTAGACAAAGGGGAGCCAGGTTCTTTTTAGGGCTAGGGAGGGAGGCAGGCCTGTCTGAATAAGCTAAAGCTTTTGAAGGGAAATAACGGGCGTGTAGAGCCAGATTCCCTTTGGGGCAAAGGGTGAGGATCTCAACTTGGGCCGAAACCGTCAGTGTGAATAAGGTTAGAAAATAGCCAGACTGTAATTTCTGATCCTGGTATCTCTTCATGCAGGCAAAGACTGTATTAACTTATTTGCCTACTGCCACTAACTGCTAAATCATGCTGAGTTTGTAATTCACAAGAATTCCCAGCTCTTTTTGTTTTTTTTTACCCATATGTAAGACTTTGTTTTTTTCTATTAAATTTCATCTTATTATATTTGGCCCAGTGTTCTAGCTACTCAAGATATTTTTGGATGTTAACTGTATTACATCAGCTCAGCTCTTCCTCCTAGCTTTCTGTCATTTACAGATTTGATAATCGTGCCTTTTGCCAGTCATTGATAAAAAATGTTAAATAGCACAAGGCCAAGGATTTTGGGACACTGCAGTAGGCTTTCCTTTTCCTTTGAATGAATAATGGCTACTCTTTGGATCTAGCCCTTTAACCAGTTCTGAACTCACCTAACTGTACCATCATCTAGCATGCATATCCATCTTTTCTACAATAATGGTATGAGAACATTGTTGGTGGAGTTGTGAAATGATCCAACCATTTTGGAGAACAATTTTTAACTATGCCCAAAGGCCTATAAAAATGTGCATACCCTTTGACCCAGCAGTAGCACTTCTAGGGCTATATCCCAAAGAGATCATACAAATGGGAAAAGGACCCACATGTACAAAAATATTCATAGCAGCTCTTTTTGTGGGGGCAAAGAATTGTAAATTGAGAGGATGCCCATCAATTGGGGAATGGCTGAGCAAGTTGTTGTATGTGAATGTAATGGAAAACTGTTGTACTGTGGGAGATGATGAATACGCTGGCTTCAGAAAGGCCTGGAAAGACTTGTATGTTCTGGTGCTGAGTGAGGTGAGCAGAACCGGGAGAAAGTTGTACACAATAACAGCCACGTTGTGCGATGACTGGTATTGGTGGATTTGAACCTTCCAAGCAATACAAGGATCTAGGACATCTCCAGAGGCCTCATGATGGAGAATGCTGTCTGAAGAGGTTTACCTGCAATTCCCAGAAAAACCTTAAAACTTTTAGATTCCTTGTAGACTCACTTATCTCTCTTTGACATCTTTCCTCCCTGGCCCCTAAAAAGAACCTGGCTTCAGTTTTGTTTACTGATCCCAGGAAACCCTTAAAGTTTTAGAAAGTGCCTTATTTCCCTTTAAAAGCCCTTTGAAAGCAAACTTCCCCTTCCAGCTCCCTTCATTATCTATTCTCATTGTCTGTTCCAATCACTCAGACATTCCAAACCTGGACCCTTTTCCAAACGGTCCACCTCCCCCATCAACTGGCTTTCCCATTGTTTTGCATTCCTGGCCATTCCCACCCTTAATCCTAGCTAGGCCCAGTGTTCTGTTTGCCCCAGCTTGCTGGCCACCCCCATCCAGATCTCCATAGATCCCTCCTCCCCTCACCCCAAACTGCTTGGCCACTCCTTGGACCCCTCCTCCCGTCATTCCAAGCTACTTGGCCCCTCCCCAATCAGTCTGTACTAAAGACTCATCTTGCCCCAACTCAGACGCTGGGAATTTCTCATGCCGCTAGAGGATGAGACCCCATGCCCGCCCATAAAGGGCATCACCTGGCCTGACCACCTTAGCCCCAGCCCCGACTCAGACACTGAGCTTTCCTCATGCCCAAGAGGTTGAGACTGCCTCACGCCACACCTGACCACCTTAGACCCCATTTAGATCACTGATGTTTAGGTTCCTTTGGAGTCTGGCCTATATGCTGTATCTTTAATAAACTTTTTCTCTGGCTGGAAGAAGATCTGAGTTGAATTCATTCAGGCAGATCCGCACAGCAATCTGGGCTTTTTCCCATGATCTTGGGGTGCCTCTGTGCATCTAAGAGCACCCCAAAACCCTCCCCCTTCACTATCCACATCCAAAGAAAGAACTGTGGAGTTTGAATGCAGATTGAGGCATACTATTTGCTTTTTTTTTTTTTTCTCTTCTGTTGAGTTTTGTTTCCTCTTTCTGGTGGTTCCTCCTCTTGGTTCTGTTTTTACTTACAACATCACTAATGTGAAGATGTGTTTGATGGGAATGTACATGTATAGCCTATACCAGATTATGTGCCGTCTTGGGGAGGGTGGTGGGGAGGAAGGGGGGCAGAATTTTAAACTCAAGGGCACATGAAGGTGATTATTGATAAATCAAAATAAATTAAAGGAAAACAGAAAAAAGAATAAAAACTGCTTAGATAATAATAAAAAAAATAATGGTATGAGAGATAGTCAAGTGGTTTGCTAAAATCTAAGTGGCTAGATGTTCCAGTAGATAATGAGAATTGGGATATTTGGGAATCAGGAAGATGAGTTCAAATATTACCTCAGACACTTCCTGTGTGACTTTGGTCAAGTCACTTAACTTCTCTCTGCCTCAGTTTTTTCACAGTAAAATGGGGATGATAATAGCATTTATCTCAAAGGATTGTTAGAGTGAAATATGGTACAGTGAGTCAATATATGTCAAGTGTTTTGTAAACTTTAAAGTACTATATATGAACGTTGATGATGGTGATGATGATGATGGTAACGTGGTGGTAATGGTGGTAGTAGTGATGTAAAATATGCCTACAGAATTTCTCTGGTCTGCCAATTTAGTAATCTTGCCAAAAAAGAAAAAGTTAATCTGGTATATCTTGTTCTTGTTGAAGTCATGTAGGCCAAAGTTGTCCTAAACTAGTCCAAAGGAACCTGGAAACTCACTGTACCCACTTTATTGGTTAAAGATGTATTTGAGTACATAGGATCATAGTTCTGGAGCCAGAAGAGATTCACTTACCATCTGGACCAACTTCCTCATCTTACAGATGAGAAAACTAAGTGAATGGACTCCTATTAAAATACTTATTTATTCAACCTATTTGTCACTTATTTTAATCAGATTTTTGTAGGATTTGGGGAATGGAAGTTTTGTTTAGGGTAAAGAAAAGAGATGCTTAGATTACACAGGGAATCAGTTTTGAAAAGTGTATAGTATTTGTAAAGCAAGGGAAAGAAGGAGGTCATTGAGAGAAGAATTTTGAAGGGAAAATGAAGAATGCAAATGTTGACTAGTGTGTAGTTTTTCCTCAGTTCCAATTTATAATGAACAATTGAAAATCACTTCTGTGAAGACTTTTTAGTGATGCCTGAATTAAGATATTAGAACTTGTTTCAGAGGCTGTGAGGTCCAATTTACCCCCAGTCTTATTTCTTCACACTCATGTATCTCCCTTTTTCTACTCTCTAACCCTTTCATCTTTATTCCTCCCTTGGGAGGTGCCAGGGTAGAGAAAAAAAAGTAACAGGAAGAAATACTGTACTAATCACTTTTTACATTTCTGTGTTTCACATTTTACATTATCTCATTTAATACTCTTTTTTACAGATAAGAAAAATCATTTGTAAAACTGAAGCACAGGGATATTTGGCCAAAGTCATCTGGCTAGCCAGTATCAGAGCAAGGAGTAGAACCTAGGGCGTCTTATCCAAGATGATGTTGTTCACACTATGAATCTTCCCCACTATTCATCTTCCTCTTTTCCTTTCTTCTGTTTCCTGTGCCTGGAAGGCCCTATACCTCTTTTCTTGTGAAATCCCACCCATTCTTGCGGATTTAGTTCTAATACCCGCTCCTTACAAAAGCCTTTCCCATTCCCTCCCCTGGCCATGAATTATCTGAAATCTCATAGTATTTTGTTATTTTTGTGCAATTATACTTTGTATTATAGTTATCTCATTAAATTGCTTATCTCCCTATTAGAATAAGCTCTTTTAACAGTAGAGGCAATATTTCTATCCTTGTTTTATACCTCCTTAGCTTAACTTCTGCCTCACAAATAATAACTTTTCAATAAATGATGAGTAAATATGTATATATGTGTGTGTGTATATATACATATACATACATACATATATATATATATATATATGTTACACTTTCCTAATTTCTCAAAGAATAGTACTTTATACCTTTAGAGGGTCCTTACATTTGTCTTTGTGGTTTTTGTAAATAACTGACATGAGATAAACTATTACTCTCCAAAGCCCAAAAAGAACCAAGTCTATTCAATTAGTACAATGGTTTCATCTAGACTTGTCTCACAAATAAGGTGGCCCATTCAAAGAACAAGCATGTGGTACAAGCTTGAGATCCTTGCAGTCTTGTTAGGGAATCAACAGTTTGCAAATGAAATAATTAGATTATAACATACACAGGGATGCAAGTACAGTAGCAGTGAAAAGAAGGAGGGAGATCACTGTACTTGGGCAGTTGTGGAAGTCATCAAAGCAGCATCAGAGTGACAGGTTGTTTTCCCCTTAGTAAAAATGAAATGAGAATCTGCATGTTTCTGTGTCTATTAGCTAAAACCTTTAAAAATCTGGCTTTAATTCTTTAGTTATCTGGTGATAACTCCAATTAAGCCCTACTTTGATGCTTCATTATAGCATCGAGTCACCTTGGTTCTGGCAGGCTTTGTTAGGAGAGCACAAGTTGTGATAGATTTGATCAAACTGAAAAGCCTTTGCCTACAAGCCTGGTGGTAGTGAATTAGTTCTTGGAGGAGCAACCTAGTTCATATCAAGAGGCTCATCACTAAAATGCTGTTCGTCTGGTGGTGAAATTTTGGGCTCGGTACTTCATGTTGTACCATCTACGGCCTGGAAGAGTTGTCATCTTCATTGGTGGAGGGAGAATACTACCACCTTAGCCAGGTAGCATTTATATAGCATCTAAGGTTTGCAGAGCACTTTACAACAATCTCATTTTATCCATACTACAGTTCTAAGATGTAGGTGCTATTATTATCTCCATTTCACAGATGAGGAAATTGAGAAAGGCAGAGGTTATGTGACTTGTCCAGGGTCATATAGCTAGTAAATATATGAGAGAGGATTTGAACTATGGTCTTTCTGACTTCAGGTCCAACGCTCTATTACATATGCTACCTAGTTGCTTGTCTATACTGATGACAGAGAGCCTTTGACTTACTGAAATATACTAAAAAGGAGCCATTTAAAAACTCTACATTAGTCACCTTTAATGAAAATAATCCTTGGAATCAATGTGAAGTGTATAGTGGGAAGAGCAGTTGATGCTTGCATATTGTTACAGAGATAGTGAATAAAAATTATAGAAATAGTTCAGAATTAAAAGGATTTTAGTAACCATAAAACATGTGGAACTGAAGCCAATTTGTTTAGACAATTCCATTGACATAGCATACATCTTGATTTTCCTATTTTTAGTTTTATATGCTGGGGGGAGGGGAGTGGGGAGGAACTTGTCCATGATCTATGTGCTAGCTGACCAGACTTTTCAGATGTCATATGAGGTAAAATATATGGGAATACTATTGCTTTATAGATACTTGCATGGGAATTTAACATTTTCCCACACATTACATGTGTACCTCAAAGAGGGAATAATATTTTAGGCCAGTTTCACTGTAACATTTGTTTCAATTAAAATTTATGATAACTATTTTAGGTTGAATTGAGCAGTATTCTGTTAGAGCAATTATGATATGCCAAAGATTCTCCCTTTCACACCAGACTAGCTTGCTAGTAGCCTTTCTACGTGGACTCAGAACGCATATTTTTAAACTGAAAGAAGCAAATACTTCCTCCCTTTCCCTAAACAATCATCTTTTATTTTCTCTAGGACCTCTAGTGTGATTTTGTCATTAAATCATCTAACAAGAGGAAATCTGAAAGATTAATGAAAATAAATTCAGCATGTCCAAAAAATAATTTCTTTAGCTTTCATATATCCTTTATTGTACATCTCTAGAAAAGTTCCATGGCTGTAATTCCGTTTGCGTATTCAGTATAATAATGTATAAATATCACAGTGCATATGTATGTGTGTATGTGTGTATAAATTTTACCTATACTTTCTGTTGCATTAAAATATAACAGTTCTTTAGAGTTCCTACCTCTGACTTTTGAATCTTAATTTTGTGAGTTATCTTGAGCTACATTTCTCTCTACTCTCTTTCTCTGACGCATACTACATACACATGTTCGCTTTTGCCTGTTGGCTCAGTCACAGTTTGCATTGCGCAACCAATACTATCCTTGGTCAGAAATTTCTGGGGGAGCCTCTGTTACAAAGATCCTTCCCCTAGTTATCATTATTTATTCTTACAAATGGTGCCCCATGCCAGTTAATTGTTCTTCCTGCCTATTTCCGAAAGATTGTTGTAAAAAGCCTTTTCTGGGTCTCCGGCCTATGTGCGCCAACCTTTTGCCTTGATTCCAGTTCATCATCGTTGATGCTCCCATGCTTGGTCTTCCTGGATTCACAGTACTTGTCTGTTCCTACATTGTCTTTCTTGTTAGCTACCGTTGCTGACTTTTGTTCCTTCTGTTACATTTATCCATCCTTATTCCTTGTTCTGTCCTTGTTCAGGTCAGACTTGTGCCTTGCAAATTTTTCTGAGCAAAAAAACTTATAGACCTTAATCACTAATATCTCAACATGAATGAATTGTGAGTAGGATCTGTGAACCTTTGATCTTGTATGTCATTCTCTATGTTGACAAGTCTTGTGATATCCTGACTTCATAATTCCTCAATTCACATAACTCCCCTTTCCAGTTAACTCTAACTGTGCACCAATGTGGAATCAAAATCTTGGGCTCTGAAAATTTCCTGTTTTGACCACAATTTCCCATCTTTCTACCTTTCCTAATTCTTACAGAAGCTGATCCTTATGCTCTTCCCTATTTTCCCATTTGTTACTGCTATTCTGATTTGATTTACCTCTCCATCCACCTTAAAGCCTAGGATCAGCCATTTCAGATGAACAATAACCATCCTTTGTTCCTTCAACAGTTCAGTGTTCTCACATGCAGTCATTATCCTTGGAAAAACCCCATGGTTTATTTGCTCTTCCTCTTTTTGTAGTTACTTCACTATTTCTGAAGGAAGTCAAAGAAGAGTGTTTACTACATTCATTATAAACTAATTCTACTTCACCTAGGCCTGCATTTTAAACCAAGCTTCCCTGTGAGACCCCCTAAGAGTTTGGGTGGGTAGGGAGTGACCAAGCACCTCAGTCAACAAGCATTTATTGAACACTTACTGTGTTTTAAGACTTATTAGTCAGAGTTCTCTTGATTCTTTTTTCATACAAAAACATTTATGTGATAGCCATGGGTGTTCTAAACAGACATTTAAATCTGAGTCTTTACAAGGTAGTCAGTGAATCCATCATAAGGAAACTTATTGAACATAATCTCTTTCCATAGGTCAAGGATTAAGTGGTTGTAGGTTTTGGAGACGGCATCCAAGGTAGCTTTAGCAAAGTTGTCCGGAGTGGCAGTATGGGCCCTAGCAGAAGCATACCAGTCATCAATTCTGACCATCCAAAACAAAGCCAGCATTGTGTGAGATTTGCCAAATGTGTTCCCCTAGTAGCCAAGCCTCACAGGAACAACGGATGCTTGGCAAGTATGAAAGCAGCAGGGATAGCTGTAGCCAGTTCTTTGCAACACTGGACACCCATGCCAACATGGCATCATAGTTGCCAATGACCACAAAAGCCTTGAAATTGGTAGGTTGACCAGCTCCTGTCTGTTTCTAATCAAGCATGATCTTCAGAACCTCATTTCGATGAGGGCCTTAGAAGGATCTCAAACTCCTTGATGGAAACAGAGAGAAGATAGATATGCTCTAAGGACTTGCTCTTCATGTCTTTTACTAGATGGTCCCAGCTTGGTGACGGGAACCCACTCCTTGTCTTTGGCCTTTCATCCCCAGAACCCACAGCCTAACTACAATCTCAGTTCATGCTTAATGATGATAATAATAAGCAGCATTTATATAGTGTTTTAATGTTTGCAAAGCGCTTTCCAAATATTATTTCATTTTGTCCTTGTAACAATCCTGGGAGGTACACATCCATTTTTATATCCATTTTATAGGTGAGGAAGATGAGACAGGCAGAGGTTTTATGTAGAAGGGGATAAATGAAAAGAAAGGAAAAAGAGAAGCAAAAAATTGTACAAGGAGAGTTAAAATTCTGAATATAGACAGCCACCACTGAGCACTGCCTAACTGTGGCCGAAATTGGCTTTTTCTCCTTTAGGTTCATTTCCCTTGGGGGTACAAATATTTGGATGTTACTCAGTTAAAGGTAATTGTTTCCTTCCTCAATTTAGAGACCTGGAAAAGGAGGTTATCTCTGAGTGGTTGCTTGGATCATCTTGCCAGATATAGTTTACACCAGTGCAGCAACTCTCTTAATTGCTGCAACAGCAGCTGCAGTGACCACAGCATTTGCTGGTCTCAGTTTTTCTTTGGAGGAGAAGAGCAGGTTAGCATATGCCTGGAGACCCCACTGGTTGTTCAGTCTTGTCCATGTGCCTCAGGATGGAGAATGAATTCTAAATTCTCATTCCCAACTTGGCTTTATGCTTGTTGTCTTTCTCCCAGAAATCTTCTATAAACAGTCCCAGAAATCCCATTTTAAAACATTACCAGTCAGATGGCATCTGAAAAGATATTCTCTCCATGGTAATACCTATTACACATATACAATTGTGCATGTGCATGCGCGCCACCCCCCCCCCCCACATTGATCCCCATCCCCCAGCAACCCAAAGAAAGGCCCTTCTTTCTTGGTCCTCAGTCAAGCCCCCGTTCCCTGTCTTTACCTTGACTGCCAAATTTCTTGAAACTACATTCATTATCTTTACTGACTGTCTCTCTGCCTATTCCTTATCCCCTTGCAATCTTGTTTTCATCCTCTCAATTCTTCAGAAACAACTTTTACATGATCCATTGATACCATTTGTTTTTGTGGCTTGTTGACCCTACTCTCCACCCTACATCTGCCTCTGTGGGGGCAAGTGTAAATTCTTTTTATCTCCCACTGGTCCCAAAATGGTTGTTGAATGAATGAATATGAAAGTGGAGTTTTCAAAGTATAGAATGTAATTATCGTGACAAGCAGTGTGACTGATGCAAAACCATGTAGGATATGCAGATTATATTTATCTGCTTCATTCATACCTTAACTAGTATTTTTTACTATGCACTTTTGGACTGTTCTGTAATTACATAATGTTATGTTTATATGTCACTTTATAGTTTGTGTAGTGCTTACACATTCATTGTCTCATTTGAAACTTAGAACAATTTTATATTCAGTTTCTAGTTAATGTTCCTGCTTGATCCTGCTTAGGTGACCATTTTTTTGGAAGGCTTTTTGTAACTAGGCATTCTAGTTTTTGACCTCTGTACTCATTTTTTATTCAATGCAGTAAACATGTATTAAGTGCTACTATGTGCTAGGCATTGTGCTAAGCCCCAGATAGACAAAAAGAGGCAAAAGACATTCCTTGCCTTCGTAGAGTTCACATGGGGGAGATAATATGCAAACAAATATATTCAAAGCAAGCTATGTACAGGATAAGTAGGAAATAATTAATAGAGGGAAGGCACTGGAATTAAGAGGGGTTGGGGAAGGCTTCCTGTAGGAGGTGGGATTTTGCTTGGGACTTGAAGGAAGTCAGGGAGGTCAGTAGTCATTGCAAGCACGATGCCCAGAGCTGATAGATGGAATGTCTTGTTTGGGAAACAGCCAGGAAGCCAGTGTCTCTGGATTGAAGAGTACATGTTGGTAAGTAAGGTGTAAGAAGACGTGGAGAGGTTGGAGGGGGCTAGGTTATGAAGGACTTTGAATGCCAATCAGAGCATTTTGTATGTTTCTGGAGGCAATAGGGAACCACTGGAGTTTATTGAGTAGGGGTGGGGAGTGGGGGAGAGGTTGGTATGATCAGACTTACGTTTTAGGAAAATCACCTTAGTGGCTAAATAGAGGATAGATTGGCCTGAGGAGAGACTTGAAGCAGGCAGTCCCACCCGAAGGCTTTTGCAGTCATCTGGGCTTGAGGTGATAAGGGCCTGCACTAGAGGGGTGGCAGCTTCAGAGCTTCAGAGAAGGGGATGTATTCAGAAGATATTAAAAAGGTGAAATCAATAGGCTTTTGAAACAACTTGGATTTGGGGGGTGTGAGAGATAGTGAGGAATCCAGAGTGACTCCTACATTGCAAGCCTGAGGGACTGGGAGGATGGTGTTGCCTTCTGCAGTAATAGGGGAGGTAAGGAGGTGGGGGGTGGGGTGGGGTAGGCAGGGTTTAGGGGAAAAGATAATGAATTCTGGTTTGGACATAATGAGTTTAAGATGTAGGCTCAGGGCACCAATTGCACCCATGGTCTGAGGTTTATCTTTACTGACTAGTATCATTTATTTTAGTAGCCCGTTTACCCTCATGCTACCTTGAGGTCAGAGGTCAGGTTTTGTGACTTGATAAATTAATGAAATGGTTTTATACAAGGCATTCATTATGGGAAGGCATAGAGTATCTGAAAACTAAACTAAATATTTTACAGTGTATCAGAGAAGTGGGGAAAAATAACATATGAGACTGTGCAATTGTTAAGCTTATCAGAGCCCATCCCTGTCGCAGGGCAGCACTCTCAGAGTGCCTGGTGAGTTGAATGCCACTTAATAAAGACAAGCAGTTTTGCTATATAGAGATTTTTAATGGAGACTATCAAGCACACAGACTTAATATTGTGAAATTCCTAGCTCATTATGATAATTAAAATCTATCAAAAATGAGTTGTATTGAGAATAAAATTCTTAATAGCAATCCCAAAGATGTGAGACACACAAAGAAGGATGGAGTGGATGATCAGGTAGTTCTGATCCAAGGCCTCACTGAACCAGGTGTGTGGCTACCTGAGCTGAATCAGAATGGCCAGATAGTACTCCTTGTCTGCCTGAAAAAGTGAGAGAATGTGATGTGAGAGAAGAGAGCTGAAGACCTGTACCTTTAAGCCCCATTCAGTATTCATATACCAGTCAGGTTATTTGTGCCTAGTCATGTTTCTTTCTGTTTGTTCTTCAACTCTCTGTATTAGGTTTAAAGTCAATATACTGCGTGTTCCAAAAGTTTTAGTGCAATTTTAAGCTATTAAAGCTTGAAACACACTAAAGCTTTTTGGGCACACTACATTTTGCCAAGTCAGTGAAGATGCCCCTGAGAGTCAGTTTTGAATCAAAGGAGTCCTACCCTCTTAATAAAGAGAAAGCTGCTACCTCTGTCTAGTCCCCATGATTCATTGAACCCCACTTTCCTGGCTGCAGTATTATTACTTACCTTCCTCCATCCCACCAAATAGAAGGCATAATTGTGTTACCAGCTGATGAATTATACAATTGACAAGGATGGCTTAGCAGGCTAGTGCCTAACTGAAGGATTTTAGTTTTATGGCTTCAAGAATAGGTATAAATTTTTTCTTAACTTCTAACAGTTGTTATTTATTTAAAAGTTCTCTAATATCTTGAAATTTTTATTACACTTAAATGAAAAACTATGTAATTAATAAATGGACATGTATGAGCTCTGTAAAGAATGTTAGTTCATTAACAGGCAATCTGAAGAATGAGTAGTGTTAGAATATTTTGAAGAAAAATGAAACATGAATATTAACCAAAGGGAGACTTAATTATAATAGCAAATAAAATAATTTTTCAGTACTTTAGGGTTTTGTATTTGTTCTATTAGTTTCATGTGTGTATGTATGTATGTATATATATGTGTGCATATCTGTATCTATACATGAGTAAAATTTTCCTCTTGGAATTATCATTATTATGTGATAGAAAAAAACCTTGTAATAATTTTCTATAGTCCTACACATCCTAATGATGTGATTAAGAAAAACCTAATGAAATAGTCTTAATAAAGCATTATAATGAGGCTTTGTTCCTTTTCCAGTGGTTATGGACATTATTATTTATCTCTAAAGGCTCATCTAAAAATTCCTTAAAAATTGTATTATAATCAATTAACAGACAGAGAACATAAAGCCAGTTCTTATAAATGAGAGGGAGAAGTATTAAATGACTTTCCCTTTTCAGTCTTTTCCCAATTCCCTACACCCCTTGACACCAAATCATGAATTCTAATCTGTCAACCTTATGTATGGATGTTTACATATTTGTTTTTTTCCCCTGAGTCCATGGTCATGGTTCAGCAGGTTATTTCTTGTCTCAATTTGTTGTACCGTTGCGACAGCTTGTATCTTTTATTGGTCATCTCTAAGGTCATCTGTTTTATGTTGCGTGCTCCTTGCGGGCAGTGACTTTATCTTTTAGCTTGAGGTACATTCTAAGCTCTTTGATGATGACTGTGATTTAAGTGTTTCAGTCCTTCAATTCTTAATTTATCTTGACTCCAGTGTAGCCTAATAAAATACAGATTCTTGTAACTTTTAATAGCTACGGCTGTCTCTTAACTACTCTTGTGTTATCTAAATGGAATACCTGTGGTTATGTTGGTACTCCTTATGAGTCTTTCCAAGTGTCTAAACATGCAAATTAAGTATAGAAATTGTGCAGAAAATAATCATGAAAAAATGTTAAACTTGAAAAACTAACAAAGGAACTTCATATACATTAATACCATCAAAAAAATTTAATGACTTTTAAATACTCCATTATTTATAACACATAAAACATGACTTTAAACATGCTTTTATGACATAGAATTTAACTTCCCAACTACAGTATTTTTATACTAGCTTTAGTCACCGATGAGTTTCAGGTTTTAACAATAGTGCTTCTGTAGATGTTCCTTGTTCACTCTGATACAGAATTCACCAACTCTTTAAAATAGAAGATATTGTGTGGTTTTCTTTTTCACAAAGAGAATGATGGAGTTAAAAATAATCACAATAATTTTTTTAAATGGTGACATTTAGATCTAAAGACTCTTCCCCTTTAGGCTATAAAGTCATACTTTGGGTTTAAACCACTAAGAGATATTTGCTATCTGTATTACCGCCCCTTTTGATCTTAAAGCGGCCCTCTTGCTGGTCCCAGTGAATCACAAGTTGCCTTTTCAAATCTCTAAGTTCTTTACAAAATAAAAGGCCAGCTGTCTTTATTCTGAAAGAAAAAAATAAGTATAATTTTAACACTTTTTTCTTTTTGCACTCTTACAAAGTGGAACTTTTCCTCCGTCAATGACCTGAGGTACAAGTGAGGCATCTGGAACACTCTGAAATCTTTCATTCAATCATTCATTCATTCATCTGATCATCAAACATCAAGTGCCTACTCTGTGTATTGTGGGGGAAGGAGTGATTACAAAGATAAATCTGGGAGAAGTTTGTGGTGTACATGAGCCAAGCTGGGAAGAGCACAGGAAGAGAAATAGGAAATGATTTTCCCTCCACACTCTGCTCAGCTGTCCTCACCCTTTAGCACAAAACCACGAACCTTAATCTGTAAACCTTATGCATGAATGTAAGCATAAAAAAAAGAGAATACAGGAAGAGAATTTGTTGTGTTTTTTTTTTATTATTATGTGCCAAGTCTTGTGTTAGGTGCTAACCATCTGTTCCCCAGTTTGACTTGTTTCCTTCCTTATCACATTGTCCACTCTTCTGCTTCTTCATGTCATTATAGCCTCTTCCCTTTCTACTGCCATCCTAATGTAGATTGAATTTAAGATTATAGAACATGATTTGGGCACTGGAATCCACCTCAAAAGTAATCTGTTTAATCCCTTCATTTTACTGATGAGGAAATTTAGGCCAATAGAGGTAAATTACTAACTCAAGGTCATATATGGATTTTAAGGAGTGGAATCAGAAATTGATCCTGGGTTCTTGGTCTTGAAATCCACTGTTCTTTCCACAATACCATTCTTTCTCTGGGTGACTATTATTCTCTTCTCATTATAGGCAAATATTCTGAAGTGTTTTGGAGGATTGGGGTGGATAGGGATCATCATGAAGTTTGATTTAATTGAACCAGTAACATTGTAAAGCTTTGCCATCTATTGAAATGACCTCCAGATGGTGGGGCCATGATGGTTCAGAGTAGCACAAGACTGCTGCAACCATTAGCACCTTGGGTTTAGTCTAAGATTGTTGCTTCTGGTCAGAATTTGGTTTCCAGCAGTGATGTCCAAGACTCAGGCTTTTCAATAACAGCAGTGGTAAGAATAATAATAGGGACTGACTCTGTGATTTCATTGGTACTTAGAACTCACTGTGCAAACCTTCCTCTGCCAGTGTAGATTGGCATCTTTTCTGCAGCTTCTGTCCTTCAAGAGTTTTGTCGAGCATGGGAAGTTTAAATGACATGCCAAGATCACACAGCAAACGTGTGTCAGAGGCAGGCCTTGAACCCAGGTGTTGCTGGCCCATCACTCGCTCTCCATTCCCTATACTATACTGCTTCTAAAGAATATTAAATAACAAATATAACAACTCAGGAGTGAGGCTGGGAGGCTATAAGAAGGCCTCAAAAATCAGGTTCTATGTAATGAGAACAGTAGAAATGGGGCATTTCATGCTCATCTTCCCTCAAGTAACATCTGCAGAGAGAAAAGGATGCAGCAAGACATTCATTATTGGACTGTTAGAAGAGGAGGGAGAACAAGGGTCGTGGCTGATGAACATGTGAAGATATGTTATGAAGATATGAAGATCTTTTTGCCTGTTGTTTTGAGGCCAGTTTTACTTCCAGACCAATGGTAAAACGAAATTGTAGAGGTGAAATTTAAACACAGGTATTCCTGACTGAGAATGGCCCTAAACCATGCCTTGTTGCCTAGTATTAGGTTATCTACTTAATATTATCTACCTAAATTTCACCTCTGACCCACATTGGCTGTGTACCCTGGGCAAGCCTCTCATCCTTTCAGTGCCCTGGCAGCCCCCAAGGACTATAGAAATCGCAGAACAGTTGTTTCCCTGTTTTAGTAGATGGAGTTTCCTCATCGGGAGGTTCCTATACAGAGGAAATGACAGTTTTGGATCCCTCTTCCCCAAAGCTGTAACAACTGAGATTGGGTGACATTGTCAGGTTCCTAATACTTTTTTCATGACAGTCCTGTGAAGGCATATGTAGTGCAAAGGTTTATAGCTTCATTTTGCAGGTGGAGGGACTGATACTCAGAGAGGTTAAGTGACTTGCCTGTGATTGCACAGCTGGGAGTCAGAGGTGGTACTTGAACCCAGGTCTTCTGACTCTTAAGTCCAGTGCTCTTTCCCTTATACCACGTCTGCCTCTAAGACCCATAATGCTGCTAGTTATTGTCACTGCAATTTATTGCCAGCCCACTGTGAAAAGAACCTAAGGACTTCTCCCATTGTAGGATACTCAATTTCATTACAGCTGGGGTTTTCCAGTTCAGTCACATATGATGGTACCCTTCAGCTAACAATATCTAGTCTCCCCATCAACTCTAAGAGCCCTTACCACCTCCTTCATTTAAGTTCCTTCCCCAATTTTCTTTGCTTGCTTCATATCCCTTGAGGGAGGGAATCTTGAAAGAGGGGAGCTTAGCTCCTAGTGTTTTCTTGTGAATTCTGAAATGAAGGGTGATCTTCAAGGTCCTCTTTCCTTAACTCCCCCTCCCCCACACACACATTCAAACCTCAGTATAAAAAAGTA